>NC_068308.1:12746417-13067667 GCF_025860055.1 Xyrauchen texanus
TATTGATACTAATATCTATATTAATGCACCAAGTTGCTTGAAAAATTGTAACAGCCTACAGTTAGGCTCATTAACTGTAATACTTCGTGGACAAATTGTTTTTCTTATTTGTGTCATTTGTTAACTTGGTGTTGCTGCTGTTTTATAGAAGTATTTAGCCATTTTGAAGACAGGTTTTAAGTTAAACGAACACTTACCTGCTACTCCTTCCCATCTCATCTTTCTGTCTATCAATGGTCTCCATCAGACTAAGAAACTTCAGGCCATACGGAGAGAAGAACAGTTCATTTTCAACCCATCCGCATTTGAAACTTTTAAAGCAAAAGCACTAAATAGCCCAGTTACCCTGACCTGCCGGCCCTTTTCCTCCTTTAGGAGCTGGATCTCTTTGCTGAGGACATGGGTCCTGCTCCTGCTCTCTCTCAGTGTGGACTGTCTATCTACATTGTGATTCATGGACTGCTCTGAGAAGAAAACATACATTAAGATTTCGAACCCAGAGCCTGAACACAATCATGAGTTTCACCCGATCACATTCTCGCACATTCATTGTGGACATGGATATGAACCACAACATTCTAGAACTCTGATCGGCTGACAGCTGATGTTGACAGAGTCAGTCTCACCGATAGCTCGGAGTGTGTCACTGGGAATGTTGTTTCCAGCCATCTCAAGTTTGAGAATTGTGCGGTTCTGATTCATTGCCTCCAGGAATGATCGGCCACCCAGCAGCCCAATGTTATTCCACCTGAGATCTGCACACACAAACAGAACAGACTCTACTTATTTAACTAAAAGACACCCCATGTTGGAGGTCGACCGATTGTGGAAGATTGTGGAAAAGGTCAATAACCGATTAATAGTTCATAAGTTTTAAAATCGATTTTTTAGTATGTTAAAAAACGTTCTTGGTGTTTCCTTACTACAGTATGATGGGCACAGACATAGTGGCAACAAGAGTCCAACATGATTAAAATCCCAGAAGCAGTTTATTGTGCAACCGAAATCCCAATAATAACCAGAAAAAATGAAGATTTGGAGCATAACAAGTCTGAAATAAACACTTATTTTGAGACTCTTATTTTGAAATGACAGAGAATTGGCTCTGTTACAATGCTCTAGGTATTTAACAAATTTAGCTTTTTAAAGCCTATACATATTAACCAGATTAAAGATTTGTGCATGTGTGTGTATATATATATATATATATATATATATATATATATATATATATATATATATATATATATGGGGCGGCTGTGGCTCAGATGGTGGTAGAGCGGGTCGGTCACTAATCGCAGGGTTGGCGGTTCGATTCGGCCCACATGACGAAATATTCTTGGGTAAGACACTGAACCCTAAGTTGCTCCCAATGGCAGGCTAGCACCTTGCATGGCAGCTCTGCCATCATTAGTGTGAGTGTGTGTGTGTGTGTGTGTGGGTGAAATGTGTGCCAAACAACTGAAGATTTCATAAAAATGTGTACACTACAGTTTTCAAAGACAAAGCACAACTGGCTCTAACAAGGACAGAAAGAGATGTATAAGTCCAGATGTACAACTAAACAAGAGGATAAGTACATCAGAGTCTCTAGTTTGAGAAATAGATGCCTCACATGTCCAGCTAATAGCTTCATTGAATTCTACCCGCTCAACACCAGTTTCATGTACAACAGTAAAGAGAAGACTCAGGGGTGCCTTATGGGAAGAATTGCAAAGAAAAAGCCACTTTTGAAACAGAAAAAGAAAAGGTTAAGGTGGGCAAAGAAACAGACATTGGACAACAGATAATTGGAAAAGAGTGTTATGGATTTTAACCCCATTGCTTTTGTGGGATCAGCTGGACTGTAAGGTGCGTGAGAAGTGCCTGACAAGACAGCCACATCTATGGCAAGTGATACAGGAAGTGTGGGGTGAAATATCACCTGAATATCTGGACAAACTGACAGCTAGAATGCCAAGGATCTGCAAAGCTGTCATTGCTGCATGGGGAGGATTTTTGGATGAGAACACTTTGAAGTAGTACCCAGCCTTCAACAGCACAGCGCAAATGCATTTAATGCTTATCAACGTCGGACGCAATCTTGGGCGGCTTGATAATGCAAAATTTAATCGCATGTGCTTTACTTGAATCGATGTTAGGATTTAAGAATCGATATCGAGATTGTTCAAATGAAGATCGTGATACTTCGGAAAATCGATTTTTTTTACCCACCCCTATTGGAGACACAGTGTATGTTCTGATAAGGCACACTTCCATATAGTGCCATTTTTCTATTTAGGCCCTCACTTCAATTTAGAACATTTGATTCATCTAGTGAATCTAGTGAAGTGGTGATAAAAATATGACAGAATATTGTCAGTCAGTGATTGCTTTTATTTCACCTCTAGAGTCCAATGAACCAGTAACCAAGTTGTTCTATCTATGGAATCCTGGTTCATTGGACTCTAGAGGTGAAATAAAAAAATACAAAAATACAAAAATCTTCATAGATTTTTACCAATAACCCATAGTTCCAAAAAGCAAATAATGGCACTGATTAATTTGGTAAAACCAATATAATGGTCTACCTCTTCCCTATTTGGACAAGTAACAGTGTAATAGACCAATGAGTTAGCAAGAAAAAGTCATTTATAGGAAGAATTATTTTTTTCAAACATTGAACATTTACAACATGGTGTAGACAATGAGGTTCAAAGGACACCACCGACTGGTTTTTGCAAACAATTACATGACATCAGCCTCAAATAACTGGGACAACAGGTCTATGCACAACAAAAACAGCCCTTGTACACAGGCAACAATGAGGCTGGAATTTCTTACCAAGTGCTGAGCTGTTGTTGCAAAACTCACCCAGCTCTTGAAGACTTGTGTTCCTCTTCAGTGCTATACAGAGCTCTGCTGCCCCCTGGTGGTTAATTTGGTTATTGCGCAGATCAAGCTGGTTGAGAGAGGTGTTGGAGGCCAGACCTTCACAAAATATGGCAAATCCTTCCTCCCACATTCCCAAGGCATTCCATTCCAGCACAAGTCTCCAAGCAAAACAGAAAGAATAACTGATAACACCTCCATTTGCTTACATTAGTTAACAACATTAGATAACATGAACTAACAATAAACAATACTTTTACAGAATTTATTATTAATCTTGGTTAATGTTAATTTCAATTTATAGGAATAACTTTTTAATATCAAAAGTTGTATATGTTAACATTAGTGAATGGACTATGAACTAACAATGACATTTTGAATTTTTTATTAATTAACTTAACAAAGCCTCTTTTCCACCATCGGGCTGAACGTTCTTAGCACAGTACGGAATGGTTACAGTAGCATTTCCACTTGAGCATGGTTCGGCACGGCACAATTATAAACCATTCTTGGCCCTGAATTCTCGGCATGGTCAGCTAACCATACTCAACCATGCTGGTGGAATGGCTTTAGTACGTGGCGACTTGTTTAGTGTATCGTCATGGTTTTATTATGATGGTTTAACTAGTATTGTAGCCTTTCTGTCAGGGAAGTAGATTAATAGCTTAATTGAACTCAAACTACATCGATATATTCTCACTAACAATTTTATATAAATAAATATCAATAAATATCATTTGTATCTAGTTTGGGAACTTTTCCCTTTCTGCATGTTCAGGTCCGGTGACATGCACAATCCCTCAGCAAATGATGGTAAACCTCTCGCCTTTTTCTCTTTACTTTTGTTTTTTCAACATGGTTTGTGTCTTTGTTGTTTGTTAGCAGAATAAAACCAGGGGGAAAAAGCCTAAAATCGTTTAAATGTTTATTTCTCACCCATCACCAACAGATGGATATGTTGCATGCATTCTCCTAATTACACCACACAACAGTGGAAAAAGAAACCGAGCCAGCTAGCCCGGTTCGGCACAGAACGGTACGGTTTTGCGATGAGAACAGTTCTTGATGGTAGAAAAATGGCTAAAGATGAATAAATGCTGTAAAAAAACTTTATTAATTGTTACATTTACATTTACATTTTTGCATTTGGCAGACGCTTTTATCCAAAGCGACTTACAGTGCATTATTACAGGGACAATCCCCCCGGAGCAACCTGGAGTTAAGTGCCTTGCTCAAGGGCCCAACAGTGGCATCTTGGTGGTGCTGGGGCTTGAACCCCTGACCTTCTCGTCAGTAACCCTGAGCCTCAACCACTGAGCCACCACTGCCTCTCTGTTCACTGCCATGAACTAATTGTTAGTTCATGATACCTAATGCATTAATTAAAGTTAATGAATGGAACATTATTGTAAAGTGTTATCAAATAATTGTTTGGTGCACATTCCTGTCACAATTCACCGGTGCACCTTATTCCAAAAACATTTTAATAAATGTTTGCCATGCACATACAAATAGGGTGGTTCAATTATTAAAACAGTGACCATATTTACAACAAATTAAAGAATTATAGGCCAGAAAGTCATGCTAAATCACTCACCTACGCAGCACCTTGTTCCTCACTAATAATTGCCCCAAAGCCTCAGCTCCTGTCCCTCTCATGTTATTTCCCTTAAGAGAAATTTATTTTTTTAAACATTTGCTAAGAACTACTGAACATATTTAAGAGACCTGTATCAAATAATGTAACGTACAGTGAGGAAAATAAGTATTTGAACACCCTGCTATTTTGCAAGTTCTCCCACTTAGAAATCATGGAGGGTCTGAAATTGTCATCGTAGGTGCATGTCCACTGTGAGAGACATAATCTAAAAAAAATCCAGAAATCACAATGTATGATTTTTTAACTATTTATTTGTATGATACAGCTGCAAATAAGTATTTGAACACTTGAGAAAATCAATGTTAATATTTGGTACAGTAGCCTTTGTTTGCAATTACAGAGGTCAAACGTTTCCTGTAGTTTTTCACCAGGTTTGCACACACTGCAGGAGGGATTTTGGCCCACTCCTCCACACAGATCTTCTCTAGATCAGTCAGATTTCTGGGCTGTCGCTGAGAAACACAAGAGTTTGAGCTCCCTCCAAAGATTCTCTATTGGGTTTAGGTCTGGAGACTGGCTAGGCCACGCCAGAACCTTGATATGCTTCTTACAGAGCCACTCCTTGGTTATCCTGGCTGTGTGCTTGGGTCATTGTCACGCTGGAAGACCCAGCCTCGACCCATCTTCAATGCTCTTACTGAGGGAAGGAGGTTGTTCCCCAAAATCTCGCAATACATGGCCCCGGTCATCCTCTCCTTAATACAGTGCAGTCGCCCTGTCCCATGTGCAGAAAAACACCCCAAAGCATGATGCTACCACCCCCATGCTTCACAGTAGGGATGGTGTTCTTGGGATGGTACTCATCATTCTTCTTCCTCCAAACACGGTTAGTGGAATTATGACCAAAAAGTTCTATTTTGGTCTCATCTGACCACATGACTTTCTCCCATGACTCCTCTGGATCATCCAAATGGTCACTGGCAAACTTAAGACGGGCCTTGACATGTGCTGGTTTAAGCAGGGGAACCTTCCGTGCCATGCATGATTTCAAACCATGACGTCTTAGTGTATTACCAACAGTAACCTTGGAAACGGTGGTCCCAGCTCTTTTCAGGTCATTGACCAGCTCCTCCCGTGTAGTTCTGGGCTGATTTCTCACCTTTCTTAGGATCATTGAGACCCTACGAGGTGAGATCTTGCATGGAGACCCAGTCCGAGGGAGATTGACAGTCATGTTTAGCTTCTTCCATTTTCTAATGATTGCTCCAACAGTGGACCTTTTTTCACCAAGCTGCTTGGCAATTTCCGGTAGCCCTTTCCAGCCTTGTGGAGGTGTACAATTTTGTCTCTAGTGTCTTTGGACAGCTCTTTGGTCTTGGCCATGTTAGTAGTTGGATTCTTACTGATTGTATGGGGTGGACCGGGTGTCTTTATGCAGCTAACGACCTCAAACAGGTGCATCTAATTTAGGATAATAAATGGAGTGGAGGTGGACATTTTAAAGGCAGACTAACAGGTCTTTGAGGGTCAGAATTCTAGCTGATAGACAGGTGTTCAAATACTTATTTGCAGCTGTATCATACAAATAAATAGTTAAAAAATCATACATTGTGATTTTTGGAGTTTTTTTTTTAAGATTATGTCTCTCACAGTGGACATGCACCTACGATGACAATTTCAGACCCCTCCATGATTTCCAAGTGGGAGAACTTGCAAAATAGCAGGGTGTTCAAATACTTATTTTCCTCACTGTATAATAATATATATTTTATTCTATAATGTTATACTGTATATCATCTAAATAACAGATAAAACTATATCTTTTAAATACATAATGTTAATATTTACCTTCAGGTCCAACACTTTCACTGTGGTGTTGGAGCGAAGACCAGTTAGGAGCTGCTTGACACCTGTAGATGACAGGAATTGTCTATAGCACAGCGTTAACTGCACAGCAGTATAAACATTAAAACAGGAATACATGTATGAAAAAGTCACCGAAACAGCCATTTTATATGCAAAGTCTTTTATATGCCATGTCTTTGAGATATATAAAGCACTGTTTAAAGAGGTATACATTAGAACATATCTTAAGCAATCCATATATTTTAAGAAACATGAATTTAGCAATAAAAAGTATGCAGTTTATTTAAAGTGTAATAATTAGGCTACGCCCTCATCTACAAGCATCCACATGTAACGAAACTTGTCATATTTTACCCCAAAAACCAAATGAAAGAAAAAGTTATGTTTTACATAATAAAAATGAAGCCTATTTTTAGGACAATTAAGATTTTTTTATTAACTGTGACATTTTTATGGCAATTTTTAAATTCTCATTGCGTAATAAAAAAAAAGTAAAAAGTAATCTAATATTTAAATGATAATCTATTTATAAATCTTAGTACTATTAGTATTTGAGGTACTGGCTTTAATTTATACTGATTTAAATAACATTTGTAATTACATTATGGTAATATAAGGTGCCCCTTAGAGCACTGGTTCTCAACTAGGGGGCCTCATCGCACTTCCAGAGGGGTCTCAAGATCTCTTAAAATTATATAAATTAAGGTAGATTACAATAATTTCTATATAATTATTATAATTCAACTTACTGAAAATGCTAAAAATGTAACAACTCAGGGATCCTGGGCAGCACAGCGAGTACTGACGCTGACTACCACCCCTGGAGTCACAAGTTCAAATCCAGGGTGTGCTGAGTGACTCCAGCCAGGCCTCCTAAGCAACCAAATTGGCCGGTTGTTAGGGAGGGTAGAGTCACATGGGGTAACCTCCTCGTGGCCGCTATTAAGTGGTTCTTGCTCTCAATGGGGCACATGGCAAGTTGTGCGTGTATCGCAGTGTAGCATAAGCCTCAACATGCTGCGAGTCTCTGCGGTGTCATGGACAACAAACCACATGATAAATGAATTGTAGTACCATAGTTTTCCTTTTACTGATTTATTACTGTGGTTTAACTATGAATATCAAGGTTAAAATATGGTTACTATAGTAAAACATGGTAAATTTATTGCGAGAAAAAGAAAACAAGGACACGCAAAACTTATTACGTGGGTACTCAAAACTATTCCAGAAAAATGGGGCTCTGCTGCAATGAGAATTTGGTGGGAGAAATGTTCTTATTATCATGATACATGTTAAATGCTAAATAAAAAAACCCTGAATTGATTCCTTATTTCATTGCTTGGTTTTAGGGTGTAATGTGACCTGTGCATGTTTTCTTGAGATTCACCCATTTACAGTCACACCCACCTTCCTCACTAAGCATGCAGTCACTGAGAATGATCTCTGTGAAAATTGTGTCATTCTGCAGTACTCTGCCCAGCATGCTGCAGGTGTCCACAGTGATACTCTGCCCGCTCAGGTCAAGTCTATTGCTGCCTGTCACTGTTCTTGTGTCATGAAGCTGAGCCAGCACTGACTCCTGCGTATCTATTCCTCCTTCCTTACACAGCCTCAGGTACGTCCTCCTGAACTCCTCCATGACCCCACGCCCTCAGCTGCCCTGTCACCACCTCACTGAGCTGTTGGAGAACAGAAAGACAGACAGGGAGACAATGTGGTTTGGAATGCCAAGTGTAATCACAATAGGAAGAGTGGGAGGAATTTGCCTTTAAAAACCTCCCATTTCCATCTGGTAATAATATGTCTTATGCACAGTATTAATATATTGTTTATTGCATATTAAATTGCTGAACTGGCGCTGCAGTGGTACATGTCCAAAAACCATGGTATCACATGGTAATGCTTTGTTGGTATATCTTTTGATTAAATATTTTAAAAAAAATCGAATTTAAACAGTAACTAAATAGTTTATTTGACCTCTATTTGGCGGTTTGCATATAAACAATAATCATAAAAACTCTAAAGGAAGCATATAAATGCAACTAAAATTATAATGGAGCTAAAAATAGCATAAAAATAGCACAAGCTACAACTTGCACGACACGTTTTAAGTGCAAAACTGAATCAGCAATCAAAAGAGTCTGCTTGCAGGAGAAGAATAGTGATAAAACTACAACATACTTTTATTTCTGGACTTAAAAGGCATAACTTTATCCAGTATTGTTGAGACGGCAGCTGTAGTTCAGGCGCTTGTCTGCACTAGCTGATTGTTTCTTTTGACAGTTGAAAGTATCCAGGAAGTGAAATGACTTCCGGTTTAAAAACAGCAGAATTATGGGGCGTGTAGTCTTGAAAGTGCGACGCTTTTTGAGAGTTGCCACTGGTACAGAGACAAATATTCCGTTACATTTGACAAGAAACAAGCACGTTTTTACAAGTGATAATATGTTGCCATTGTTTGACACAGAGTTCGACCAGGTACAACTTTTGTTTGTTTTTCAAATGTAGCTACAGTAAATCATTGTTGACAGTTATAGTGTCTGTTTCTTTATTTTCTGCAAATGATAGATTTCTCAATATAGCCTTTTCAACATAATGCTGCCAACATTAGCAATACTTGTACATAGTGCTACATACTGAACTTCCCTTTTTTTCTTTACATTTGATAGCTTAATTAGCTAAAAAACAAAACAACAAGTAAACAGAGGCAGTAAATTATCTGAACAATTAAAAGAGAATAATTGATGGTGTTACAGCGAATACATGACTAAATATAAAATTAAACAGTGTTTGTTCAATAAATGTGTTCAGTATGGAAATGTTTTTGCCCCTCCTTAATTGTGTGTTGTAGGAGATTGCCTTAGTGACTGATGGATGATTAATTTAGAAACTTGAGCATTCCCGTCTCCATAATGAAGGTCTGGATGCCTGGAGGAAGGAGAGATAGCAAAAGTAAACACACTAAACATAAAGCGCAGAAGGAGAATATTTGGAATTAATTGTTAATTATTTAAAAAATACTAAAACCACATCACTTCTGGAGGGTCTACACTGTGTCTATTAATATTTTAGGTATGGAAACATTGAAGCAAAGGAAGGAACCATGGAAGGTCTATAAGGAGGAAATTCCCAGCACTACTAAGTCGTAAGTGACCAATATTTGGCTTATTATTTATAGCCTATTAGATTTAAATATTGCACATCATTATCACACAGTGGAGGCAATTTCTCAGACATTTATGCCTTAATATTTCTAGCTGTCACACTTTTCCAAAACATAGCCTAAGGTGTTTCATATATTCCTTTTACTTGAATAATCAAATGCATCCATCTAAATTATATTTACATGCAAAATCGTAATAGCAAATTGTCTAAGGTTTTACTCCAAAAACCTAAAAGCTCGTGCAAAATGTAACATTACATACAGTATTTATTTGCTGAATGGAGTCTGAATGCTGAAACACGTAATTGCAGATTTTTTCATTAAACATTAGGAGTATTTGCTCAGTAAGTGGGTCTTACTGAGGATGTGTTCTTGAACAGGTGCTGCCTTGTGTCAATTTAAAAGCTACCCATCAGTAACTTCTCCGGCTCATTTAGGTTTGTTGTAAAGTCACTAATGGCAACAAGAACACGCTTTCATGATAAATTACAGAAGCCAAGAATCTTATTGATTGGGCTGCATATGGAATGGGTGACACTCATCTATCTGTCCGTCTGTCCATCTATCCATCTATCTATAGATCGATCGATTGTTCGTTCGTCCGTCCGTCTGTCAATATGTTTTTAATTAGATTATAAAAATAAGCAAAAATGCTCTGAATCAGTGATTCTCAAACTATGGTATCTACTTCATCAGCATAATAACCATCAAAAGAATTGTGAAGACAACTATCTTCATTTTGAATGTATATCTAATTAGTAGTCTCTTATGCATAGCCCATTTTAAGTCAGCAGCATTTCCAAAAAATTGTGAGTGCACCTTAATATACTTCAAAACAATTATATAATTTAAACCAATTCTCAGTATGGCTGCTCTATATAAGCAAATCAAATTCACAAAAAAAGTTGATGTAAAAAATGCACAAAAACACAATAAAGGTCCTGCTATAATACATTTTAAATTATTGGGTGGCCACTTTAGTTAAATTATACAGCTCTCTATCTACATTCAATGTACGTTTTGGAGGTGTTGATAGTGTTTTCTTCACATTTAGTGTTTTTAAAGCTGATTTTTTTTTTCATCAAATACCACATCATATGAGCTCCACGTTAAACAGCGCTCTCTTGCCTTCGAGAGAGCAAATACAGATATAGCTGACAGTTATATGATAATACAATGTCTGCAGAGGTACTAAACCCACACTAAATCCATTCTTAGAGTAAAATATTATGAAATGTATCAGATGTTAGATAACAGATAAAAAAGACTGTATTGTCCTCACATTTTAAATATCAGGGGCATATTTGCCCTGAGCCCTGGTTATGTCTGAAGGTGTAATTTCTGTTTGCTCCACAGAGAGCCTCTGTCTCTCTCTCACACACGGACAAGCACAACACTGTCAATCTCTCCTACCACCCCCTCTCTATTCTGCCCTCTCTAACTATCTGTACTCTGTAGTCTATGTAGTTTGAAAATTCTGATTCCAATGCTTAATGATACATTGCATCCTCTTCACCATTAAATCTACAGTTTTGCTGGCCGGAGTGTCTGTCTCCTGGAGTCATTGCGGTCCAGTCATCTGAAGTTACTGATGGAGCACATCTTCAAGCAGTGTTCTGTGAGCTCGAAACCCAACAGAAGAGTCAGAGCACGTGACTGTGTCTCTGTTAACTTTATGAGGGCTGACGATATCCTCTCTGCTCTGAAAGAAGTGACAGGCAAAGACTACCAGAGAAGTGACGTGGAGGAGTTATTCAGTGAGGCCAGTGGTCTTGCATTTTTGGTTTACTTGTTTAACTTACCAGGCCTTTTCACTCTCAGTATGCTTCTGACATGGTTAGGCCAGCATGAATTGCCATGCTATTTCAAACTGATATGTGCTGGTGAAGTACTGGTCTAACTGGTGGACAAGCATAACCACCCTTTTCAGCAGCAAAACTTTGCTGATGAGATCAAACATGGTCTTTCTGGGAAAGCTGGTGTAAAGGGAACAAGGGAAAGGAGGAGGCGAGAACCGACTTGACAATATAAATTATATTCAATTAAGAACTTAAACAAAAACACACAAACACACACATATGATGGACAGCTGCCTGTAGCTGCCTCTCTCTCTGTCACACCACCATCCGCAGTCGGGCTTTATCCCTCTCGGAGGCTTGATTAGCCTGATAAGGGGCCTAGTGTGTAGAATCACGACCCGGCCCCGCCCTCCGCCCTGTCACATTCCTCCCACGTTCTCTCAGGCCGGAGAGCCCCCGGCATGATGTACACCCCCCCCCCCTTCCCTGGGGGATGGCATGCCTAACCCCCCGTCTGCCAGCAGGTCATACCCGCCTTCCTGAATCTTGGAGGGGATGGGGGGAGGGAAACAATGATGATTAAAATAAGGGGTACTTCCTGTAACAGTGTAGTACCCCCAACAAAAAAATCACTGCAAAATTTAAAAGAGAGGGAAAAGGCCAATGCGGAGCGGCAGTGGGAGAGAGAGAGGAGGGAGAGAGAGAAAAAAAACACTTACTTGCCAGTTCTCCAATACGCCATAGCTTGTCCTCGGCCACTCCTCTACCTTCTAATGGACGATAGCTGCGCCTCCTCAGATGGATTGGAGGCAGTCCTCCGGCCCCTGGCAGACGGAACGCCCGCCTTGTTCTCGGGGAACTGAAGGGTACCCTGCTCGCGGTCGGCGGTCCTCTCTTAACCCCGCCGTGTTTCCCCCGGCAGATGGCCACTGCTGCTCCTTTGTAGAATCACGTGTGTAGAATCACGACCCGGCCCTGCCCTCCGCCCTGTCAAAGCTGGTTTAACTAATTAGTCTTGTTGGTTAAGCAAGTTCTGAAGCAAGAAACTTCAGCATCTTAAAAACAACATAGGTCACAGGCCGTTCAATGTAGTTGACTAGAACCTGTTTGATGACAAGCTATCAGAGCAGAACTGTCTTTTTTTTGTACAGATGGATATCTCTTGTGATGGCCGTGTAGAATGGGAGACGTTCTATACCTATATGTTGCAGCATTACAAGCAGAGCAGACACTCACTGCAGACTGGACTAAATTTTTCTATCTCAGAACCATTGATATGCCACTGTGTCTATAACAAGGTGATATTTATTTCTATCTGTCTGTCTGTCAGTCTGTCTGTCTGTCTGTGTGTCTATCCATCTGTCTATTCATCTATCCGTCTGTCTCTAGAACAAAATAGAATACAGTTCTTTAATGGTTTCAGTAAGGCTTCTGGCTAATTTTATACTTTCCTTTTTCTGATAATATAAGTTTTTAGTTAGGGATTCCATCCCTATAACAACCCTAAACATCTTTTTTCTTCTCCCATTTTCTCCCCAATTTGGAATGCTAAATTCCCTTTGACGAATCCCAGTTGCCTCCGTGTCTGAGACCGTCAATTTGCGCATCTCATCACATAGCTTGTTGAACACGTTACTGCGGAGACATAGCACGTGCGGAGGCTTCACACTATTCTCCGCGGCATCAACTCACCAAGTGGCCCACTGAGGGCGAAAACCACATTATAGTGACCCCAAGGAGGTTATTCTATGTTACTCTACCCTCCCTAGCAACTGGGCCAATTTGGTTGCTTAGGAGAACTGGCTGGAGTGACTCAGCACACCCTGGATTCAGTGGTGGAAGTCAGTGTCTTTACTCGCTGAGCAACACAGGCCCCCTCAACCCTATACCGTCTGTCCGACTGTCTGTCTGTCTGTCTGTCTGTCTGTCTGTCTATCTGCCACCATCAAAGTTTGTCATGACAGACATTTATTTATTATTGTTTCTCTAGATTATTTGAACATGTGAAAACTTTCACTTTATTTTTTACTACTCTAATTGTAAAATCTCTTACTCACCATAATAGCAAGAGCCAATCATTCGTTTCCTGGCTTTGAGCCAGTCACCACCCATGCGTTACATCAGCATCAGCAAAGGAGGAACTCTCTGTGTTTGGAACAGTCGTTTTAACATCCTAAAGCAACTGGAGGTGACATAATAACATAGGAGTTTATTTACTGTAAAATTCTATGTACCATTTTAAATCTTTACACTTTCAATAATGAAAGGCGTTTGTTACTAATTTTAGGGTTCATTTGTATGTTCATCCAAAATCTCTCCTTTATCCCTGCAGGTGTGTTCTGACCTATTTGATGAGAGCGATAAGAAAGAAAATTGCAAGAAGTTCCGAGGATGGACCACAGATGCTGTCTACATGGGAAACGTCCACAAGATCGCTGTGGCAACCATGAATAGGGACATCCACTTTTTTGATGTTATCACCACATCCTGTTTTAAGCAGGTTTATTTGTTTGGTATGAGCTACAAAAAAAAAAAAAAACTTCCAGATGTAAACGGTTCCTTTTCTGCTTACTTTATGACCTTGTTTTCCCCTGTCTGTCTTTTTTAGGACTAAGTTATGCTGCAACTGCACTGTGTTATTGGTATAACACAAAGGTATGCCAGTGAGATTTCATGCCCCAGTGTTAAACTGGAATTATGTTTGTTAAAGGGACCCAGAATGAAAATTCTGTCACCATTTACTCATGTCGTGTCAAATCCATGTTCCTTTTTTTTCTGTGGAAATCCAAAGGATAAATTTAGCAGAATGTCTATGGATGGGGACCAGGGACTGCCAAGCTTTAAAAAAATGACAAAAAGAGCACCATAGAAGCATCATAAAGCTATACAACTTGTGCAATATATTCCAAATCTTCAGAGGACATGTGGCACCTTTCTATGAAGAACAGACTTAAATTGAAGTCATTATTCACTGAAACTCTTTCCTTGAAAATCTTACTTAACAACCATGGACACAGTTCACCTCACTGTATGGAAAAGAGGAGATTGGGCTACTATAAAAAGCTAAAGAAAAAAATAACCACTGAAGAAATAAAGTCATACAGGTTTAAGTAAATTATGACAGAACAGTCATTTTTTGGGTGAACTGTTCCTTTAATTCACCATGCTGGTTTGTTTTAGTTGACTGTGATTCATGTTTAATTAGGCTCCAGGAGAGAAGTGTGTGCTGATGTGGGGAGATGAGAAAGGCTCTGTGAATTTGCTGTGGATTCTTCAGCCTTTAAATGGGCTCCTTGATATACCATTCACCAACCAATCTGGCCCCGTTCAAATCTATATGCCAGTGAGTGTGTTCATTTTCAGGACTTTTTTACACTTAGTCACTTCATGCATATTAATATATTAGATTGGATTAGAATTGCGTTTTGTATTAAAGCCACATGGGACACAGTCTCTTCCATATTTTAGCTTCTCACACTCAAACAGATGAGAAAGTGGCCTGTGAGAAACGTAACATTTTGCTCCGTTATACTGAGGCTTCACTTGACTGCGGGGGAAGGATCACGGAAAATCCAGGGAGAACAGATACTTTGCCAAATAGACGAATGTGCTTCAAGTCTCACAATCTCAATTAACATGTTAATCTCTGAAATCTTCATTCCCCTCATTTCAGAATGCTATCAATATTCTTTATTGTTACAAAATAAAATAATACTTAACGTAAATACAGATGTGATAGTGACAGCTCGATAGCACGACACAGCAGGGAAATAACAAGCTCTCAAAACTTAAAACTTTACAGAACCAACTGTGCAGTGTCTTCAATATTGTATTATGTGCTTGAAGTCCATTTTCATAAAGAAAATATTATTTACATACCAAGCAATAGAAAAGAACAGATGTCTTATTTTTTGCCTTTTTTCTGGATTTGTTGCTAGTTTATTCAAATATTACAAATACAAAGCACTGAAAAGTTAAATTGTGAATGTGTCCATTTTGAAATATGTATGTATAGTTACAATTATCCAAGTCTCTTGTTTTTATGTGCCAAGGTAAAAGCCAAAATGATATGAGAGAAATGGTGTTCTTTTTTTTTTCCTTTTTTTTTTTTTACAACAGATGCAATGAAGTCTTTCGGGATGTCAGAAAGCTTAAATCTATGTCGTGACTTAAACTAAAATCTTAAAAGGATAGTTCACCCAAAAATGAAAATTCGCTCATCATTTATTCACCCTCATGCCATCCCAGATGTATAGGACTTCCTTTCATCAGCTGAACACATTTGAAGAAAAATCAGCTCTGTAGGTCCTTATAATGCAAGTGGATTGTAACACGATTTTGATGCTCCAAAAAGCTCAGACAATCAGCATTAACGTCATCCATACAACTCCTCTGGTTAAATAAATGTCTTATAAAAAGATAAGATCACTTTTGGTGAGGAAAAGTTAAATACTTAAGTACTTTTTAACTAAAAATAATCACTTTCGTTAAGCAGCAGTATGTACGTTCACGAGAGGGCTGAGGTCACACGGTCTCTCGTGTGATATATTAGCATTGGCATGTTCACGTGAGAAGTGACGCATGCGTGACACATCCGGATGAGCAGCGCTGTTTACAACTGTGTTGGAGGAACGCTGTACAGACCAAACGCCGTAAATAAATAAGAAGCAAATTTAAATAAATATGTCATAAGATTTGGATTTAAGAGGAGAAAAGGAGATACAAGTTTTTTGCACAGCCATATTTATTTGAACCTGATTACTCTGACCAGGAGCACAGGGATATGGAGGAGGCTTGACCAACAGCAGCACAACAACAAGCCTCAGAGAGACAGAGAGCTCAGGAGACATGGTGGTGCACATGTAGGCAATGCCATCAGAGGTAGAGAGCATCTGCTGCAATGAATGGAACGTTGCCATGCCATCGCTGGAAAGACCGCGGGACCTCACCCCTCTCGTGAACGCGCATACTGCTGATTAATGCTGATTTAAATCTATAATATTTAAGTAATTAAATATTGATCTTTTTCACACCAAAAGTGATCATATCGCTTCATAAGACATTCGTTTAACCACAGGAGTCATATGGATAATGTTAATGCTGATTGTCTGAGCTTTTTGGAGCATCAAAAATCATGTTACCATCCACTTTATAAGGACCTACTGAGCTGAGATATATTTCTATTTTTCTTTAAATGTGTTCTGCTGAAGTAAGGAAGTCATATACATCTGGGATGGCATGAGGGTGAATAAATGATGAGAGAATTTTTATTTTTGGGTGAACAATTAATTTAAATGTCATACAAGAAATGGAGTATCAATAACTTTCTAGTAAGTGCATACATTGTATATTTTTGCAAATCAATAGCCTCCACTACAAAAGGGTCTGACTTGGACATCAAACTCCTGGTCTGAATATGAATCTCACTTCGATCCTAGCCTCCGGAATACACAAACCGTGATAATGCTAATGCTGGGAAAAACATTTTTGTAAATTGTTTTTGAGTTTTTGCGGTTCCTCAATCAATATGTCTCAGCCATGATACTTCCTCAAGTGGATTGTGGGGCTCCCAAATGTCTGTATACCGTTTGGAAGGAGTAAAGTTTATGTATGTTTATGTACTGTAAGTATATGGCAGAATAATCAAATGCATTTACACTTGGCTGAGCTGCGTCTTGGATGCATCTTAAACCATCTCCAAATGTATCTTTTCATGACTGGATAGCTATCCACTCAGTAAAAATGCATGAAATAACCAAGTGTAAATACTACCTTTATTGGCCAAATTCAGTTTACAATAATTTGTAACATATGTATAGGGATGCTTGCAAAGTTATTTTAGTGCAAATCAGTTTGGCCTGAAAATTAAATGTCACATTGTTACTGTAAAAACACTTAAATAAGACAAAAGGAACTGTTGAAATTAACCTAAAGGTACAGTATATATTTATCATATCTTCAGAACATATAAACAAGTTGAGTGTCACTGATGTTGTAAAACTGATGTCATAAATACTATTTCCTACCTGCACAGGACATAAATGCTCACAGTGCATGGATCTCCTATCAGCACATCCCAAAAATCCACAGCAGCCCAATTAACAGAATCCAGTATGAGCCCCGTGGTGAGCTCATTATTACATCATCAGAAAGCGCAGCCAGCTCTGTTGTCATCATTGATATCAATCAGAAGAGACAGAAATACATTTGGAGAATCGAAAAGGTGAAAATATGTCATACAACTGTGCATCTCATGTTCAATATCTATGCCATTTTATGAATTTTGCTGTGCCATTATGAGCCATGCATACAGAAAGTTATGTAAGAGAACACCGAAAATCTCTATTGGTCTCAAAAGACCTATTGCACATGTCTAAAACATTTTACAAACACACCACCCCATAAATCCCACGTCTGCCTTAAGAAAGACCAGTAATGCTTAGTAGCACGGATATGTGCAAATGTAGATTAAAAATACTTTTATTGAACTAGAAATGGAGAGACAAACTTTGAATGTTGTCTGAAAATTTTAAAACATGATGTTTGAAGGGTATTTAAGACTTAAATGAAAATAGTGGGTTCAGTACAAGTTAGTTCAATCGACAGCATTTGTGGCATAATGTTGATTACCACAAACATTTAATTCAACTTGTCTTTATAAAAAGCATAAATAAGGGGTACAGTGAGGCACATAAAATAGAAGTGAATGGGGACAATCTGTAAATGTTCTCACAGTTCCAAAAGTATAGCCATAAGATATAACAATATGTATGTTATTGCATTTTTGTTTTAAATTTCATTGATGATGTAACTTGAATGACCATACAAACAATGATGAACAATGAACAACTTCACTGCTCCAATAATATACAAGATTTAAAAGAAGATTTAATGTAAGTGTGTTTATAAAATTATAAGCTTCACATTTCTGCCTTTAAACCCTCCCCATTCACTTGTAAGTGTCTCACTGTAACCTTGATTTTTGCTGCTTTTTTTTTTAAGAAAAGGAGGGATCAGTCAAAGTTATTATTTGTGGTAATCAGCACTATGTAACACATGCTGTTGATTGAGATTAACTTGAAATTTGATTACTAGTCTGCTAAATTAATAGATGTATGCTAGGGTGTTGGGAAACAGACAGAAGGACAAATACTTGGTGACAGTACTGTGCAAAGGTTTTAGGCACTTGTGAACAATTTAGCATAGTGAGGATGTCTTCAAAAATTATGCCATAAATATTTTTCATCTGTCAGTTAACGTCATACAAAGTCTAGTAAACATAAAAAAAGCTAAATCAATATTTGGTGTGAACACCTTTGCCTTCAAAACAGCACCAAATCTCCTAGGTACACCTGGACATATTTTGGACATATTTTGTTTGGCAGAGTCTAAAATGTATATTTCCTATTGACAAACAAAGGCTGAATATATAAATAACCGTCTTAAGAGAAATGTTTTTGTAAAACATATGTGGCCAAATTTTTTGCACAATGCTGTTGCTCGAAAGCTCTAGAAGGAGTGAAAAAGTCATAAAGTTGGAATTCTTAAATTAGGGTTAAGGATTTTGAAAAAACAACAGCTAATGTTTCAGTTACTGATGTAACCTTGGATACCTGAAAAGAAGGAAACGAGATGCTGTGTCAGTAGCTGATGCTATGGGAGCTCCTCTCAGGAATACCGATCTCTAAAACCCTATTCAATCATGGCAGTTACATATTTTCAGGTGACACGTGTTTCTCTGCCCTTCACATCATCAGAATTTTTCTACTGAAGGGAGGAGAGCACATCTGTCTTTGCACTAACAGTGAGAAATCAGTAGTGTGGCAAAGCTACTGAGTGTCTTGTTCCCTCTTTTCAGGGAACCTAGGCTACATCAGTTACCGAGACGTTCCATTTTTAAGTCAATCATTTCGACGCTGTGTAAGTAGCTGATGTTATGGGAGCCGTAAACCATTATGCTGTGCTACTGATTCACACACACATGAAAATGCCTACTAGCAAATTGGGTGGAAAAAAAAGGGTAGAAAAATAGGAAGGAAGAGGGACAAGAAATAAACCATTTATGGTAAAAGCAATGACACTTGTCATTCCAGGTTGCATGAATAGCTCTATAGGACATAACGGTGCTAGACTGAAATGTGATACAATGGCACTAGCCAACAGCGTAGTGGATCACTGAAAATAACACTCTTCGCAGTGTAGTGCAGAAGAAAGAGGATGATATGGTTAAAACCAGTTTGTCAACATAAGACATGACGCTAGCCATCCAGTGTAGTGAAACATTGCAAAAAGATATTCTTCGCATATAGTGGGAAAGGACGAGAAAAAAATCTCATAGACTGTGAATGTAATGCTATGAAACTAGCCAGCAGGGTAGTGAACATGGATAGAAATCAATCTTCTTTCACAGTTAAAACCTGGGAAGGGAGGGCAGAAACATCCAAGATTTAAAACCTGGCAAAGTTGTTAAGGGAAGCCCAAGCTGCAGCCAGATAGATGTCCTCTAAGCAGATGCCCTTTGCCCATGCCCAGGAGGAAGCCACACTCCTGGTAGAATGAGCCAATAGGACACCAATGGGACACTGTATGCCTTGTGACTCATAAGCGAGTGCAATGGCCTCCATGATCCAGAGGGAAATTCTTCGCTTGGAGATGGCCAAACCCTTTGAAAGGCCTCCAAAGCATACAAGGAGCTGTTTAGACAGCTTGAATTGACTAGTTCAGGCAATGGATATGCTTAATGCCCTCACATTCAAAGCATATGCAGTTTCTTAGCCTCATTTAACCAAAAAGGAGGAGAATAGATCGCTTGAAGGGTAACAAGCACTTTGGCCCAGCACTTTGAGCACATAACATTGTTTGGGCATAAGAACAGATTTTGATAGGCCAGGTCCCAGCTCTAAACAAGAGTCTTTGTCCATAAAGGCCAGAAGATCCCCATCATGTTTGACTGATTCCAAATCGAGTAAAAGCACAGTTTTTAAAGGGAGTATGTGTAAGTTACCGCCTCAAATGCCTCAAGCGCATTTAATACCAGTGCTAAGTCCTATGACGAGAGGGTCTTAGTCGTCTCGCACCATGCCAAATTCACCATGTGCACAGACAAACCACCCATGGGTTCATGGCCGGTCGCTATGCAGCAACGTAAGCTTTACGTGGATGGAGTAAGTCCTGTTTCCAAGCACTCTGCAAGAAGTAGAGTATCGTCTGTACAGGGTTACGCGCTAGGTCCTCACTATGGTAGAAACACCAGCCAGCGATTCCTGGGACAGGCCCCCACATAAGCCACTTCTCGTGCCCTGGACCAAGGAGGAGAGCGTATGCGGTCACCGGACCCCACTCACATCCTCAACCATACCATGGGCACTCCCCTACCTTTACTAAGCTGTGAGGACACCAGATTCCCCCTCTCATTTGGACCCTATTTCCCCATGGACACTTTATTTACCCTTTTCTGTTGTTATCTTTATTTAAAATAAACGCTTCTCCGAGGCCTGAAGCCACACCCACTGTGACTGTCTCTTGCTCACCCCGCTACAACACATAAATGATTCATAAGGGTGGTGAGGTTTTGAATTTGTTATTGTGGTTTCAGAGGTAGTGTTCAGACCCCAATAAAAAGTCCTCATTTAGTTGTTTTGACGGATTTATTAAAAAAGACTATTCAACATTTTCCATTGTGTCATACACTGAGGAAGTAATAAGTCATCCCCACAGTGGTAAAAAATTGAATTGGTAAAGCAGACAACCATTGTCTGTATATTGTGTAAAACAAGAGCACTTTCAATAACAACATCGCTACCAATACATAATAACACACAGCATTAATAATCCATTCACTACATGTTAATATTGTTTTGCAGGGAGTCAAGTGTTTTGACTTTAGCTTTTCTCTCAGTATGCTGGTAACTGCTGGTGTGGATCCTGTTGTCAGACTGTGGAACCGCTATGTGACCTCTCATCCAATTGCAGTTCTGCACAGTCACCAGACCTCTGTGGTGGATGTGGTCATTCACCAAGAACTGGGCAAGATCTTCAGCTATGCTAAAGACGCTGTTAGTATTACACTCACTAAATGTCCTCTTGGAAAATAGAGAGAGCTATAAAAAATATACATTGTTTTGATTAGCATGAAGGTGAGTAGTTAATTAATTCTAAATCATAGGAGAACTCATATTAAAGGAATATTTCACCCAATATTAAAAGATTCTGTCATTATTTACTCATGTCATTTCAAAACTACACTGAGCACTTTATGAGGAACACTAAGGTCCTAATAAAGTGTCCAACGTGGTCTTTTGCTGTTGTAGCCCATCAGCCTCAATGTTCAACACGTTGTGCATTCAGAGATGCTATTCTGCTCCCTACAATTGTGCAGAGTGGTTATAAGAATTACCGTAGCCTTTCAGTCAGCTCAAACTAGTCTGGACATTCTCCGTTGACCTCTCTCATCAACAAGGCATTTCCGTCCACAGAACTTCTACTCACTGGATGTTTTTTTTATTTTTTATTTTTTATTTATTTTTACCATTCTGAGTAAAATCTAAAGACTGTTGTGTGTGAAAATCCCAGGAGATCAAAAGTTACAAAAATATTCAAACCAGCCCGTCTGCCACCAAAAATCATGCCATGGTTAAAATCACTGTGATCAAATTTTTCCCCATTCTGATGGATCATGTGAACATTAACTTAAGCTCCTGACCCCTATCTGCATGATTTTATGCTTTGCACTGCTGCCACATGATTGTCTGATCTGATAATTCCACGAATAAGTAGGTGTATAGGTGTTCCTAATAAAGTTCTAAATAAGTGTATTTGCTATAATAATAATAATTATTATTATTCAGTGGAACAGAAAAGTAGAAAAATCACATAGCTCTTTCCACACTATAACAGTTCATAGTGAGAATGTTTGTCAAGTTCCACAAAGGACAATATAAACATAAAAGTAGTCCATATAACACGTGTGTTATATTCCTATTCTTCCGAAGCAATATGACAGCTTTTTAAGAGGAACAAAATGAAGTTTTAGTTCCTTTAAACTTTTAACTATTCCTTTAAAAGGCATCAAAATAACAGTTTTTAATATGCAAGTCACAAATCCCGTCTATATGTTTGTGTCTACTTTCAGGTGCTGAAAATATGGGATATCCCTTCTCAACAATGTGTAAAGACTGTTCGATTGAAATTCCCCAATTTCCAGCCAGGCTTTACACCAGAACAGGGCAGCTTTCCTCTGCTTCTCAACCTGACTGTAGATCATGCACTCTTGGTGACCTGTAGGGAGTATCTGGCCATGCTACGACTGCACAAAGCAGTGCCCAGAAACAGGCCTGGGTTGTACACCTGTGCCCTTTATAATCCTCATCTTGAACAGGTTGGAGTTTCAGCTTGTTAGATTTTTGATTTTAGAACTGAACATTATAGGTTATTATCTTTAGATGGTGTATTGCAATAAGTACCATCTCTGTGTCTGGGTACATTTGTGTATTGTCTAGGTAATCGTGGCCTCTGCTGACTCTTCATTGGCCATGTGGGATGTGAAGACAGGCATTAAGAAGATGGAGATAAGGAATGCTCATGGCAAAGAGGAGATTTCATGTATGGTTCTGGATAATAGCCAGCGCAAGCTAATCTCTGCAGCCACCAATGGCACTATCAAGGCGAGTGTCTGGGATTTCCATGTTACTATTGACTGTCCAGATTCAGATGACATGTCCACAGACTGACCATCTGATGCCTATTGCACACAAAAATAGACATTTCCTATAATTGCAAACTCCAGTCAGACTGGATGAATGCAGTTTCTGGGAGTCGTCTGCACAGGTTTTTATCAGTCTGCCAAGAATTTGTTTTTGAACAAAAGTTTGTGAGGTTCACTTAGTCACAAGTAAACAAGACATCCTTGCACAAATCAGTAGGGACTAATTTACTTGCTGCTAAAGTCATGTAAAAAATAAACTGTGGTTGGTCACTTTACACATTAATCACATGTCCTGTCCTTTCAAAGTGGGCTGTTTTGGGTCAGAAAAAGCTTCAATTTGAATCAGACATTATGCAAGTAGTCAAAAGTCCTACCTCAAAATGAGTGCATCTTAATGCCTTTGGATGCTTTCAATGTAAATAATGCCTTACTAATGTATCAGTGACAGAAATACCACTGTGTGTTTGGAATTTGAAGTGAACCTGAAACATCCAATTTATTTGTCAGTACACTAATTCACTGGATTTTTTGTAATGAAAGATTTTAATTATATTTTATACTTTGTTTTCATGTACATTTCAACAGTATCTCTTTTGATATAAATGATAGTGAAATGGACAGTTACTGAAAGAAACTCTGTAACAATGCTATTTGAGGAAAAATACTTGTCTGTTGATTATTTTTTTGTATTTATTTAGTAGTGATTGGCTATTGTTGCAATCACAACCTTCTATTATTAACTGCTACATTTTCCTTTTAGGTGTGGAACTTACTGAATGGCCACAATCTTCACAAGCTAGAGGCCGTTTCCAACACAGAGGTCACCGGGATCATCTGTCACCATGACAACCAACTTATAGCCACAGGCTGGAGTCGACTGATCGCTCAGTACAGCATTGCATTTTCAAACGTAAGGGCCAGACACACACACACACACACACATTTAATGGCCACTTAAAAGCAAAAAGGGCTTTCAGCCAGTATACACACATAATATCCATTTTCAGGTTGCGGCTTTTATTCTCTTAAATTGGGAATGTACTTTTGTGGTTATACCTTGAGACCAGTGGCGGCTGCTGGTCTTTCAAAGAGGGGAAGCTCATTTTCAGCCTACATTATAAACTTATTTACCCTATTTTTTGCACTAAATCAATCTTAGGAGTTGATCTGCCCTGCTGTTTAATTCAAATTTTTTCCTCGTAAGGAAGACTTTCAAATGGCTTCGCCAAAATCAGGTCGACAATATTAGCACCGTCTGCCATCGTGCGCAGTTTCACCCGTACGACGCTAGCCTAGCCTACTGTATGAATGAACGAATGAACGAACGAACGAACGAACGCTCTAAAACAAAATATATTAAACTTGGTAAAACTGAAACAAGGAATGTGGTGTATAATTGTGTGAAATGTATTATGCAAATTGACTAGCAATTTCGCCAAACAACTATAAAGAAATAGGTTGCAGCAGTTTGTCTTTCGACTACACTTGAGAAATCCGCGATGGGACTGAGCGCGAAATAGCTTCAGTGACTTCTTATAGTACAGATTCGCTGTCGATCAAAAGGAGATGCAGTCTTTCGACAGATCCTCCAATCATCACGCAGAAGCCCAGAGTCCGGGCCAGCCCACTCCTCATTCACCCCCAGAGACGCTGAGTGTCCGTGGGCGGGACATAATCGCAGCATTTATCCAATGACCGTCTATTTTTGGAGCACTGAAAAAAACTGTTCCGAGCAGCCCCATTGAAGTCAATGGACGCTCGGCTTCAACAGGGAAATGCACTGACGCTACGGGAATGTATGAGAAGTAAATCGAGTCAGCTGACCTGCTATATGTAATGTAGCTGATTCTGAACGAATTCGTCTTCGAGATGAACGTGTTCTAACCCATTTTTAGTCAATAAATTGTTTA
This sequence comes from Xyrauchen texanus, assembly GCF_025860055.1. NCBI lineage: Eukaryota > Metazoa > Chordata > Actinopteri > Cypriniformes > Catostomidae > Xyrauchen > Xyrauchen texanus. The sequence continues at coordinate 12,771,331 of NC_068308.1, forward strand.
CACAATAGTACATATTTGACCATTATTTTTTTGACATTATAGGGGAAGCTGAGCTTCCCTTGCAGTCTTAAAGAAATCCCCACTGCTTGAGACGTCTATGACAACAAAGTGGGTTTTAATGGGGGTCTGACACTGCACAGAAGCTGACACAGCAGAACTGTAGATCTAAAAGCCATTTACTGAGGTTTATCTGTGAGTATAGGACATCTTTGTCAAAGCAGACCTGTCCTGGAAGTCTGGTCGTCAGCACAGTGATGATATCCTGGCAATGGATCAGTGTCCTGGTCTGGGGCTGCTGGCTACTGGCAGTTACGATGGAGAGATAATTATATGGACCCTGGCTCTTCAGAAACCCATCACACGACTACAGAGATCCCAGCAGGGGAAGTTAGTACAAAATGAGACTTTGGCAAACAAGGTTTTAAAGTGGCTATAACAGGATTTTCTTGCTCTTTTGAAAGTTTAATGTAGGGTGGATTGAGGTGCATTGTACAATATTTTTTGCCATAGAAATGAATGGCAAAAATTGGCCCAATTTAACTGAATTTACCCTACTATGTAGACGAAATCTAACATTCAAAGTTCCATCAAAAGTCCACCCACTTCTTGTATGGAAAATAAGTACTGTAGCATTCAATAAATATCAACTATCAATTAGAATTCACAGAAACAAATAGTAGAATATGGCCTCTTAAAAATATACCTGTAATTTTGTACATTGTTTATGTATATATCGTTGAATTCAAAAAGTTGCATTATCAATTTACAAGTTAGATTCTCGTGTGCTCAGAGTTGATGCATTAAATTGTATATTAGATCATACAAAGTAAATAATTTATAAAATATTTGTTTATGATTAAAGTCATTTTGCATGTTATATTTTTTTATTAACTAGCAAAGGGAAATAATGCACAAGTATTTATGCTGCTGTATGTGTGTGTGTAGAGTATCTCCACCTGTTCGTAGGCTGCTGTTTCTGCAAAGACGAGCCCAGCAAAGTCATTTGAGAAGCAGCGCAGTGCTGCTCAGCTCACAGGCTGGATCTGTCTGCTGGTGGAGCATCTGTGGACCCCAACACAACCATGGTAAACATATAATGGAGAGCAACTCATGATGACTTAACACACCACAAACACCATAATATGGACCCTTTCAAATTGAGGAGTTTTAAATTACACCCTACCTCAAGGACTGCAGTTCCACTTGGTGCACCATATATTTTTAAATGGTGACCAGTCAAAAAGCCTGTTTAAATACACCAATATACCTGTTTAAAATAGAGTTTATCTTAATCCCAAAATGTCTTTGTACACAGTCCACTGTCATGGTGAGCAATTATGTAGTCTCATCCTCAGACGGCACACCCAGAGACTGTTTACTAACCGTCTGATGCACACAAAAATGGCAAGAGCTGAATTTGTCTGTTTCAGTCCAATTGGCAGAATTTCTGTGAGTCAAGGTTCACAGGTGTCTTGTTTGAGACACTTTGCATATCAGTCAGATGGCCTTTTCCTGGGTCAGTGGGCTGTTCTTGGCTAGAATACGCGGCAACGTGGTCCTGAATTTATGCTGATTGAATACTAACATTTATGATGCTGCATTCCCCCTATCTGAATTCAAGTCCCATACAAGAACATTCTTTACAATGCTGTTAAAATATGTAGATGAACAAATATATTATTGCAACAATATAAATGCCAACTTGTGTTCCATACACTCACTGAGCACTTTATTAAGAACACCTGTACACCTACCTGTTCATGCGATTATCTAATCAGCCAATCGTGTGGCAGCAGTGCAATGAAAATGTGATCTCAGTGGGATGATTGTTGGTGCCAGACAGGCTGTTTGAGTATTTCTGTAACTGCTGATCTCCTGGAATTTTCACACACAACAGTTTCTAGAGTTTACTCAGAATGTTGCCAAAAACAAAAAACATCCAGTGAGCGGCAGTTCTCGAGACAGAAAGGCCTTGTTGATGAGAGAGGTCAATGGAGAATGGCCAGACTGGTTCAAGCTGACAGAAAGTCTACGGTAACTCAGATAACCATTCGGTACAATCGTAGTGAGCAGAATAGCATCTCAGAATGCACAACTTATCAAACCTTAAGGCGGATGGGCTACAACAGCATGAGACCATGTCGAAGGTTCCACTTCTGTAAGCCAAGAACAAAAATCTGAGGCTGCAGTGGGCACAGGCTCACCAAAACTGGACAGTTGAAAACTGGGAAAACGAATCTCGATTTGTGCTGAGGCACACAGATTTTGTCGACAGTAGCAGGAATCCATAGACCTAACCTACCTTGTGTCAAAAGTCCAGGCTGATGGCGGTGGTGTAATGTGTGGGAAATGTTTTCTTGGCACATTTGGGCCCGTTTATACAAATCAATCATTGCTTGAATACCACAGCCTATTTGACTATTGATGCTGACTTTGTGCATCCCTTCATGGCCACAATTTGCCCATCTTCTAATGGCTACTTCCAGCATGATAATGCAACATATCACAAAGCAAAAGTCATCTCAAACTGGTTTCATGAACATGAGAATGAATTAAATGTTCTTCAGTTGCTTTTCCAGTCACCGGATCTGAATCCAATAGTAAACCTTTGGGATGTGGTAGAACGGGATTCACAGCATGAATATGCAGCTGAAAAATCTACAGATATAATGTGATGCAATCATGTCAACATGAACGAGAATCTCAAAGGAATGTTTCCAACATCTTGTGGAATCCATGCCACGAAGCATCAAGGCTGTTTTGAGAGCAAAGGGAGGTCCTACCCAGTATTAGTACTGTATAGTGTTCATAATAAAGTATTCAGTGAGTGATTCCATTTTATGAGAAGAATGCACAGAGCAGTAGATAAATTACTTGTTTTGTCAATCATGTCTGATGCAGGACAGTTCTATGCACCTGATAAATCTGATGAGAGTGTAATGGGTTTAAGCACAGACCAGGAAAATAATCTACTCATAACTGGAGACACCACAGGATCCATCAAGGTCTGGGACATCTCTCTGTATGCCTTATCAAATCGAAATGAGGTATGAAAATTCATCTCTACTGTTCATATACGGTGAATACAGGTAAATTGGGCCACTTTTTTGTCACTGAGATGAATGGTAGGCCAAAGTGGGTCATTTTACTTAAATTCACACTAATTGAAGATGAAGTTCATGAAGTTCATTATTTCTGTCTATGTTTGATAATCTTTAAGTTTATTACTATGAACTTAGTAAACACTGTGCAGAAAATACTGTATACTGCCTACTATTTTTTAAACATAGTATTGTAGGTGTAACAATGGAACGCATCAATCTGCTTTCTGGAAGTAAAACTCCCATTCATTCTCTCCATAGGCAAATTCATTTTTTAAATATAACTTACAAACATTTTAAAAGAGAGACCTATCATGAACTCCAAAGTTGTTAATCTATGGTAGAGTACAGTATATGCAACTGTTAAAGCCATCAGTCCATGTTATTACAAATATTGAAAGAAAAACTACACTACCCATGATTCTGAGGAAAATGCATCAATCAAAGAATTGCGATAAAGTGTGCCAAATGAGCTCTTTAGTGACACCCATTCCGATGACGCATGAGTCAGCCTTATATATTTGCATATATCAGAACATTTTGCATTCAAATTAAAATATATTGTTTCTATACTTGAAGTCAGCAGTTTTAATTCAACAGTTTTACGTTGTCCCAATGTCTTTCACTAGATTTTTCACACTCTTTCATGGGATTGTTCATTTCCTCATGAAAGACGGTTAGTGCACAGTCTCGTACCTTTGTCTTTTTGTCCGATTTACAAATACTTTTTTGCTGCAAATCAAAATGTGATTCACCTCTAAGCTGGTTTGTCTGGTTCATGGATTAGAACATTTTTATGAGGGATTATATGAAATCTCTATTGAAAAGATTTATGGTATTAATACTTCTGGAACCAAGGCTGAAAAAGTGGGTGGGCACTGTTGCGCTCGCTTGAAAATGGAAGGTTAACTCTAACGCATTGCATTGTGAGATACAGTATTCTGTGCAGTGTACTTTATAAAATATGTACAGTATGTTAGATTGTATTGTTAGTATTTTAGTATGTTATTCCTAACATAGCCTATGTCTGTGTCTTAAAGTCTGCAAAAGGATTTCCCCCACTGTTACACTTTTGGAGGGCACATGAGAGGGCGATAGTGAGCAGTGAGTTTCTTGTGTATGGCTCGCAACTCTTCTTACTGAGTGTGTCAGAGGACCACAAGGCCTGTCTCTGGACCACTGATGGAGGTAGTGTGGGGTGGTTTGGACAGCAACAGCAGTGGGAATTGAGCAACCCAGACACTTATCAGATCCACAGGTATAATTCTGTATCTGTTATTAGGCTAAATGATTGTTAAATCAGTCAGTCTGTGCTGGTAAACTTGCAGAAATCCCAGCTTTAAAACCATCTTAGGGTATATGACCTGACATTCTCATAATGCTCTTGTGAAGAAGACTCTAAGCTAGCATGCATTCAAAGGAAACCCCACTAAGGCTGGCTGCTATTGTCTGTTTTGGAAAATAAAGAATTCCATTGTCAAATTGGGAAATAAATGCAGCCTTAAAGGAATAGTTGAGCCAAAAATTAAAATTCTCTCATAATTTACTCACTCTCATGCCATCTCAGATGTGAAGAATTTTCCAGCTCTGTAGGTCCATACAATGCAAGTGAATGGGAAACAAGACTTTGAAGTACCAAAAACATCTAAAAGGTAGCATAAAAGTAATCCATAAGACTCCAGAGGTTAATATTTAAGTTGTTTTTTTACTATTAATCACCACTTTCACTTTCACATCTTCTTTTGCTTTTGGCGAATCACATTCTTCGTGCGTATTTCCACCTACTAGGCAGGAAGGCTGTCACGAATGTAAGGCAATGAAGGCAGACGAAGGTTGAGGATCCAAATGCAGCTTAATTTATTACTAACAAAATGCAAAGAAAAACCCTCAATGGGGAAATAAACAAGAACAGAGAACTCGGGCAGGGAACACAGACCAGGCTAACTACATTCACAAACATTCAACGACAGACCAGGACTGAACCAAAAACTGGGGTATAAATACATGAACAAGGGACAAAGGGGCCAATGAACAAACAGAACTCAAAACAAGATAACAAGATGATAACAGAAGCAAATGGCAAACTAATGAGGACAGGTGAAAACAATGACAGAAAACACGAACGCTAACAAGACTGTGGAGCTACAAAAGGGACAACAGTGAAAAATATGGAATAACAAAAGGGACAAAAATGGAAAACAAAGGGGCAACGGTAAAACAAGACAAGGTCATACATAACTTAGCCCCCCCTCTAAGGATCGGATCCCAGACGATCCTAAAGGAAAAGAGAAAAAAAACACCAAAAGACAAAAAGGAACCCACAGAAAACAAAATGATGGCACCGGGGCACAGAGGGCAGGCAGAAGTCCAATGGGGCACAGAGGGCAGGCAGGAAGTCCAATGGGGCACAGAGGGCAGGCAGGAAGTCCAAGGGGGCACAGAGGGCAGGCAGGAAGTCCAAGGGGGCACAGAGGACAGGCAGGAAGTCCAAGGGGGCACAGGGGGCAAGGACAGGTTCAGGTGGTCTGGGAGCTGGACACCGGGCAAGGATAGGTTCAGGAGGCCTGGGAGCTGGCCACAGGGCAAGGATAGGTTCGGGGGACCGGGGAGGAGGCCACAGGACAGGGACTGGGTCAGGGGGCCCGGGAGGAGGCCACAGGACAGGGGTCAGGTCAGGAGGCCTGGGAGGAGGCCCTAGAGGCGGTGACCTGGAAGGCTCGGGAGGCTCTGAGGGCGGAGCCGTAGGAGGCTCGGGGAGAAGGGCCGTGGAAGACTCGAGAGGCTCTGGAGGCGGAGCCCTGGAAGGCTTGAGAGGCGGAGCCCTGGGAGGCTCAAGAGGCTTGAGAGGCAGAGCCCTGGGAGGCTCAAGAGGCTTGAGAGGCGGAGCCCTGGGAGGCTCAAGAGGCTTGAGAGGCGGAGCCCTAGGAGGCTCGGGAGGAGGAGCCGTGGAAGGCTCGGGAGGAAGAGCCGTGGAAGGCTCGAGAGGCCTGAGAGGCGGAGCTCTGGAAGTCTTGAGAGGCTTGAGAGGCGGAGCCCTGGGAGGCTCAAGAGGCTTGAGAGGTGGAGCCCTAGGAGGCTCGGGAGGAGGAGCCGTGGAAGGCTCGGGAGGAAGAGCCGTGGAAGGCTCGAGAGGCCTGAGAGGCGGAGCTCTGGAAGGCTCGAGAGGCTCGAGAGACGGAGCCCTGGAAAGCTCGGGAGGCGGAGCTCTGGAAAGCTCAGGAGGCGGAGCTCTGGAAAGCCCGGGAGGCGGAGCGCTGGGAGGCTCGCTCACAGTGACTGACGAGGGCTCAGGCTCGCAGACCGGGGCAGGCGTGGGCTCTGGCTCGCAGACCGGGGCAGGCGTGGGCTCCGGCTCGCAGACCGGGGCAGGCGTGGGCTTTCCTTCTCCTCCTCTTCCGGGCGGAAGAAGTTGGCAGCGCTGGCTCATCGATCCGGGTAGGCAGGGGCTCAGGCTCGACAGCCGGAATCACGAGGGGTGGTTCCTCGGGCGCGAGGTTCCTCAGAACGAGGCTCATGTACTCCCTCCATGGGAGCTCTCCGGGTATCGGCGCCACTCTCCACCGGGATGACGGTAACCCAACCCAGTAGATGGACTTCAGGGCGTCGTCGTTGAGCCCGGTGTGGATGGCGACCGTGGAGAAGAGCCGTGAGTACTCGCGGACAGGAAGATTTTCCTGGGACAGTTTGAGGAAAACCGCTGCTAGATCCATTTGGTGGTCTATCGTTCTGTCACGAATGTAAGGCAATGAAGGCAGACGAAGGTTGAGGATCCAAATGCAGCTTACTTTATTACTAACAAAATGCAAAGAAAAACCCTCAATGGGGAAATAAACAAGAACAGAGAACTCGGGCAGGGAACACAGACCAGGCTAACTACATTCACAAACATTCAACGACAGACCAGGACTGAACCAAAAACCGGGGTATAAATACATGAACAAGGGACAAAGGGGCCAATGAACAAACAGAACTCAAAACAAGATAACAAGATGATAACAGAAGCAAATGGCAAACTAATGAGGACAGGTGAAAACAATGACAGAAAACACGAACGCTAACAAGACTGTGGAGCTACAAAAGGGACAACAGTGAAAACTATGGAATAACAAAAGGGACAAAAATGGAAAACAAAGGGGCAACGGTAAAACAGGACAAGGTCATACATAACAAAGGCGTATTTGTAGTAAAAAAGGACTTATATATTAAGCTGTTTCTCTCCCATACTTATTATATCACCTCTGAAGATATGCCCTGCATCCGAAACCACGTACTGTCACGGTATGTCCTGTATTTGATGAAGCATGCATTTCTCGGCCAGTAAAACAGTACGTTCTTTAGGTATGAATGCAAGTATTATGAAAAGATTCCAGACATGCTTCATCCAGGGGCTTAGGTATTGAACCATAACCGATTATATATAACATAAGAACAACATTTTTGGAAAAACTCTGCTCTGGTTTTGTTAAACAAGAACCATTTAAGCACAATGAACAACTTTCTTGGTATATATAGCACAAACGGTTAAAAAGAGCCGCCTGACTCGCGGTTCTCCACCATTTTTTTAAACCCAGCATTTTGAACATGACGTCACCTCAGTGCCCAAAAGATTATGGGATCCTTAAGTGTCGATCTGCACTTCAAAATCTCACCGGAAATAGTAGGTCATCTGGGTATTTCTCACTTACTGCTTCATGAATACTGAGGATTCGGACATACTTCTCTATTGACATACTGTTTTTGGCATACTATATAGTAGGGAAGTATGGATATTCAGACACAATGATAGATTTCACCCATGATGTCAAAAGGATACATTTTAGCTGCCTTTATGTGTTTTTGCAGCTTAACATTTTTGGCAATCATTCACTTGCATTGTATGGATTTACAGAGCTGAGATATTCTTCTTAAAATCTTCATTTCTGTTCAGCAGAATGATGAGAGAAGTTTTATTTTTGGGTGAACTATCCCTTTAATATAATCTTTTCAACAGTGAAATTCTTGAATGTTTGTAATACACACACATGTTCTTCCAACAATAACCATACGGTGGCCCCCAAAAGTTTCTGGACATGTTTGGATACTTAAATCATATTTATCAATCCCAAAATATACACTGGCGACCAAAAGTTTGGAATAATTTACTGATTTTGCTCTTATGGAAAGAAATTGTCTCGGTTACTGTCATAACCTCCATTCCCTGATGGAGGGAACGATGCATTGTGTCGATTTAGTGACAGTAGGGGTCACTCTTGAGAGCCCAGAATAACCTCAATCTTTGAGAAAAGGCCAATGGGAATTTGGCGAGCAGAATTTACATGCCACTCCACCGGACATATGGGTATAAAAGGAGAAGGTATGCCCACTCTCATTCAGGTTTTGTGCTAAGGAGCCGAGACAAGGTCCCGGATATTTCAGCGGCTAGTTCAGCATTGTGGCAAGGCAAGAGGGACACAACGTCTCATTCCCTCTATCAGGGAACGGAGGTTACGACAGTAACCGAGAATTTCCCCTTCTGTCACTCACTCGACGTTGTGCCGATTTAGTGACAATAAGGGTCCCGATTGAAGTGAATGTGCCAGCCGTGGCCTTTTCTCTCTATGTTTTCTCTCCACAGAGTATTAGATTCAGCTGTGGCCATTTAATGCTATTATATGCATCAGGGAAGGTGTTCTTTTCCTATCCTATTCTTTCAGGGGGAAAAGGCCCTGTGGAGACCACATCCTGGCTAAAAGGGGAGGTCAACATGTGGCAATATGACACATGGGCTCACCAGCCGCACATGGAAGAGGCACGGTGGTAGGTCCTGCCTCGAAGGGGAAGAGCTCTACAAACACAGCGACCGGGGGCAGAGAGAGCCACACTCCTTGTAGAGTGTGCTCGAAGCCACAAGGGGGCGACACGGGCTGGATCTGGTAGGCCAATGCAATGGCGTCCACATTCCAGTGGGTAAGCCTCTTTTTTGAGACCGCATTCCCTTTCCGCTGTCCACCAAAGCTAACAAAGAGCTACTCAGCGCATCTAAAGCTCTGCGTGCGATCCAAGTAGATGCGCAAAGCACGCACCGGACACAGCAACGATAAGGCTGGGTCTGCCTCCTCCCAGGACGGTGCTTGCAGGCTCACCACCTGATCCCTAAAAGGGGTCGTGGGAACCTTGGCACATAGCCCGGTCGGGGTCTCCGGATCATGTGAGAGTCTTCCGGACCGAACTCCAGGCATATTTGGCTGACACTGAACGCTTGCAGGTTCCTGACCCTCTTGATGGAAGTGAGCGCGGTCAGTAGAGCAATCTTTAATGAGACGGTCTTTAATTCGACTGACTCTAGGGGCTCGAACTGGGCTCTCCGAAGGCCCAGCAGGACCATTGAGAGGTCCCATGAGGGAAAGAAGAGCGGCCTAGGAGGGTTCGGCCTCCTGGTGCCTCTCTGGAACCTGATGATCAGGTCATGCTTACTAAGGGACTTACCTTCAACTGCGTCATGGTGTGCTGCTTTAGCAGCTACGGACAGCCGCCCCTCCAGCTTCTCCTGCAGGAAGGAATGCACTTACCTTACCCTATCTGTGGGGGTCTTCGCTATGGGAAGACCCATAGCAGAGGATTTGTCCACCTCAGGAGCGCTTAGGAGCCTTCAGGGTCCTCGTGCCAGGCCGTGGGGCGTCCGTGGGGGTGTCCGCTTCCTGCTGGGGGCTCTATGCTGGGGCCGAGAACTGGGGCCAGGCTTTGGTGGAGTCTGGTGAGCAGATGGGGTATGTGATCTTGAGTCGTGCCGGGGCCTCCGTCTGCTTTTTCACCATCGGGAACTGCTGGGCAAAGTCTTCAATGGTGTCGCTGAATAGGCAGATCTGAGAGATGGGCGCATTGAGAAAGCAAACTTTGCTGACATCCCTCATCTCGACCAGATTCAGCCACAGGTGATGCTCCTGGGACACCAAGGTTGACATCGCCTGCCCGAGTGCTCATGCTGTGACCGTCATTGCCTGGAGGGCAAGTTCAGTCACCGAGCACAGATCCTGCAGCACATTGGGATCAGGACTACCCACATGCAGCTCTTTCAGAGCCTTGGCCTGGTGTACTTGCAGCAGGGCAATGGCATGCAGGGCAGAGACAGCCTGTCCAGCAGCACTGTAGGCTTTGGTCGCCAGAGACGACGTAGTCCTACAGGCCATGGAGGGGAGTGCCGGGCATTCCCACCAGGTGGCGGTGTTTTGCGGGCGCAGGTGCACTGCGATTGCCTTATCCACCTGAGGAACCTCTGTGTACCTGTGGGCCGCCCCTCCGTCGAGAGTAGTGAGAGCGGACGAACCTGGAAGTCGATTTCGGCAGCAAAAGAGGCCCTCCATGACATTGTCAGTTCATCGCGCACTTCCGGGAAGAAAAGGACCGGGGGGGGGGCCTGACCATGAGCAGCGCCCTGAACCCAGGAACCAATTATCTAGCCGCTTATGGGAGGACAGAGGGTTCCAGTCCAACCCGATACATGTAGCGGCCCGGGCAAGCACAGTGGTCAGCTTTGCATCGGCCTCAGACTGGGTGGGCAGACCCGAAGGTTGCAGCCCAGTCGAGTCCTCAGCGTCATCGTCATTCGTCATTGCCATCGTCAGTGCGCTCTCCTATGCAGCGATCGAGAACTGGCCATGAGGCGAGCTGGTCTCATCTCGGAACTCAACGCAAACAAGTGTGCTGGGGAACGGGAGGTCCGCTGGGATTTACCCGGCGAGACCACACCCATTTCCCTAAACCGTCTCCAGGGCCAGCCGGGCCGGCCTTGTACTCGTAGGTAGAAGGCGTAGCACAGGGGGTGGCTGGAGTGGCTTTCCCCCGGAAGAAGGAAAGCCATGACAGCAATGTTGCCATGGTCATATTCTTGCAATGAGAACATGAACCATCCACAAACGCTGCCTCATTGTGATCACTGCCCAGACATGTGAGGCAGCGCCCGTGGCCGTCGGAGGTGGAGAGATAACGACCACATCCAGGAATCACAGAAAGATGGAAAGGCATCTTTATAAAGACGAGTCTTTAAAATGACATTTACCTCAATGTGTTTGCTCTTAAAGAGGAAATATACTCTCTTAGTAGCGCTGTCGAAGCACCCAGGGGCATAATCTGCACTAGGCGTGCAGAAGGAGAGAAAGCCACTGGAATGCGCCGTATATCCAACAGTTTATGCTTCTTTCAGAGGTGAATGGAACAGCAGCAGTATTCAGCTCACTGATACAGAAATCTGAATGAGAGTGGGCATTCCTTCTCCTTTTATACCCGTATGTCCGGGGGAGTGGCATGCAAATTCCACTCGCCAATTCCCACTGGCCTTTTCTCAAAGATTGAGGTATTTTGGGGCTCTCAAGTGTGACCCCTAGTGTCAGTACATTGACAAAACTTCGAGTGAGAGACAGAAGGGGAATGGTACTTTTATTCACAAAAGTGGCATTCAACTGATCACAATGTATAGTCAGGACATTAATAACGTGAAAAATTACTATTACAATTTGAAAAAGAAAAATTCTGAACTTCAAAGAGCTCTCATCAAAAAATCTTCCATGTGCAGCAATGACAGCATTGCAGATCCTTGGGATTCTAGCTGTCAATTTTTGTGCCATTTCACCCCACGCTTCCTGTAACACTTGTCAAAGGGCTGTCTTGTCGAGCACTTCTCACGCACCTTACAGTCTAGCTGATCCTAAAAATGCTCAATGGGGTTAAGACCCATAACACTATTTTCCAATTATCTATTGTCCAGTGTCTGTGTGTCTTTGCCCTCTCTAGCCTTTTCTTTTTGAATTCTTCCCATAAGGCCTGCACCCCTGAGTCTTCTCTTTGCTGTTGTACATGAAACTGGTGTTAAGGATGTAGAATTCAATGAAGCTCTCAGATTAGGACATGTGAGGCATCTATTTCTCAAACTAGAGACTCTAATGTACTTATCCTCTTGTTTAGTTGTACATCTGGGCCTTCCACATCTCAATCTGTCCTTGTTAGAGCCAGTTGTGCTTTGTCTTTGAAGGCTGTAGTGTACACCTTTGTATGAAATCTTCAGTTTTTTTTGGCAATTCCAAGCATTGTATAGCCTTCATTCCTCAAAACAATGATTGACTGACGGGTTTCTAGAGAAAGCTGTTTCTTTTTTTCAATTTTTTACCTAATATTGACCTTAAGACATGCCAGTCTATTGCATACTGTGCCAACTCAAAAACACACACAAAGACAATGTTAAGCTTCATTTAATGAACAAATTGGTTTTAGCAGTGTTTGATATAATGCTAAGTGTTTTCCTAGTACCAAATAAGCAATTTAGCATGATTCCTCATGGATAAGGTGTTGGAGTAATGGCTGCTGGAAATGAGGCCTGTCAAGATTTTATCAAAAATGACTTTTTTTTCAAATAATGATGGTGCTGTTCATATCAGTAATGTCCTGACTATACTTTGTGATCAGTTGAATGCCACTTTGGTGAATTAAAGTACCAATTTCCTTCCGAAATAGCAAAATCTGTACATTATTCCAAACTTTAGGCTGCCAGTGTATATCAATTTGTCAATATGTCAAACCAAGTGGCATCAACTAACAAATGTTGCTAGATCTTTTCTCAGAACTAACTTTTCTCAGCCATTTGTACTACATGATAAATCTCAATATAAGCAAGAATGTAAGTAGTCAACCCAATCTAGAAGCTCATATTCTGGGCCAGATGTAATCCTAGTGGCTGGAGTGACTGTGGAATATTTAATCAATCTCCAAATTTGGCAGGGCTGACTTGGCGATAAACCCACTGGGAGGCTTTAACAAATAAACCAACAGAGAGAATGTTTCGATGGTCAGATTTAACTGCTGTTAAACCCAAGCATATGGCTGAAGCAGCTGCTGCGTGTTGAAGGGTAGACAGTTCCAGAGAAACCATATATTTTATCTTTTGTATGGTTGTTGTTTCTGGAATTGTGTGAAAGTTTCTAATAGTTACTGAAAGGCAGGGGAAACAAAACATTTGTCAAAGTGTCTGGTCATGGTGAGGAATCTCTCCTCAGTGTTCCTTCCCTACATCAGCTGACTGGCTCAATCTGTGGAGACCTGCATTGTGCAGAATCTATCACACATATTCAGACTAAAATCTGAATTATACACAAAGATTGAAAGTTTACTTTAAAATTGTATTCCAGTAAAAATTGCCAATTAATTACTATAAAACCAGTTAGTTAAATAACCAGTTAGCTTGTCCAAATATCACAACATGAAAGTACCACAGCTGGATTACTTTTAGTTATTTAAAGGTGCACTCAGTGACTTTTGTCTTTGTGTCATCTTGGATTTACACTGACACCTAGCGGCTTGGATGCAGCATCATTTAAAATCAATAGTTTTTATATTATTATATATCAATAGTTTCAGATGCCATTGTAGAAATGTAGTTTCAGATGCCATTGTAGAATGGTTGTTTTCACAGTCAACCATGATTACTTAAATCAATGAGTGAAACTGTCAAATAACTGGACGGTTACTGAGATTAAGTGAGTAGCATTCAGCTGGTCATGTGATTGTAAAATGGCAGCCCCCATGTGTGGACCCTCTCCATTTAGAATAAAACAGCTTTTATAAGTTTACTGAAATGACTTTCAAAGTTTGCAGTAAAATGGGTCTGTTCTAGAGAAATAATTTAATGTGTGGAAGCAAAGCTTAGATTAATTGCTTCTGCTTTTATTAATCCATCCATCCATCCATCTTCAACCGCTTATCCGAAGTCGGGTCGCAGGGGCAGCTGCTCCAGCAGGGGCCCCCAAACTTCCCTATCCTGAGCCACATTAACCAGCTCTGACTGGGGGACCCCGAGGCATTCCCAGGCCAGTGTGGAGATGTAATCTCTCCACCTAATCCTGGGTCTTCCCCGAGGCCTCCTCCCAGCTGGACGTGCCTGAAACACCTCCCTAGGGAGGCGGCCAGGGGGCATCCTTACCAGATGCCCAAACCACCTCAACTGACTCCTTTTGATGCAAAGGAGCAGCGGCTCTACTCCGAGCTCCTCGCGGATGACTGAGCTCCTCACCCTATCTCTAAGGGAGAAGCCCGCCACCCTTCTGAGGAAGCCCATTTCGGCCGCTTGTACTCGCGACCTAGTTCTTTCGGTCATGACCCAGCCTTCATGACAATAGGTGAGGGTAGGAACAAAAATTGACCGGTAGATCGAGAGCTTTGCCTTTCGGTTCAGCTCTCTTTTCGTGACAATGGTGCGATAGAGCGAGTGCAATACCGCCCCCGCTGCCCCGATTCTCCGGCCAACCTCCCGCTCCATTGTCCCCTCACTCGTGAACAAGACCCCGAGGTACTTGAACTCCTTCTACTGAACATGAGCTTTTATTAATCTTATTTGTAAATCTCTTTTGATAAAAGCATCTGCTAAATGAGATGACAATGTCTACTTAAACATATACATTATGAGTTTTGCTGTGGGCTGTAAATCCAATAAGAAAATAATTTCTTATTTTCAAACATTTCTTCCTCAAAAGTTCTAAATGAATCAATAGTGGAACCGTTAAGCATCCGAAATCATTAAGAGGAATCAGAACCGGAATCATTAAATTCCTAACGATTCCCATCCCTTGTAACCACTGTACAAATTTTGTCAAAACTAAGTTATGAACGTATGTTGTGATCTGTCCTGTGACAGATGGGTTTGGCTCAACTAAGCTTAGATTCAGAGAAAACAAAAAAATTCAGAGAGTGTGCAAATTTCAGTAACTACAAAATCCACACTAAAACCAAGTAACTGTGAAGCCATTTTGCTCAGTTTCAGTGTTGGCATAGTTACTGCGTTTTGCATTTGTTTTGCAGAATGACACATTAATTTATCCACTGAACCACTTACTGCTGGTTAATGATTAATATCATGATGCTTCACAATGATGTGACCATATGTCATGACATGGATATGACACATCCTCAGTGACCTCATCGATTCAGTAAACATCTGGAATTTGTGTGCTTTTGTTAATCATTTATGGCTGCCTAATGATGATACATAAACATCCCCCACAGACAATGTGCCACTTTAATCAAAGAAGGAGAGGAGGAGAGGACAGAGAGCAGCCAATCATGTTCAGGCCCTGAGAGTTTTATCTGCTGGGGTGAAGGCTCAGGGGAGGTCACTGGGACAAGCATTATTGATGTTGATTGTCAGCAAACAGGTGGGCAGAAAAACTCTTTGACAAACACACACAGAGACCAGGACACCATGTTTCAATGAACAGTCTCTCCTATAATATCTGCTGTGGCCACTTAAAGGAATAGTTCATCCAAAAAAAAAAATGTGGTTATTACACACTCACCCTCATTTTGTTCCAATTTTAAACTTACATGTCTCCATGAAGCACAAAAGGAGAATTTTGAAGAATTGAACTGTTCACTCGTTTCCATGCAATTTCAATGAATGTGGACTTTCAAGCTTAAAAAAACATAATAACAGTATGATTAAAGTCATCTAAACAACATGCACTATATTGTATTACCCCAAAATGAATAATTTACTCACCATCATACTAGTATGACATTCTTTCTTCTGTGAAACACAAAAGGAGATGTTAGAAAGTTTGAAAATGTGAAGAAAAAAATTAAATGAAAGTGAATGGGGACTGAGACTGTCAGTCCCTAACATTCCATCTATATTCTTTGTGTTCCATGGAAGAGTAAATCATAATTGAATTTTCGGTTACACTTTTACCTTTTTACAGTGTAATTACTGATTATTTCTAATTAACAACATGTACTTACTGAAGGTTTAGCGTAAGGGTTTGGTTTAGGGTTAGTTGCTTGTAATTACGCATAATTGACTGTGGAGTGGTGGTGGCGTAGTGGACTAAAGCAAATAACTGGTAATCAGAAGGTCGCTGGTTCGATCACCACAGCCACCACCATTGTGTCCTTGAGCAAGACACTTAATCCAGGTTGCTCCGGAGGGATTGTCCCTGTAATAAGTGCACTGTAAGTCGCTTTGGATAAACGCGTCTGCCAAATGCATAAATGTAAATGTAAATGTATTACTATAGTAAATAAAGTGTTCCCAAATTTTCATGTTGAGGTCAACTATTCCTTTAAGCCATACAGTAGCTTTGTGTCAGACTTTTATTGACTTATATATGTCATTATTCACTGAAAATCTTGAGATCTACCCTAGTTCTACTTGGTGCATTCATGAGAAGTAGCAATGATCGATTTGAAAACACAACGTTCTTTTGAGTTGGATCTTTTCAATTAATCCACTGATCCAGGTCTCCTGATTCGTTCACTTATCAAAGACTTTGAATATCACGCACTAGTCCAATGTACGCCCTTTATGATACTTTTATGGTGTTTTTGCATCCTTTTTTCATCCTCAGTCCCTATTCATTTATAATTGCGTGCAAAAAAGCAATTATTACAGTTCTTCAAAATTTCTCCTTTTGTGTTCCATGGAAGAAAGGAGGAAGAAAAAAATGTGGGCTTGGAAATGCATGAGGGCGAGTAAATAACGTCAGAATTTTCATTTCATATTCCTTTAATGACTGGCTATATATTTACACTGCACTATTAAAGTTGTAACTAGTCTGTACCACAAACAACATACATGTGCACTCTAGTTAAAAACAACTTTGAACTTTGTTCTTGTTCACTTCTCATTTAACTAAACCCTCCAACGTTCTTTGAGGTTGTCCTGCTATTTAGCAGTCATAGTGCCATTACTTGAAAATTAATGATCCTGTTGACCCACCGACTGCTCCAAAGTGACTGTGAAGTTGAGTGTTAAGTGCAGGCAGACATGATCTGGCTGTTTGTTGTACTCACGTCCCTCACTTCCAGCTCCCAGGCTGCCCTAAGTCACCGTCATGCCAAAACAAGCGATTAACTGAGCCTCCCGACTGAGCTGGGTGTGTTATTTGGTTCCTGCAGCTGTCTAGACACTCGTTTGAGTGAGAGTTACAGTACATGTCTGCTGATTCTCAGACTTCCTTCAGTATATCCTTATGGCATTGATTATCAGTGTTTTTCTACTGATTTTCCTTTGCCTCTAAATGATCAGAAATGCATAAACCTGAAATCAAAATGGACCCTGTTTACTTTGCCTATAAAGTAACCGTCTCTAGTCTCATTGTGCATAATTCAGGTTATTCTTAAAGAGGTCATGACATACTCTATATTTAAATAATTGTATTATCTTCCCTGAGGTCCACTGATAATGTTAGTAAAGTTTTTTTGTTTTCTGCACCAAAACAGGCATTTAGTAACATAATTTAGGCCCTCCACAATGCTCCACAATGTTATAAAGTTAAATTTCAGGGTTTACATATAATGCACATCCAAAAAATTGCATCAGAATATATTAAACTGTTCACTAAAGAACAGCAGCACCATAAACAATCAAACAGTCATGACATTTTAAATATTCATGAATGAAACTGTTTACTTACAGTTTTGCGATCGAGTCCAATATTATTTTTAACTGCCCCATCCTTCAATAACTGTATATTTGCAAAGCTTGAATCATATTATGACTGGTTCACAAGCAATCCACGCTGATATGAGCCGAAGAAACGCACATACATAGTCCAAAGCACAGTGAAACAAGACACACACAGTATCATTCTGCACCGAGGAGCACATCACTGGAAACGCATCAAAACGGTCAAAGACGTCCATCTAGTGCATGTTTACATATAATAACAATTAAAAATATCACAGATAGTACAAGAACTCATCCAGGATGCATTTGTGCTCAAAACAGCAAGAGGCAGAGCAGCTGAATGAAACAGAATGGGGTCTCCTTTTCAAATACTTGACACAACATCTTTTAAAAGCAGCACGAGATTCATGACAATGGTCAATGATGTCTGTGTAGTGTATGTAAGTTTATATACAAAAATAATTCAAAATCGTCCAGATGGGTCCCCTTTGGTGTTCAGGAATAGTTATCTGTCCATCTTTCTCTCTCTCAGTTTAGAATCAGAATATGAATGAGCTTTATTGTCAGAGTGCAACAAAAGGATCCAAATGCAAAAGGTAACTCAAATCAAAGTCTTTAATGATCAACAACAAAGGAAGTCTGTAGTGGATAACACAGAACTGGAACTCAAATGATGCTCTCCAGGAAGACAGCTACACAGAGGGTACTTGTCAGGAGAGGAAACGTGGAGCAGAAAGTTCACTCGAACAGAAGGTACTGGTCCTTGTAGAAAGTAGCTTGAGCAGAGTAGGCCTTGTAGAACCTCACCACAGCAGGTAATAGGATACACTAAGACGAGCGCAGCTACACATGACAAGACGTGGTGAGTAACTGCTGACAGATGAGAGAGCATTTCACAAAGCGTAACACACACAATAATCTTACGTGAGACCTCGTGTGTAGGTAGATCTTGAGTGGAAAGCCACACCTTCTGCCCACATACGTATCTAGGGGCTTTAAACCGACGACGATTCGCAGCTCTACAAGTTCGTGCTCTAGTGCGACATAAAGCCGATCTCACTCTCCTCCAAGTACGCTTGCACCTTTGAATATGGGCCTGTACGGAAGGCACGGAAGTCTCAGAGTCTTGTGATGTAAAAAGTGGAGGTTGGTAACCGAGACAGCTCTCAAATGGGGACAACCCATTAGCGGACGACGGCAGAGAATTATGGGCGTATTCAGCCCAGGACATCTGATCGCACCAAGAGGCAGGGCTCTGTGAAGTCAAGCTGCGCAACATGCTTCCGAGAATCTGATTTGTTCGTTCGGCCTGCCCATTAGTCTGAGGATGGAATCCTGATGACAGACTGGGGGATGCCCCAATCAGTCGGCAGAATTCCCTCCAGAACTGAGAAGCGAACTGAGGCCCTCTGTCAGAAACAATGTCCGAAGGAAGACCATGAATCTTAAATACGTGATCAACCATTACTTGGGCGGTCTCACGAGCGGACGGTAGTTTAGGAAGAGGAATGAAATGAGCTGCTTTAGAAAAACGGTCGACCACAGTGAGAATAACCGTGTTGCCGGCGGATGACGGGAGACCGGTAACGAAATCTAAAGCAATGTGCGACCATGGGCGTGACGGAATGGGAAGTGGTCTGAGAAGGCCAGCAGGCAGAGAGTTGCCTGATTTTGTCTGAGCGCAGACAGGACACGGCCTTCTGAACCGACGAATGTCACGTTCTCTAGTGGGCCACCAAAATCTCTGGCGAATAGCGGCCAAGGTACCCCTAACACCGGGATCTTGCGACTAATTTAGAGGCATGACCCCACTGGAGAAGCGGCTGAACGAGCGGTCTCGGGAACAAATAACTTACCCTCTGGGGCACGAGGCGGTCTGACAACGTGTGAAAGAGCCCTCTTTACGGCCTGTTCGACTCCCCAGACGACAGCTCCGACCACGCAGTGTTGGGGAACAATAACCTCCTTGGTCGAAGCCTCCACTGAAGAACCGAACTGCCGCGAGAGAGCATCGGGTTTAAGGTTCTTGGAACCTGGTCTAAACGAGATCGAGAAGTCATAACGACCAAAAAATAACGCCCAGCGGGCCTGACGAGCATTAAGTCTCCTGGCGGAACGGATGTATTCGAGGTTCCGGTGGTCAGTCCAAACAATAAATGGAACACTGGCTCCCTCCAACCAGTGCCGCCATTCCCCCAGAGCTAACCGAATCGCCAAAAGCTCCCGATTACCCACGTCATAATTGCACTCAGCCGGCGAAAGACCTTGGGAAAAGAAGGCGCACGGATGAACCTTGTCATCAAGAGAAGATCGCCGTGACAAAATAGCCCCCACCCCAACATCGGAGGCATCGACCTCGACTATAAATTGTCTCTCAGGATCTGGAGTGACTAAAATGGGCGCGGAGGTGAACAACCTCTTGAGTCGATCGAATGCATCTTGCGTCACCTCAGACCAAACGAATCGAGACTTGGTCGAGGTGAGAGCAGACAGAGGGGCCGCGACTTGACTAAAATTACGAATAAATTGTCTGTAAAAGTTAGCGAATCCCAAAACCGCTGGAGAGCAACACGAGAATCGGAATAGGCCAATCGAGAACCGCCCGCACCTTCTGGGATCCATGCTGATACCCTCAGCAGAGACCACCGAACCCAGGAACGTGACCGATCGAGAATGAAATTCACATTTCTCTGACTTGACAAAAGGCGGTTCTCGAGTAGTCGTTGTAAGACTTCGCTGAACGTGTTGGATGTGTACTTCGAGAGAGGGTGAGAAAATGAGGATGTCGTCTAGATAAGCGAACACAAAGACATTTAACATGTCTCGCAAGGCGTCGTTGACTAACGCCTGGAATACAGCGGGAGCATTGACCAGCCCGAAAGGAAGAACGCGGTATTCAAAGTGACCAATAGGGGTGTTAAAAGCGGTCTTCCATTCGTCTCCCTGCTTAATACTGAACGAGATGGTATGCGTTACGTAGATCCAGCTTTGTGAAGACTTTTAGCCCTGCAAGATTTCGAAAGCCGGCGACATAAGGGGCAAGGGGTAACGATTCTTGACCATTATGTCGTTCAGCCCCCGATAATCAATGCAGGGACGCAACGAGCCATCCTTCTTCACAAAGAAGAACCCAGCACCGGCAGGTGAGGAGGACGGGACAATAATCCCAGCGTCAAGTGACTCGGAGAGGTATCTTTCTAGAGCCTCCCATTCGGGCGCAGAGAGAGAATATAATCTACCGCGGGGTGGCGTGGTGCCAGGATGGAGATCAATGCTACAATCGTAAGGGCGGTGAGGCGGTAAGGAAACGGCCCGGGAGCGGCTGAAAACCGCTCGCAAATCGTGGAACACCTCCGGGACTCCAGACAGATCTCCAGGCTCCTCCTGAAACACAGCAACAGAAGAAACCACAGGAATAGCAGAAACTAAACAATTTACATGACATGAAAGACTCCAAGACAACATTGTATTCTTGACCCAGTCAATATGAGGGTTATGTTGGACTAGCCAGGGATGTCCTAACACAATGGGGGTATAGGAAAACTGGTTTCCAGAGATAACTAGACTCACCGGACAGGAGACTTAATGCTCGTCAGGCCCGCTGGGCGTTATTTTTTGGTCGTTATGACTTCTCGATCTCGTTTAGACCAGGTTCCAAGAACCTTAAACCCGATGCTCTCTCGCGGCAGTTCGGTTCTTCAGTGGAGGCTTCGACCAAGGAGGTTATTGTTCCCCAACACTGCGTGGTCGGAGCTGTCGTCTGGGGAGTCGAACAGACCATAAAGAGGGCTCTTTCACACGTTGTCAGACCGCCTCGTGCCCCAGAGGGTACGTTATTTGTTCCCGAGACCATTTCTCATCAATAAAATTCCCTTCAGCCCCTGAATCGATTAGTGCGGAACATGAAACAGTAGAACCAGCCCAACGAAGAACCGCGGGCAGGATGGTGCGGGACTTGGATGGAGAGGACATCACAGTAGCGCTCGCCAGTACTCCTCAGTCTACTGGCGAGCTCTGGCTTTTAACGGACATGAAGCGGCAAAGTGGCCAGCCATGCCGCAGTAAAGACACAGTCTGTTGGATATGCGACGTTGTTTCTCTTCAGCCTGGAGGCGAATGCTACCCAACTGCATGGGCTCAGGGTCTGGTCTGGAAGCAGCGGAAGTAGATGGCTCACTAGGTGTAGCGGAGATTGCTCGAACACGTCGCCGTTGCTCAAAGCACTTGTCAAGACGAATCGCCAGCTCTATCAGTTGGTCGAGTTGATCAGGTGAACCACGAGCATAAATCTCCTCCTTCAAATTAACATTCAGACCCTCCAGGAAACGAGCAACCAAGGCAGGCTCATTCCACTCGCATGTGGTGGACAGGGTGCGAAATTCAATGGCGAAATCGGCTGCAGTTCTTCTCCCCTGATGAATGGTGGTCAGAAGACGTGAAGCCTCGCGACCAAAAACAGACTGGTCGAAGACCTTAATCATCTCCTCCTTAAAGAGATCAAAACGACTGCAGTAGGGTGTCCCTGCTTCCCAAGCGGAGGTTCCCCACTCACGCGCACGCCCAATCAGTAACGAAATCACAAAGGCGATACGGGCGCAATCACTTGCGTAAGTCTGTGGTTGCAGGGAAAACACCACCTCACACTGAGTCAAAAAGGCTCGACACTCAGTCGACTCACCGGCATAACATGGGGATTGTTCACACGAGGTTCTGGAGGAGAAGGACGACTCTGAACTGCTGGTGACTCCTGGTGCACATGGAGAAGACGAGCAGATAAATCATTCACCTGTGCAACCAAACTCTCCACCGCATGTTTGGCAGCAGATAATTCCTCCTCGTGTCGACCCAGCATAGCTCCTTGAATCTTTACCGCAGAGAAAAACGATTCCTCCTCTGCTGGATCCATCCTTGGTCGGATTATTCTGTCAGAGTGCAACAAAAGGATCCAAATGCAAAAGGTAACTCAAATCAAAGTCTTTAATGATCAACAACAAAGGAAGTCTGTAGTGGATAACACAGAACTGGAACTCAAATGATGCTCTCCGGGAAGACAGCTACACAGAGGGTACTTGTCAGGAGAGGAAACGTGGAGCAGAAAGTTCACTCGAACAGAAGGTACTGGTCCTTGTAGAAAGTAGCTTGAGCAGAGTAAGCCTTGTAGAAACTCACCACAGCAGGTAACAGGATACACTAAGACGAGCGCAGCTACACATGACAAGACGTGGTGAGTAACTGCTGACAGATGAGAGAGCATTACACAAAGCGTAACACACACAATAATCCGACACAGAACAGAGAGAGCAAACACCAGAAGTAGACAGAGTAATCAGACAAGACTAGAAACAGGTGTCACTGCAAATCAGCGCGAGCGCTGATTGAGATGATCAACAGGTGATGTCAGAGTGCAACCATGTAAGTGTGTGTGTGCTGATGTGTGAGTGAGATGAGTGTGTGAATGAGTGTGTGTAGTGAGAGAGAAACAACCCAGATCCTGACATTTATTGCCAAGTATGTTTACACATACAAGGAATTTGTCTTGGTGACAAAAGCTTTTAGTAAAATTCATAGATAACATTTTTTTTTTTTTTATAAAAATAAAAAGTGAATAGAAAATATAAGTATATCTAGAAATACACAATAAGAAAAAAACTATATTTATACACGTATGTACAAATACAAATCTAGTATATACAGATGTGCAAGGGAATGTAATAGCAGAAGAGGTAGGACATGTTGGATGAATTTAAATAGACTAAGCTGTGTATTGCACATAATTATTGCTCAATGGGGCAGTTTGAAAAAAATTGTTCAGATGGATAGCCTGAGGGAAAAAACTGTTTTTGTGCCTGACAGTTCTGGTGCTCAGAGCTCTGTATCATCGTCCAGAAGCAATTGTTCAAAAAGGTAGTGGGCTAGGTGAGTGGGGTCCAGAGTGATTTTTCCAGCCTTTTTCCTCACTCTGGAAGTGTACAGTTCTTGAAGGGAGGGCAGGGGGCAACCAGTAATCCTCTCAGCAGTCTAAACTGTCCTTTGTAGTCTTCTGATGTCTGATTTCATAGCTAAACCAAACCAGACAGTTATTGAAGTGCAGAGGACAGACTCAATGAGTGCTGAGTAGAACTGTATCAGCAGCACCTGTGGCAGGTTGAACTTCCTCAAATGGCAAAGGATGTACAACCTCTGCTGGGCCTTTTTTTAGTCAATGTGGGTCTCCCACTTCAGGTCTTGTGAGATGGTAGTGCTCAGGAACCTGAATGACTCCACTGCTGCCACAGTGCTGTTTAGAATGGTGAGAAGGGTTAATTTTGGGGTGTTCCTCCTAAAGTCCATTATCATCTCCACTGTTTATGAACTGAAGCTCCAGTGGGCGGGGCCAACGGTGCGATAATGTAAAGTTGGCATTGACTGTAGAGTCGGACAGTAATTAATGAGCCCCCTTGTTACGTAGGGAAATTGCGGAAGTAGAAGACAATGCGTTTTTGTTGCTTGGTTTCAATAAATACTTTTATTGCATTGAGGATTAAGTTTGAGTTCTGAAATTTACATTATGATTTATAGTAGAATGACTTCTTACATGTCAAAATACCAAAGAAAATTGTATTCCTCTTGACATGACCCCTTTAAGAAAAAGAAATGGTAGACAAGCAGAAAACACAGAAATTGTATGGAGCTTTGGGTTAGGGGTAAAGTTAACAGTGTAACTGCAAATGTAATTACAATGCAACAACATGTATGTACATAATAAGTACATTATATCAAATGGTTAAGTACATAGTAGTTAAGGCCACCTAATATAAAATGGGTCCTATCGTTTCATGTTTTCTTTAAGTTATAAAATTCAGATATACAGTTCTGTAAATACTGAAAATGATAAGTTTTTATTAGAGTTCTGTTTTTCATTTCAGAATTAGCTCTAGACCAACAGATGAGTCATTTGACTCTACAAACTCCACACCAGGAGAGCACATCTGGACACCATAGCTCCTTTGAAAAGTTCCAACTGCCCAAATACAGTAAGGTTGGTCAAGAAATTACATGAACCGGTCTTGAAATTTCAAGTCATTTTAATTGAAACATCATGGTCTGTTTAATGTTGCGATTTCTTAGTGTATTCTTTCAATGCATTTCTCAGTTTGGACAAGGACATGAAGCCACTGTACAAAGCAGACGACGAGGTATTGACCGCAAGAAGCTCTTTTGCTTTGGGGAGGTCACACCATTTCGGGCCCTTGAGTTGCCGGTTAGTCAGTCTTTTCTCAGATGCATAGCAGGGATTGGAATCAGCAGGGACCTGGTGAAATATGATATTATCAGCAGGGAATCAGCAGAGAACTGGTTTGCGATATGATATTATTGCAATTCATGTGATTCAAAAATGTGATATATTCCGTTCTTTTACTTGCTTATATCTTGTTTCTCTTCATTGGAGCTGACCTTCCTGCTTTACTTAATCATAGACCCAAAATATAGTGATACTTTGAAATATCTCTAATGTTTTAGTGTGCTAAAGTCATAAGAATCACATGAACACTGTGGCTAAATGACACATGTGCATAGCACTGATTATAGAAGGGTCCACAAAACCAGCAGAGGACGAAAACAAAGACAACACCCTTTTATTTTTAACTCATCTTTTGTGTTATGAGAACAGCACCAGGCTTTTGCATCCAGGGTTTGTTGTATGTTTGTTGCCACGCACTAGAGTTTTGCTTGGCCACTGAAGCTCTTGGTGAGGTGGAATAAGCAGGCTCAAATGTTTTTTTCTCTGTAAAACTCTCAAATGAACGGCTGGGCCAGAAATGAAATGAAAAATGCAAAGTAAATCACTGTGGGATTGATGGTGGTAGTGGGAGAAAAAGTGCAGATGCATTGGCGTGTGCCAGGATTGGCTACTGACTGTCATGGCACTTTTAGAGGAGAGAGGCATTATTATGGCAACCACATCACAAAAGTTGGACACATTTTGCGTGTCTCAACCACAGTGGATAAAGAGCTTTAAAAAGGACAAGACGCAAAATATTCCAAATCTTCAACTAGTTTAAATGCTGTGGATAAGAAGTATTTTGGCAATGTTTTATACTATAAGAAGAAACACATAAAGGCTTACAACAAGCATGTAAAAACTTTTACTATAATTAAAAATAAAATTCTTTTATTTTGAATTACTTCTAGGAGATCAGTGAGCCTGTGGATTTACCTTTGGAGCCCTGGATACTGAAAAAATTTCAGCTCTCCTCCAGACAAACAGAATTAAGCTCTCACATATTGTCATCTGAAGGTCCTGTGCATTTTGATACACTGGAGTAGACAGTTGGTATAATGGAGGTGATGTTTTTTTCTTTTTCTTCACAGATTCACACATTTTCATTGTCTTGTCCAGAAATATATGTCCTCTTCCTTTAACTGTAGAGTAGTCATTGCTTTTGTACCATGTGGCTTCATTGACATGACCACATTAGCTTTGTTTTGCACCATCAATGTGTACATACGCAATATTTCTTTACATTAAAATATAGATCGACAATTATTTTGCTTCGAAAACCTGTGTATGCTGTCATTGATTTTACATTTGAATTTTTTAGTTTCAAATGACTGTAATTTTATCAGTGATGCTTTCTAATGCCAGCATCACTATTACTATTGTGCGGCTCACTCGTCCCACGCTGTTTTTGCTATGTTAATGAATGATATACTGTTACTTTTCTAAGCAATCAGACTTAGGATGTTTGCTTGACTGATGAAAAATAAAGGGAAATAGCAGTCAAAAAATACTGTAGACTAACATTGAAGAACCAGAATATCATAGAGACTTGGGGGTGGGCTTCCTGTATCTAGGGCCAGTAGACTAACATTGAAGAACCAGAATATCATAGAGACTTGGGGGTGGGCTTCCTGTATCTAGGGCCAGTAGACTAACATTGAAGGACCAGAATATCATAGAGACTTGGGGGTGGGCTTCCTGTATCTAGGGCCAGTAGGCTAAAAACAAGCAACCACCTTTAAAACCCTAGAAACCACATAACAATGCTTCAAAAGTCAATAAGAAAACCTTAAGAAATGTTTTCACCCAATTTAGAATGCCCAATTCTCAATGCGCTTTTAAGTCCTCATTGTCACGTAGTGACTCCCTGCTGTCTCCGCGTCTGATACCGTCAACCTGCAAATCTTATCACATTGCTTGTTGAGCCTGTTGCCATGGACACATTGCGTGTGTGTAGGCTTTACGCCTTCACACACAACTCACCATGCACCCCACCGAGAACAAACCACATTATAGCCACCAGGAGGAGGTTACCCCATGTGACTACACTCCCTAGCAACCGGGCCAATTTGGTTGCTTAGGAGACCTGACTGGAGTCACTCAGCACACCCTGGAATTCGAACTAGTGAACTCCAGGGTTGGTAGCCAACGTCTTTACCACTCTAAAATTCATCGTATTAATATTTATTATACATTTATAAGTCTACACCCTTATAATATTAATTATTCATTAGAACACCTTAGCAACAGTATATAAACTATCTGCAACACCATAGCACTGTGAGGCGAGTTGTGCATGAGAAAATACATTTTTCTTCAGAAGATGCAAAGATTCATGTTATTAATATTCATTATACAATACATTTATAATAATTCTGCATCAAATTCAACATTAAACATTAGCAACAGTAGCTAAATCTGATCATCACACATCGATTTTTGTCCATTACCCTGATTTCACTCAAGTCATGTAAATGCAGTTTAATTGCGTTATCAGATCCGCAATAAGCTGATTTATGCCTTATTGCCTTTTGTGTAAACTATGTCACCTTGAATTGAACTGAAAGTTACTGTATAGAAGCATATTGATCACAAACACAGTGGTAAGGAACTCCATGTGAGAACTGTAAGCAGCTCAATGCATCTCCAGCTCTGTGGCCTCAGAATGTCCATACATACCAATTACCAGCCTATGATTGTACTCGCTAAAAGAACATTTAGCAGCCCGAGGAATGTCCACTGCATCACCACAGAGTCAGAAACCATGTACAAAGTGACATGTGACCACTCCTACCAAAACTCATCCAAAATACAGTATATACTTCTCTGGAAACTTTTTAACCATGCAAAATTCAAAAAATTAATGGAAGCACAGGCAGCCATAATATATGCTATTTTGGTATAAGTTGAAAAATGATAGTCCATAAAACAGCGTTTTAACACAATGTTTCCGCTAGTGCCATATAAATTCATACATAATGGGTCATGAAATATCTTCTACAATTAACAATACTTTGCAATTCTCCACACACCTGCACCTCTTGTCCTTTGGCGCTCAGCGAGTGGAACATTCATCATCCAAACATGAGCTGAACTCTGTGCTGTGATTTATTAGTTGTTCCATCTATCCGGTGACAAAGAGCTGGACAACTGTACATACAAATTTCTCATAATAAGAAGCATGATGTTAAAACATGAAGGCTCACTAAAGCTCTCGTCTGGGAATGCAAAAACTCCTTCTCAGGAAGAAATGTATTTGTCTGATATGAAGAAACGTATATTTTGAGTACGAAGAATGCAAAATATGTTTAACTGTATACATTCCATTTGTAATCCCGCCAGGATCCTTTGGTCATGGATTTGCACACCTACTATTCTTTATTATTGCTACTTTTCTTATTTTAAAATAAAAGTAAAGTCAAAGTGTTGAAATAACACAAATGGAAGACTTTTTCAAAGTAGCCGCTGCTGGTCTAGAACGGTTATTACAAATTAATTAGTAAAATACTTGGTTTAGATAAGTGATTAGCCCCCAAAGAGAAACCATTACAAACTTGCTCAGGTGCAGCCAATAACCTTTCCGATCACTTACCTGGATAATTGGCACACATCTGACATCAGTGTTAGTGGATTTGATTACTTTAGAATAAAAGTGGGTTGGATGACCATTCCAGGAGGATATTGATCATGGAAGCTATCAAGAGGCCAAAGGCAACTTTGAAGTGTTTAAAAGCTCTTATGGCTGAGACTGATCAGTCTGTGCATGTGACAACAATCTCCCAAGCTTTACACAAATCTGGCCTGTATGGCAGGGTGGCAAGAGAGAAGACTAAAATGTAGCAAAAAACACTTGGAGGATTCTAATTCCATGTGGCAGGTTTTATGGTCAGATGAGACAAAAATTGTACTTTTTTGACTGAATACTAAGTGCTATTTGGAGAAACCCAAACACAGCACACCACCCAGAACATACATGTTCTACACCTACTGTGAAGCATGCGGTGGCAACATTGTGTGATTGGGGTGTTTCTCTTCAGCGGGGACTGGGCAATTGGTCAGGATTGAAGAGAAAGTGGATGCTGCCATGTACACCCAAATTCTTGAGAAAAATCTGTGGACTCTGCTCGACATCTGAATATGGGCAGGTGGTTCACCTTTCAGCACAACAATGACCCTATACACACTACAAAAAAAAAAAAAATTACATGCAGTGGCTTAATGGTAGGTCAAAGTCCTTGAGTGGCCAAAGTCAGAGCCCTGACCTAAAACCAAATGAAAACCTGTGAATGGACTTTGAAGAGATTCATACATAGCCACAATGTATATTTGTTTACAAAATGAATTTCTTGCCTTTTTTTAGATCAGAGGACTAAGATCATGAGAAAAATACATTCTGTCAAGTACGTCCTAACTTTTCAGTGCTAGTGTATGAATGTTAACCTTTCTGTTTCTTTTTTTCATGAGTAGAACATTTCCTTTGCAACTTCACACAAAGATTTCCCAAAAGACATCTTTTGACATGCTGCTTTATAATTGTGTTGAAAGAATTCCTGGAAGCTTCGGAGCTGATCTGCATGAATAATCCAAGACAGATAACGAAGAGTACAAGTAAACACAAAGTGCAAATCTTAGGCAGAGGAAAAATTAAAAATCTTTGGCATTAGTAAAGCTGCCAATCAGGCATAAAAATGAAGTGCAATGAGAGTGTTTCCAAGCTGGAACACCATGAAGTAAACAGCAAAATAAAGAGCTGGCTGTCAGAATTCCACAAGCAACCCAGTCATGACCAGAAAGCACCTTCCTGTTGAAGTTCCATACTGCCACACTCTTAATTGCTGGCATTCAGTCATATTGAGGTCACCTCATTGTAGAAATGGATGGAGTGTTACCCAAATACATCTTCAGTGTCTTGAGACATCAACAACAGCTGCAGTGGCCATGTGATTTCATTCAGAAAGATATATTTGTTTTTGACCAGTGAACTCCGACAGTGAGATTTCAAAATACTGTAGCAGTTTGGACTCCTTCACCCCTTGGCTGTTGGGAAAGACCTATATTTTTGTTATTTTGTAGGCCCATAAATAGAACTGGTTAAGCCTGTTTATTCCGTACATGGCCATTTTAATTTTTTTCAACCCGGTCTTGTACAATCACGTTACTATACCTATTATTTTTGCAAAGATGATTGATGTACTGTAATACAGCAGTTTCCTGGTGAAATTAACACTAAGTCAAAGGAGTGACAAAATAAGGAACAACTCTTTTCAAAAGAGTTGATAGGTGAACTAATCATTTATGTTTCCTGTACAGCCCCTATTCGGTTTTAACATAACAAACGAACGGAGGTTGCGCAATGCACATGAGTGGCCAACACGAAATTAACTTGTCACTCTCTGAGACTATTCGTTCTTCTGTGTCCAAAATGTTTACATATCTGTCTGCATTCGTGGTGTTCTCACAGATGTGCGAGTTACTCATGCCATGGGCACTGACACGCCCCTGGCCCATTTTCCTCTTTGGCCTGGATAACACGACAGCTTTGTTTTCAAAAACGTTTTGAAATGTGGACTCTTCAGACCAAAAAACACGGTTCCACTGTTCTATTTCCATCTAAGACGAGACTGAGCCCAGAGAAGTCGGCAGCGCTTCTGGACAGTGTTGATGTATGGCTTCTGCTTTGCATAGTGGTGTTGACTAACAAAGATTTACTAAAGGAATCCCAAGCCCATGTTCATGATATACACTACAGATGAATGATGTTTTTTTGAGGGATTAGAGATCATGTGCCTTCAGAAGTGGTTTTCTTCTTGCCCTTTACGTACCAAGATTTGACCAGATTCCTTTAATCTTTTAACTATATTGTACACTGTAGAGGGTGAAATTCCCCAAATCCTTCAAATTTGTCTTTGGGGAACATTTTTCTCAGTTCATCTCAGCATCAGTTGGCAAATTGACAAATCTCGAATTATCTTTGCTCTTGAAGTACTAGGCTGATTTTGGTGGCTCCCTATATACTATGACACAATTGCATCACCTGTCTAACATCTCCTGTTTCCCATTGTCTTGTTATTTCAACACGTCAAATTGTTATTAGTCTTAAATTGCCCATCTCAACGTTTTTGGAGCGTGTTGCAATCATTTGATTTGAAATGACATTTGAAATATACATAAAAAAAAAAAAACTATGAAATTCACAAGGTATGTAATTTTTTGTTGTAGTGCTTTAAATATAGCAAAGGCTGAATATAATGTACAAATCTCTCCTTTTAGTTTTTATTAAAAAATGTTATACTGTCCCAACTTTTTGGGAATTGTACATTCAATCCGTTTTGGCAGATTACCAGTTCATCAACACAAAACCTTTTTTCTAAATTGCATGATTTGATGATACATTTTAATGCATTACATAACTAACTACACTTACAAGCTTGTTCAAGCGTGATCAAATTGTTCTGTACCTCAACTGATAGCGTGTTGCACTTGCGATGCTAAGGACCAGGGTTTGAGTTCTGAACATGTGAGTCGACACATAAGCCGAAAGTGACAAAGAAGCACCTCTAAATAACATGGTTCCTTCAGCAGTTGCATTTTTCATCTCACATTTGCTTTTTGTGACACTATCGGTTAGGTTTATGTTGAAGGTTTAGGGAAAGGAGGTAGGTTTTGTTGATTTAAAACTAGATAAAGCATTAACCTTAAAAACCTAATCTGTTTGAGAGAAAATTTAACACACTTTTAGCGCCACTCAATGGACATTTCACCTCGAAACTGCCGCAATATGTGTAAGGAACCATGCAATTGAATTTAGCAAAAATGTTACCAAAGTTGTGGCTGGTTGTTTTTGGATCTATTCTTCCAATCCCCGAAACACAATTGTTTTTAAATGATAAAGGATCTCAGAATTCAATTTCCCAGCCGACACGCAAACGCACACTATGTAGTCACACACCCAATCAAACGGCAGATGTTTCCGAAAACCACAGTGGCACAGATGCAGTCTGGGAAATACCTCCTTTGAGTCCCATCCACCTCCACAGCAGTTTGTTGTGCTGTCTCAATGAAACGTACACATTTCGCTGCTCCCTCCCCAACTAACGCTTGACGCAAATGCTTTACGGCCTTTTTATTTCTCTACTGTAAACATACAAAGTTTGTGTGTGCTGGCACTCAAGCCTGCTTTCCGTCTCATTCCTTTTCTCCCTGCCTCTCTCTCTCTCTCTCTCTCTCTCTCTCTCTCTCTCTCTCTCTCTCTCCCCTGTGTGAGTGTGTTTTTATCTGCGTGTGTGTTTTTTGATTGGTGGCTGTGTCTACATGGGAAATGGGATGGTGCATTTGGAATCTTGCCCAAAGGCAAGGGAAGCGTGATGCATCCACACTCCAATCTGTGAGACAGCCCGACAACGTGGCTGAAGGCAAAGAGAACAGTGTCTTCAAAGCAACCTCTCAGTCAACTTGACTCAAAGGAGCTCTGCTCTCTCTGAATCGCTGAACGAGCTACTATGATGACAACAAGCGGTTCTTTTGAATGGAATAAGAGGGGAAAATAATGATCTGGTCAGACAAGAAGGTACAGGACCTGTTGATGAGCAGAAAAAAAGCACTCTGGAGTGAAAGTCCATCTGCTTCAAGTTTTAGGAGAACATCTCTAGAAGCTGGAAATTAAATCAGATCATCCAACAACGTAGTTCTTTCAGAAACAAGCACTGTCCAGTGGATGTCCATCTGCTCTAACTTTGTTGAGAACATCTCTGGAAGCTGGAAGGAAAACCTGATATTCCAACACTGCAGTTCTTTTTGGTCACTGTCTGGAGACATGAGAAGAGACAGGTTACTGGTGGCCGTCACTTTGGTCACCCTCTTGGCAGCTGACATCCATTTTGTTCTTCTTCCCAGACTGAAAACCTGGTATTACCTGCCCAGAGAAAACTGCGCATGCTGGGATGCTAATGGCACAATAGGTAATGGAGGTACGGTAACTGAACTATTGATGTTGAACCAGAATTCCACCCGGGTTTCCACAGAGCACAGCTCCAAACTGGATCGATTGTTCATACACCCGCTGTACAACATCCATCTTCCAGAGCTGGGGCCCGATGAGCTGCTACTGCAGCATGAGGAGCTCATGAGTTACTACAAGAGGAAAGTGAGCCGCTGGGAGAGGTAAACATCAAGGCTTTAAATTTGTGCTTCATATTAAATAATGTGAGCGTTAACCGAGTCAGACCACTGTTGATCAAAATGAACAGAGAGGGAACTTAGGCTATTTGTCATACGTTTTAAGCCAATTAATATTTCTCAGCGTTGGTTTAATTTTGAAAGTCCATTTCATTACTCGTTCTCCAAAATCTGTTTGACTTTCTTTCTTATGTAGAAAACAAAAGGAGATATTTTAGTGAATATTTCCATCCGTCCTTTCGGCACAATGCCAGTGGATAGGGCCTCACTTTAAAGCATAAAAAAGGACCCAAAAGTATCATAAAAGTAGTCCTTGCGACTTGTGTCTCATAATCCAAGTCTTTTGAAGACATAAGTCATTTTTCAGTGTAAATCTTAAAATCCATTGCATTCATGAGCACTATGAGAGCGGCTCGTTTGTTCGCATGAGAACTAAAGGTTACAGAAATCAAGGTTACATTGAGGCACTTACATTGGAAATGAATGGGGCCAATTTTTGAAGAATTTAAAGGCAGAAGTGTGAATATTATAATTTTATAATTACCTACATTAGTTCTTCTGTTAAAACTCATGCATTATTTGAGATGTTTATATTGTAATTTTTGCAGTGGACTATTATTCTAGGTGGATGAACTACTAATTTGCTACAGACACTGTCACCATTGCAACAAAATGAGTTTACAATTAGATACAACTGTATACAGAAAGGGTTAAGAAGCGATTTTATCCCACTAAAATCATGCTATATGCTATCATTTTAAAATAGTGATTATTATTTTTACTTTTACGAATTGGCCCCATTCACTTCCATTGTAAGAGTCTCGCTGTAACCCAGATTTTAGCTTTTTTTAATGAAAAGGACTGGCAAGTTTTTAAACAAACGTTATGCCACAAAGGCTGCCGATTGAGCTTAACTTGTATTGAACCCGGAATATTCCTTTTAGTTGAACTATTCCTTTAAAGTCTTGTCTACGAAACAGCTTTTGAACATTTCCACATTTATTGCCCTCGAAATAAAGATACGGTTAATTTAACAAGGTTTGACCCTTCTGACAACATACAGCATCAAAGATAGCCACTGCTAAAAAACCAAAAACAAGCATTTGTGCAATTGGACTTTTGACTTGAAAATCTATAGCCCTTGTGACAAGTTCCCCTTGTGAAAAATAGGCCCAGTCTCCCTATACCACTATTATATTACTATAATTACACTGATATTACAGAAGGGAGCTTAAGCAATGTGATGTTTACAACCTCATTACTTTAATTTTATATAAATTCAGAGAAAGGGAATATTAAATTTGTAAACATCAGTTAGGACATTGAAAGAGCCAACAGATAAGAGCTTATTTTCTTTTCTTTTCTTTTTTTTTGTTTGCTGTGCACTTCGTTTGAATTGCCAGCAGTGCACATATCTATGAGTGTGACTGCCCTAGAGCTTTGCGACTACAGTATATTTCCTTAGTAGTGGCTTGATGTTTAGCTGCATACAGTATAGGTATATATAGCTATACACTCACTAAGCACTTTATTAGGAACACTATGGTCCTAATAAAGTGCAAGACGTGGTCTCATTCAATGTGTTGTGCATTCTGAGATTCTTTTCTGCTCACTACAATTGTACAGAGTGGTTATCTGAGTTACAGTAGACTTTCTGTCTGGTCGAACCAGTCTGGCCATTATCCATTGACCTCTCTCATCAACAAGGCATTTCCGTCCACAGAACTGTTGCTCACTGGATGATTTTTGGCACCATTCAGATAACTATAGAGACTGTTGTGTGTGAAAATCCCAGTAGATCAGCAGTTACAGAAATACTCAAACCAGCCCATCTGGCACCAACAATCATGCAACAGTTGAAATCACTGAGATCAAATTTTTTCCCAATTCTGATGGTTTATGTGAACATTAACTGACGCTCCTGACCCGTATCTGCATGATTTTATGCATTGCACTGCTGCCACATGATTAGCTGATTAGATAATCACATGCATATGTACTGTAGGTGTACAGGTGTTCCTAATAAAGTTTGCAGTGAGTGTATAGCTATAAATAATATTTGTTTTATTACCCCATTTGCTGCCCTGAGGAAATGGGAATTTCAGTTGAGTCTAGTAAGGGCATGATTATTTTTTTCTTTTGCAGTTATATGCTGCATTTTAGAGGCAGCAGTGTAGACAAATCAGTCTTTAAATTGCATTGGCAGTAATGCTTTTCATCAAGATGGGCAACACAATTATCTCCAGCATAATCAGTGGTTTGTCATAAACTGTCTACTTTAATCAGGTCTCGCTGGGCAGCATTTTGTTTGGAAGTTTGTGGGTCCAATAGTGGTCAGCATCTCTGATTAGTGGACGAAAATCACCTTGAAATGTTTCTTGCCAAACATTGTAACTAATTTTGTTTTAAGATGTAGACTACTCTTATTACAATGGTCTACACTGTAACTTGTGATTTATGAAACACTCTGATGAGACATAATGTGAGCATGTGGCCAGGTGTGATTGCTCAGCTAGCACAGAATGGCAGCAGAACTGTGAGTGTGGTAACTATGAAAGCAGAGAGTTGAGCATCCAGAATTCATCATTTAGAGTGGGTTCCTGCTGGGATGCTGCCACAGTAAACATTTCTTTCCATTATATTTGTCTTTTGACTAATTCCTCTACCTCCAGGATGTCAAGCCGATGCTTGTAGAGGTCGTGGTGACATTTTCTGAGAACCAATAGCAAATATTTGTTACATATGGGATCGATATTCTGTCACTTGGTGATTGTATGACTGCCAAGGCCTTAAGGTCATCATGAAATTAAAATGGACCCCATTTATTTTCTAAATACATATATTCTTGGTCTTAATATGTACAATTAATTCATTATTAGTGTTTGTCTTTTATCAGATCACCCACTGTAGGCCACTAGGGCTATTGGTCAATGTTTACCATTAGCCAACTATATATTTAGGCAATGTTTAAGGCAATATTGTTTATATTGCAGCCTTTCTAAAATCTAAACAGTAACACAGTAGCTTAATCCCAGTGAACGTTAATGTAATGAGCTAACAGCAAATGCAGAATTAAAAAAGACGTGTTGGCAGCAGACACATTGAGATGCTCTTGAGGGTGAATTTGACCTTGAATTAGACCTTTATTCACTGAGTGAGTTCTAGAGACTGTTGTGTGTGAAAATACCAGGAGATCAACACTGAGTGAGTTCTAGAGACTGTTGTGTGTGAAAATACCAGGAGATCAACAGATACAGAAATACTCAAACCAGCCCATCCTGTACCAACAATCATGCCACGGTCCAAATCTCTGAGATCACATTTTTCCACATTCTGATGGTTGATGCATAGGCGGAAGTCAGGCCCCCCATCTGAGGGTTGTCCCCCTAAAATATCATTAAAATATGTGTATTGTAAATAATATAATGATATATTCTTAAAATAATTGTTTAAGAAATAAAATACTACAAATGCAGACGGGGCAACAACAAAAAACCCCTTGGTGTCCCCTTCAAAAATTGCTCTTGAGAATTGTTATGTTTATTGTCCCCCCCAACATTTTGATGAAATTTCGTCCCTGGGTTGATGTGAACATTAACTGAATCTCCTGACCTGTATCTGCCTGATTCTATGCACTGCACTGCTGCCACATGATTGGCTGATTAGATAATTGCATGGATGATTGTTGGTGGCAGACGGGCTGGTTTGAGTATTTCTGTAACTGTTGACCTCCTGGTAATTTCACACACAACAGTCTCTTGAATTTACCCAGAATGGAGCCAAAAACTAAAAACATCCAGTGAGCGGCAGATCTGTGGATAGAAATGCCTTGTTGATGAGAGAGGTCAACAGAGAATGGTCAGACTGGTTCGAACTGACAAGGTCTACTGTATGTTTACTCAGATACCACTCTGTACAATTGTGGTGAGAAGAATATTATCTCAGAATGCTGTTCTGAGATGCGGGTTGGTGCTGTTTTGGCAGCACGAAGGGGACCTGCACAATATTAGGCTGGTGATATTGATGTTGTGGCTGATCAGTGTATATGTATATATATATAATATATATATATATGAGAATTTGAACCCAGAAACAATCAGTTGTTTCAAAGTTCAAAGTTAATTGACAGCTAACTAACTTTTTGTCTCAGCAAATTCAAATCTTTTTTTTCTTCATAATGTGAAAAATGTAATTACTATCACACACAATATCAAAAATCTGCACCATCACACATTATACTTAAATTCACTTGAAGGGTGACGAAGGCTATGATTGGATCTTTAGCCGTTAATTGAAAAATCACCCATGAATGGCAACTTTCATGTTTGAAGATACCACATTTCAAAATCTGAAAATATTCATCAGAATAAAAGCACAAACAATATTCAAACTCAACTCTCATTCTCCCCCATAGACTGAAAAAGTTCTACATTGAGGCGGCTGCTGCTTCAAACATCACTATACCTGTTCACCCCATGACCTTTGACTCTGAAGCCAGTTGGGTGCAATTTCACCTAGGGATCAACCGCTATGCACTGTACTCAAGAGATGACAACAGCATAGACAGACTGCTGCAGGATATGCAGATGGCCACTATCATCAGTGCAGGTGACAGTTTCCCTCTGATTTTAGCTGGAAAGGAAGCTTCAAATCATAATATGCTAATGTATTCTTTTATTGCAACCATTTTATTACAGAAAACTTGCTGTGCAATTACAATTAAAATATTACATATATATTGAACCTGAGACCATTGCGCAAGTGTTATTTCAAAATGTAGGCAGCTGCCTTGTAAGTCTCATAAGAGACATCTAAAGTGGCAAGAAAAAGTATGTGAACCCTTTGGAATTACCTGCGTTTATGTATAAATTTGTCATAAATTCTGGTTTGATCTTCATCTAAGATATAATATACAAATACAATCTGTTTGAATTAATAATGCACAAATAATTTATTTGTTCTTGTAAATATTGAATACATCATTCAAATATTCAGAGTGTAGGTTGGAAAGAATATGTGAACACCAAGGCTAATGATGTTAACAAAAGTTAAATAGAGTCAGGAGTTGGGAAACCTGGCATCCAATTAATGAAATGAGATTAGAGGGTGTGGGTTAGAGCTACTTTGACTTATAAAAAGCACTCAAACATTTTGAGTTTGCTATTCACAAGAAGCATCTGCTATTGTGGATCATACCTTGCAAAAAAAGAGATCTCAGCAGACCTATGATAAAGAATTTTTGCTTTGCATCTCAAAGAGCTTAGATATTCATCTGTCCACAGTTAGACAAATTGTCTGTAATTGGAGATTCAGTACTGTGGGTGCTCTCCCTAGAAGTGGCCGTCCAGCCACCACAGAATGCTCAGTGAGGTTAAAAAGAATCCTAGCATGACAGCTAAAGACTAGAAGGAATCATTGGAACTGGTTAACATCTCTGTTCATGAGTCTACTATATGGAAAACATTAAACAGGCATGGTTTCCATGGCAGGACACCACGAAGGAAGCCTCTGCTTTCCAACAAAAATATAGATTTGCACCTGAAGTATGCCAAAGACCACCTTGACACTCAACAACGCTACTGAGACAATGTTTTGTTGACTGATGAAACTAAGGTTGTTTTGTTTCGGAAGAACACGCAACATTACATATGGTGTAAAAAAGGCACCGCATACCAACATGAAAACATTATACTAATGCTGAAGTAGAGTGGAGGGAGCATCATGATTTGGGACTGCTTTGCCTCTTCCGGTCCTGGACCGGTTGCCATCATCAAGGAAAAGTAAATTCCGAAGTTTATCGAGATATCCTACAGGATAATGTCAGGGTGGCTGTGTGCCTGCTTAAGCTCAGTGGAAGTTGTGTGATGCAGCAGGACAATGGCCTATAACATCAAATTAAATCCACTACAGAATGCCTTAAAAAATACCCAATAGAGATGCTGTGAAATTACCTCAAGAGAGCCATTCACAGCAGACATCCAAAGGCCAAAGGAGGATCAACCAGTTATTAAATCCAAGGGTTCACTTACTTTTCCCACAGCACTGTGAAT
The DNA here is from genome assembly GCF_025860055.1 of Xyrauchen texanus. Taxonomy (NCBI): domain Eukaryota; kingdom Metazoa; phylum Chordata; class Actinopteri; order Cypriniformes; family Catostomidae; genus Xyrauchen; species Xyrauchen texanus. The sequence continues at coordinate 12,810,340 of NC_068308.1, forward strand.
GTTTAATGGGATGTGTTTAATAAAGATATGAAATATAATAATTGTTTTTTGTGTGTTGTTAGTTTAAGCACATTGTATTTGTCTATACTTGTGACTTTGATAAAGATCAATATATGCATAAAACCAGCTAATTCCAAAGGGTTCACATACTTTTTCTTGCCACTGTATATAGGCAGCAACTCTGCCTGTCAAACAAATAGCACTCCAAATGCAAAATGCATAGAAGACTTTACTCACAATTGATTTAGATACAGTTTGCCATTAGCTTGTTGCTAAGCTAACATCACAGTACACTAATAAATACATGAATACTCTAATAAACATGAAAATACACAGCACCCATTTTTTTAAATCTTAAAATAGTAAATTTAAATGGTCTGCACTTATATAGTGCTTTTTTCTAACCTCAGAGGTTACCAAAGCACTTTACACTGTGTCCTAATCACCCATTCACACACACATTCATTCACCAATGGCGGCAGAGCTGCCATGCAAGGCGCTAGCCTACCATTGGGAGCAACTTGGGGTTCAGTGTCTTGCCCAAGGACACTTCACTTCGGCATGTGGAGTCGTGTGGGCCGGGATTCGAACCGCCAACCCTGCAATTGGCAGCCAACCCGCTCTACCACCTGAGCCACAGCCGCCCTTTAAATGTAACTAGTTTTGTTGATAATAATTTTTAGGATTTAATTAATTATATTTATATAAAAAGTCTTGAATTTGCTCGCCATCTTGGCTGTAGATTTTCCTCTTAGCTCATCGCACTTCATTATAGCATTGACTTCTTTGTGAATACATGAGATTCTGCCTTTTGAATCTTGCCAAAACAAGGTGCCTTAGAAGGCAACATAATCATGCTAACTTTCTTTTGGTACAGCCTTCATGGCGGGAGCACGGGTATGATGCTTTACAGCTTACAGCTTACTGGGTTTTGAAACCAAGTATTATGCATTCAATTGTATCTTTGCAATATTTGGTTTGAAATACAATTAAATAGATGTTTTTTCTAAAGTGTTTTATGTTGAAGACCTTGTACAGAACTGGCATTTTTAATAATAGAATAAAAGGCAGTTAATAGAAACAGCAAATTATTTACAACATATTTTCAATGGGGAACACATTCTGACCACTATGTATGAATATCAGACAAGTGTTCTTGATCTAATTATGAGAATTTCTTCTAAAGGATATAGTTTATGATGTTGTACAATAATATAAGATATTCCTTTGTGTCTGACAGATTACACTCAGGATGAGAAAGCATTAAAGGGTGCATGTGACTGCTCTCAAGGTAAACATAAATTCTTTTTAACTACTGTTTTACCCTTGATTATATGATTGCATTTACCAGCATTACTAGTCTATGAACGGGCTCAAATTATAGAAGCCCATCTTTATTTTAAATCCAACCTCTCATATGTATTTTTCTAGTTACAATCACAGTAGTTATCACAGTAAACAACTAGTTTGAATGCTGTAGCTTTGACCAATACTTATTATTATAAGTCTGTAACAGGAGTAAATGAGCAAGGAGGCGGGAACCGGCTGAACAGTCAAAATAATGTTTAATGAAAACGTAAAAAGACACAAACATAAACACACACGGCAGCTGCGTGTGGCTCTCTCTCCCGAACTGCCGCATCCGGCTCAGCCTTATCCCTCTCCTCGGCTGATTAGCCCGATTGGGGGCTGGGTGTGCATAGTCACGTCATGGCGCCGCCTTCCTCCTCGTCACAAAGGCAGTGCTGTAAATAGAGTGAATGGCCCCTAACATCTAAAAGCAACCTAGTCTCATAGAGTGATTGTTAATATAACTGCGTTTTTGCAAACCGAGTTTTACGTGCCGCTTTCTATGTTTTGATGCAGTTTCCTTGCGCAATAAACACTAGAGGTGCAAAAACTGTGAGTTTTACTCACTTTCACACAAATCACGTGTACTATGGCAGTTTATGACTTAATAAACATGTATTTTTTGCTCTATTACTCACACCCTACTGTGTTATTTTAACAAAACACTCTAACTCTAACGCAACATTTGAAAAACACTTGTATTACAGACCCACCTACATTTACACACGTATTCCAACTTGATTGGCTTCCACTGTAGCTCACCTAATAGTGTTCGATTTTGGGCTCAGAGACTGAAACTTGGGCCCAGCCAAGGATGCTCGGAGTGAAAGTGAAGCGACACAAAATGACATGGTTGCTTCAGTTAATGCACTTTTAATGTCAGATTTGCTTTAAAAACGGTTAGTAAATCGGTTAGGTATAGGCATTAATTAAGCGCAAGGATGTCTGTTTTGTTGACCTCTCATTTATCTTTTAAGACACTATATTGGTTAGGTTAAGGTTAAAGTTTTAGGTTAGGGAGGTATGTTTTACACATTCAAACATCCATCTAATATTCACCTTAAAACCCATGTCTGATTACAACATCATCCCCCTGCTGGACAATTCACTGGGAAACTGCTGCCAAACGTTTTAAACGTTTAAGATCAGTCTGTCTAAAAGGCTATTTGCAGCCTTACTTTGATTGCTTGCGCCAAACCCTTGGTATGATAAGCAGTGATGAGAAAAAGAGAATGGCAAATGAAACCATTTTATAACCCTTTCAGAAACAACCACCACTGATGAAAGGCAAACAGTCTTGAAGTGTCTCTTTATCCCTTGCTGACCAGCATTTGTAGGTCCACCACAGTCTCCTTAAACAAACGACCAACTCTAAACCCCATCCACCACCTGCTCGTGAGCTCAGACAAATGAACCTATTGCTATTATTCTTTAGCATTTTCATTTTTAGCATCTTAGCATCCCAAATGAACTTCCGATGCATTTTTTAATTGGTTTTAATTTTTGTGTTGTTTTTCTGTTTTCACTCATGTCTTGTGTGTTATTTTTGAGTGTAATTGAGTTTGTAAACTATAGATATTATTGAGCAAGAGCGAAGCTAAAAGAAGACATTCAAACGATGCGGTTTAGGGTTGGCGGCAGCCTGCCATTGCTTCCCACAACCTCAGACAAAGCACAGGGAATACCACTGGCAGGGCGTAAAGTACACCGCAGGCACTAGTTATGTAAAAATCCCCCTATAATTAAACTATCCGAGTTGAAAGGTCTTCCCGGAGGAACAAAACAAATAAGATCTTACCGTCCAAAAAGAATAATTTCTTCTCATAGTCAGGTGTTATGCACTAAAATGCATGAGATACATTTAGATTACAAAAGAAATATGATAATGTACTTCCTCTCTGACTATCCAATCAGTGGTTAAGCCAAGTGGTCTTCATCTGAAGTTGGCACTGAAGCTCCAAGACTTTGGCAAAGCTATGTTTAAACCAATGAGGTAAGAATTAAAAATGAAAACTCTCCTGTATTTCACAACCCATATGACTATTTTCTTCTGTGGAACACAGAAGCTGAATTTTGGAAGAATATCCTGGCTGCTCTTTTGGGAAATGTGTCTGTCATGCTCCAACCATGACAAAAAAAGCATCATGAAAGTTTCATAAAAGTGATCAATACGCATTGTGCTCTATATTCCATGTCTTCCTAAACCAATATCCCGTGTTCAACAATTAAGCTCAATCGACAGCATTTGTGACATAATGTTGATTACCAGAAAAATATATTTCGACTTGTCCCTCCTTTTCTTTAAAAAAGCAAAGATCTTTTTTACAGTGAGGCTCTTACAATGGAAGTTAATGGGGCCAATCTGTAAACGTTAAAATACTCACTGTTTCAAAAGTAGAGCCACAAGACGTAAACAATTACCATGTTAAATGGTCTGCACTTATATAGTGCCTTTTTTAGCATTAGAGGTTACAAAGTGCTTTACACTGTGTCCCATTCACACAGACACACACATTCACGGTCATACACCAATGGCGGCAGAAATGTCATGCAAGGTTCTAGCCTGCCATTGGGAGCAACTTGGGGTTCAGTGTCTTGCCCAAGGACACTTCGGCATGTGGAGTTGTGTGGGCCGGGAATTGAACCGCCAACCCTGCGATTAGCGGCTCTACCACCACCTGAGCCACAGCCACCTTAAAATATAACATGATTTTAGTGTGATAAAATCACTTACTAACCCTTTCTGTGTAAAGTTATAGCCAATTTTACAACTCTGTTGCCATGACGACATAACAAACCCTAAAACAACTGTAAAAATGACCATTTAAACAACTTTAGTGCTCAAATAATACACAAGTTGTAACAGAAGAATTAATGTACTGTAAGTGTTTTTATAAAATTATAAGCTTCACATTTCTGCCTTTAAACCATTGAAAATTGGTCCCATTCACTTCCATTGTAAGTGTGTCACTGTAACCTCCATTTCTGCTTTTTTGGGAACAGACCAGTTTTTCAGTTGTTATTCACTGAAAATCTGCTCTACCTTTCAAATCAGATAAGGCACCATTAGACAAGCGGGGTCAGGTTTGATGTTAATGATGTTTGGCCACAAGATGCGTGAAAACCAATGCTACTTGGCATACTGTTTTATAGCCCATATGACTTTTGAAGTCCATTTCAGAGCTTCGGTGGAGGGGAAGATTTACCCTGAATAACAGCTTAACTTTTGATCTGTTCAAAATCTTTTGTATGAATTCAGAAGACTTAGAATAGAGCATGTTGACTATGTTTATGATAGCCCCAGTCCCCTTTCACTTTCATTATATGAAAAAATACTTCCAAAATACTCTTCAAAAATGTATCTTTGGTGTTCTACGGAAGACAGAAAGTCATACGGTTAAATGAAGGTATAATTTCCATTTTGAGTGAACTATTCCTTTAAAGGAATGCCGATATTATCAGCACATACACAAACTAACAGAAATGGTCCCTTCCTGATTTCAGACAGGAGCGACACGAAGAGACACCAGAGAACTTCTTCTATTTTGTTGACTTTCAGAGACACAATGCTGAGATTGCAGCTTTCCATCTTGACAGGTGGGGTGATACTGTATTCAACACAGTGAATGCTAACTGATAGACAGATGGAGTTGCAGCCTCAAGGGTATGAATAAATTATACTTTGAAGGATTCTGAAATGAGTAAACACAGATGAAATCCCTCAGGCACCAGCCAGTAAACCCATTGCGATACTCTACATCTTTGTTTAGGCTTGTTGAGACAATGAAGTTCAGTGTGATTAGTCTCACCAAAGCATATTTGGTCTGTTGTGTCAGACTGTACGCTGATGAAACCATAGGGCAGACTGAAACAGACAAAAATCAGGGTGTTTAGATTCAGACAACAAAAGGATTCACTACAGCAGAGTGCAATTTCTAAACAACAACAATAACAACTCAGGTCTGACATACCAGGTATGACTTATTTTATCAGATAGAGTGTATATATGCATATTGGAGAATGATAGATTGTTTGTGATAAACTGATGTTTGCAACCTATTAATGGTGTCAGCAAAGACATTTGAGACTTGGATGTCCCAAAATCCTAAAGCAATTCTAATTAAATTTCTATAATAATCTGGAACCGATTCTAAAATAATTAAATAGAATACAATAAAAATAAAATGAGATCCTAGTGCTAAGGAAATTCCAGTAAATACCTGTAAATGTATTTATAATTTATTTATTATGGATCTAGGCAAATTCTTATTTGATCCTTGATTAATGATTGTCTCCAAAGTATGATATGAGAATAATCATTAGCAATTCTTAAAGGGATAGCTCACCCAAAACTGAAAATGATCTCATCATTTAATCACCCTCCAATGTATATGAATTTCTTTCTTCTGCTGAACTCAAATGAATATTTTTTAGAAGAATATCTCAGCTGTGCAGCTCCATTGAATCCAAGTAAATAGTGGCCAGAACTTTGAAGCTCCAAAAAGCACATAAAAGCAACATAAAAGTAATCAATATGATTCTAGAGGTTTAATCCATGTCTTAAGAAGCGATGTGATAAGAGTGGGTAAGAAACAGATCAATATTTCAGACCTTTTTACCATAAATCTCCACTTTCACTTTCACATTCTTTTGTTTTTGGTGGTTCACATTCTTTGTGTATAATATTGCCACCTACTGGGCTGGGAGGAGAATTTATAGTAAAAAAGGATTTAAATGTTGATCTGTCTCTCACCCACACTATCACATTGCTTCTGAAGATATGGATTTAACCACTGGCTTACTTTTATGCTTCCTTTATGTGTTTTTTGGACCTTCAAAGTTCTGGCCACTATTCACTTGCATTGTATGGACCTACAGAACTGAATTATTCTTCTAAAAGTCTTCATTTCTGTTCTGCAGAAGAAAGAAAGTCTTAAACATCCGGGATGCATGAGGGTGAGTAAATGATGAGAGAATTAAAATTTTTGGGTGAACTATCGGTTACTGTTACAGTCTTATTTGTCGACAAGAATAATTTGAATATTTAATGCTGACTGAGATTACAAGTCATGAAGGCATGACCTGTGTGCATTGTGTCTAGAGTACTGGACTTTAGAAGAGTTCCTCCGGTGTCTGGGAGATTCGTCAATGTGACCGGTGAAATCTTGTACATAACTCACAATGATGACCTGCGCAATGTTTTCTTCACCTCTCCAGGTGGGAGCTATTAACTACTTATATTTAAATAAAAATAAACATCATTATTGGTTTTGTTTTACCTCAATGTAAGTTGTTTTCTTTTTCTCTGACCAGCCAACAACACATGTTTCTTCGCTAAGTGTTTATATGTGTGCAAGTCGGAGTATGCAGTGTGTGGTCACCCTGATCTTCTAGAGGGATCAATGTCTGCCTATTTACCAGGCCTGAGCATTGCTCCCCGTATCTCAATCCCTAATCCCTGGATACGATCCTACAGTTTCACTGGGAGAGAGGAGTACGCTGTGACTTTCACATACACACAGTCTCACTACTAACAGACTTGCATAAAGGCTTGCTTGTAATGCTAACATGAAACAGCACGTCATGCACTTTACTTACATGATATGATATTTTTCTGGGTGAAACTGGATATTCAATTGGAAATATTTTGGAGTGGGACTTGATTTTAATTAACTGGGAATTGACTGGATCATGAACATCAGCTAAAAAGTAAAGTTATTTTCAGAGGTGGAGAAAGTTGTTTGATAAAAGATTGACTTTTTTCTTTATTTGGATTATCATGCTCTGATCTGTAAATAGGGTCAGTTTAGATTTTATGATCATTTTAAGAACCAGATTCAGTTTAATCCTTATTTTAAAAAGGAAATAATAAAATCTAATTCAAGTCTTTTCACATCAATTTGAGCTTTTTATGTCATGCAGAACATCCTCCAACTTACCATCCAAACTAAGAAAGAAAAACTTATGTCATGCTCAAAAAGGGTTTAAAAGTTCTGTCTAGTCATGTTCACATGAGTCTTACAACTTGAAACAATTAACACTTTTTCTTGCTTTTTACAGGTGGGAGGTCAACCCATTATACTGTGAAACAATTAAAAAACTTTATCCCTACAGTTCTGGAAACAGACTTCTCAACATTATTGACATGGCAATATTTGACTATCTCATAGGCATGTAAACACATTTTCACTTTCCATATAAGAAGCCAGACAGAATTAGGCAATAAAAACAGTTTCAAACTTGCCAAGAAAAGAAATGCATTGGTAATGGGGTTTGCACCAAAATAAACATAACACTGACAATAAGGAAAACTTCAATGCCAAAGTTACATGAGCCAGTATCTTGACTACTGAGGGAAAATATCCGTTCCTTTCCAATTGTAGGAAACATGGACAGGCACCACTATGAAATTTTCACCAAGTTTGGGGATGATGGTTTCCTGCTACATTTGGACAACGCGAGAGGGTATGTGCTCATCTATACTCAATCCTTTTTTGCTGTTCATTATTATAAAAACAGATTCTTCAGCTGTTTGTTTGCTGCAGATTTGGACGATATTCCCATGATGAGATTTCCATTCTCGCACCCTTGACCCAATGTTGCATGTAAGGATCTTTTCAAATAATTTTATATTCAAAAATCTTGTTTACAGGTTGTTTGCATTGTGACATGCTACACTCTGTAAATACACACAATACAATACTTTTTCCAGACCTTTTGCATAATTTGGGAAATTTGCAGCTTGATTGGAAACGAGGCCCCAAAAAAATACTCTGGAAACAAGTGATACCTTGGATTTTCAGTTTTCTTCAAATATTACTTGTCTCAAACTTTCAAGCATGCTCTTCACTGACACTTTTGCTGACGTGGTTAATGAGTACACTAACTTTTAGGGGAAAAATTGTTTGGTGTGTTGGAAACGATGCTGTGGGACAGTCGTAATAATAAAGAAAAAAATGGTAGAAATCTTTTTCACACAATAAATATTGAAATAGTTGATGTCTGTTTCATTACTTGATTAGATTATTATAGTTTTAAATTGAATCATTTCTATTTTTATCATGTATTTTTATTGTTTAATTTTGAAAGTCTGGATCTTGGTCATGGTCAAAAAGATTTAATAATAAAAAAATTCATTTAATCGTAGAAAACATTCCCTGTCTTAGATCAGTTCGGATCACTATTTTAAGAATATAAAATGTCAAAATAATAGTAGACAGAATTATTTATTGCAGCTTTTATTTCTTTCATCACATTCCCAGTGGGTCAGAAGTTTACATACACTTTGTTAGTATTTGTAGAATTGCCTTTAAATTATTTAACTTCAGTCAAATGTTTTGGGTAGTTTCCACAAGCTTCTCACAATAAGTTGCTGGAATTGTGGCCCATTCCTCCAGACAGAACTGGTGTAACTGAGTCAGGTTTTAGGCCTCTTCACACATGCTTTTTCAGTTCTGCCCACAAATTTTCAATCGGATTGAAGTCAGGGTTTTGTGATGATCAATACCTTTACTTTGTTGTTCTTAAGCCATTTGCCACAACTTTGAAGGTATGCTTGGGGTGATTGTCCTTTTGAAGCCCCATTTGCGACTGAGCTTTATTTTCATGGCTGAAGTCTTGAGATGTTGCTTCAATATATCCAAAAAACTTCCTAATTTTGTGAAGTGCACCAGTCCCTCCTGCAGAAAAGCACCCCACAACAGGATGCTGCCACCCCCATGTTTCACGGTTGGGATGGTGTTCTTCTGTTTGCAAGCCTCACCCTTTTTCCTCCAAACATAACGATGGTCGTTATAGCCAAACAGATTTTGTTTCATCCGATGAAAGGAAATTTCTCCAAAAAGTAAGTTCTTTGTCCCCATGTGCACTTGCAAACTGTAGTCTGGATTTTTTATGCCGGCTTTGGAGCATTGGCTGAGCAGCCTTTCTGGTTATGTCGATATAGTACTCGGTTTACTGTGGATATAGATACTTGTCTACCTGTTTCCTCCAGCATCTTCACAAGGTCCTTTGCTGTTGTTCTAGGATTGATTTGCACTTTTCCCAACAAACTATGTTCATTTCTAGGAGACAGAATGCATCTCTTTCCTGAGTGGTATGATAGCTGCGTGGACCCATGTTTATTCTTGCATACTATTGTTTGTACAGATGAACGTGGTACCTTCAGACATTTGGAAATTGCTCCCAAGGATGCGCCAGACTTGGCTGATTTCTTTTTATTTTCCCATGATGTCAAGCAAAGATGCACTGAGTTTGAAAGTAGGCCTTAAAATACATCCGCAGGTACACCTCCAATTCATTACACCAAGGCTTGGCATCATTTTCTGAAATTTTCCAAGCTGCTTAAAGGCACAGTTAACTTAGCATATGTAAACTTCTGACCCACTGGAATTGTGATATTCAATTAAAAGTGAAACAATCTGCCTGTAATAATTGTTGGAAAAATGTGTCATGTCATGCAAAAAGTAGATGTCCTAAACGACTTGCCAAAACTATAGTTTGCTTATATTAAATCATTTTAATGACTTCAACCTAAGTGTATGTAAACTTCTAACTTCAACTGAACAAAAAAAAAGTAATTTGGAAAGTAACAAAACTGTATATGAAGGCCTGGTAAAAGGTTTCTAAGCAAGTTTTAAAGGGATAGTTCAGCCCAAAAATGTAATTCTCTCATAATTAACTCACCCTCATGGCATCCCAGAAGTGTATAACTTTCTTTCTTTTTCTGAAAACAAACACAGATTTTTAACAAGTGAATGGTTTGAAGGTCCAAAAAGCACATAAAGGCAGCATAAAAGTAATCCATTAGACTCCAGTGGCTTAATCCATATTTTCAGAAGCAATATGATAGATGTGGGTGAGAAATAGATCAAAATCTAATCCTCTTTTTTGTTTTACTATAAATCTCCACATTCTTTGTGTACATTGCCACCACTGTGCAGGAAGGAGAATTTAAAGTTAAAATGGACTTAATTATTGATCTTTTTCTCAACCACACTGATCATTTCACTTCTGAACACATTGATTTAACCACTGGAGTCATATGGATTACTTTTATGCTGCCTTTAGTTGTTTTTTAGAGCTTCAAAGTTCTGGCCATCATTCACTTGCATTGTATGGACCTACAGAGCTTTAATATTCTTCTAAAAATCCTAATTTATGTTCAGCAGAATAAAGAAAGTCATACACATCTGCAATGGCATGAGGGTGAGGAAATGCTGAGAGAATTTTCATTAAAAAATTGTAATGAATTTTTTTCATTTCATTCATTTAAAAAAGGTTTTTTAAATCAACCCATGGGGCATGAAATCGAAACACCTGTCAACTACCCTTATTCTACAATAAAACATTCCAGAACATCTTTATCATAGTTTTTTTATACAAGTAAAAATGTGAAAAAATGTGTTTTAAAATGTAACCTCATATATTGTTATGGTGGTCTTAACCTCTTACAGGATCAAGCGCTCTACGCTGTTGAGACTGAAGCTTTTGGCAAGTTCTGAGTACCGCCTGAGTGATGTCATGAGGGAGTCCCTCTCCCGAGACCCTCTTACACCAGTTTTGACTGAGCCTCACCTGCAGGCCCTGGACCGCCGGTTGAAACAGGTGCTTTGGACAGTAGAAAGGTGTGTGAAGAAGCTGGGAGAAGCTCAGGTTTTGGTCACAGATTTTGTGGAATCCACGAGAGGAACTACTATCCACCCAGGAGGAAATAACAGGTGACAGAGCGAGAAGGACTAGAGTTAGGATTCGAGGAAATAACTGGAATTGACAGTGTCCATGATTGTTTTTAAAGGGGCTGTAGTTCGCTTTACTAACTTCCACCAAACTTAAGGTGTGGCAGAAACTGTATGGAATGAGATGGGTCACTGGTATACTTAAGTATGGCAGAAATTGTAATGCTTAATATGCCATCTTTATGAATAGAAGTGCCACCTTACAGTTAGTAAAGCCAATCGCCTATTTGATAGAGACCTCGTCAGTTTTCATAGAGAATGTTCTGGCACATTAAAGAAATAATTCACCCAAAATTGAAAATTCCCTCATCATTTTCTCAAGCCATCCAAGATGTGTGTGACTATTTATTCTGCAGAATGAAAATTTTTAGAAGAATATTTCATCTCTGTAGGTCCATACAATTCAAGTGAATGGTGGCCAAAAGCACCAAAAATCACATAAAGGAAGCATAAAAGCAATATGATAGGTTTGAGTGATAAATATTTAAGTCCTTTTTTTTTTATCTATAAATCTCCACTTTCACTTTCTTTCACATTCTGAAAGTGACAGTGGAGATTTATAGTACAAAAAGAATTGAAATATTGATCTGTTTCTCACCCAAAGTGACACATCGCTTCAGAAGACATATTTAACCACTGGAGTCTTACGGATTGCTTTGATGCTGCCTTTATGTGATATTTGGGGCTTCAAAGTTCTGGCCAGCATTCACTTGCATTGTATTGACCTACAGAGATATTCTTCTAAAAATCTTTGTTTGTGTTCAGCAGAAGAAAGTCAGTCATACACATCTGGGATGGCATGAGGGTGAGTAAATGATGAGAGAATTTTCATTTTTGGGTAAACTATCCCTTTAAAGCCTAGGTCTGTCACAGAGACAGTTGTAATTTCTCAGGATTTTCTATTTCAGTGATATCTGTCAGATATTACAGACATTTTCTTTATTCTATTCCATTAAAAATATTTTACAGCACCTCTAAGTGGTTACAACGAGCATGTGCCTTTGATTTTGTTTTTTGGGATTAGATGGTTAATTGACTTCATAGCCAAAAAGACTGCAGTCAGTTGGAAAAGCTGCTAGTCGAATTAAAAACCTTGAGCCAGACAGATGATGCTTTGGCTGGAGACTGATAAGATCTTAAGATCACCTCACATCAGCAAACACACCATTTATGTGGTACTTTAAATGCACAGTGAAAAGCATTTCCTCTGATTATCTGTTCCTTTTTTGTAAGTACATCTTTGTACAAACAAGTATAAGTGGTGACTGAGCCTTTATGATGCTCTAGGACACAAATAGGATACATGAACACAGAGGTAGAGAGAGAGAGAGATAGAGAGAGAGACTGTGGCAATATCTACAGGATCAAAAAAGATACTATGGCTCATTTTCCAGACAGATCACAAGCGTATAATCCTTGGCTGTCTCATCTGGGCATACTTAACTGGCTGTCAATGAAATCTTACACAATGAACAAAACCAAATCATTTGAAGTGTCTAAACACAATGTGAAGCTTTGTTGCAACAGGTGGGTCACCACACTTTTCAATGTTGTGCTGTAGGTTGGAGCAAGCTTCAACACATCTCCATTACTGTCTGTCTAAGCAAGCAAAAATAGCTTAAGGTCTGTGGAAAAAAATTAAATACAAATCAAGTGCTTAAATTATTCCTTTCTGTAAAGTCAAGTGAAACAGAAGCCTGGCTTTAGTCAGACCTCACACTGAATTTGGAATTGATGTATGTACATAATCAAAAAATAAATAAATAAAACTGCTAAACAAATCCTGGTTACAGCTATTTATGGCTATTTGTCACATCATTCCCTAATTACATAATTTGCTGATTAATTAATCGCATATCAATATTTATTGCAAAAGCCCTTCAAATAAAGGTAATTTAGAACAGAATAAAATAATTATAAATATAAATGCATAATAAATATTTTAATTCAGACAATTCAAATACATTACATCATATACATGCATATATTGTGGCAACAGACAAGTAAAGCATTAAGACCATACAAAAAGTGTCTTTAAAAATGTAAATATAGTTTTATTTCTATATCATTGAAAATAACCCTAATATTGGTCTAATTCCATCTGGGTTTTTTTTTTTAATTCTGGGTCTATGAACACATACGTCAGACGGATGCTTTTTGAGCATCTCACTTTGAGTGTGTCGCATTTCATAGGTATGGGTAAGAAACAAAATAAATATTTTTATATATAAATATATAAGTTTTTTTTAATTACTATAAATTCTCCCAGCTGAGTAGGTGGCGATATGCATGAAGAACGCAAATCACCAAAAACAAAAGAATGTGAAAGGGGAGCTTTATAGTAAAAAAAAAAAAAAAAGTACTTAAATATTGATCTGTTTCTAACCCACATCTATCATATCACTTCTGAAGACATTGATTAAACCACCGGAGTCATATGGATTACTTTTATGCTGCCTTTATATGCTTTTTGGACCTTCAAAGTTCTGGTCACCATTCAATTTCATTTTAAGGAATTATATAGCTGATATATTTTTCTAAAAATCTTTGTGTTCTGCAGGATTAAATACATTTATAAACATCTGGGATGACATGAGGGCAAATGATGAGAGCATTTTCATTTTTAAGTGAACTATCACTTGCAGTATATAGTAAGCAAACACACATTTTCTGTATTAATAGAACACCCGGTTGCCCCACTACATTTGCCAAAATGTACAATTTATAATTGTATGCCAAAATGAAATGCACTTGATTTGACCTTACATTTCCAGTATGACGAATGAACTGTAAATACCACAGTCGTAATCTCTATTTTGACTCATTTTTGTTTTTAGATTGCCGAAAGTATAGACATATTTACACATCATTTAATTAAAAATGCTAAAATATTTTTTTATTTCCAAAACGATAACAGGATGTGTTGTTGTGACCTCATGTCCAGCAGACTTCCGTTTGAAATGTCACTTACTATTTTTAAAAAGTAGTAGGCAGTATACAGTGCATACTGTGCAGTATGCAGTAAGTAGCAAGCAAGTATTCTATTCTGAACATACTGAAGCCCCAGAGTTTTCTCTCTTGGTTGAACACTGCCCTCTTGTGTCTCAATTACAGTAGATCAGTACATCTAACAGTACATCTAACCACAAACATAAGAACATGGTAATAAAGTATACCACTTCAGTTGATGGTTCAACAATACAACCTTTTTATTGCTTAAACTGCCATTTGGAATGATCTATACCAAAAGGATTATTATCTGCGCAGAAACTACACATTTGGATAACATTGAACAAAAAAACATCAGTGGTCCGCAACATATCAACAGCTCATAAGACTGCAGGTCACAGAACTAGCGGATACATTTGGGTTAGAAGGAACATCCAACCCTTGATAACAGAAGCTAAGGCAAGCTCTATTCACCTGTTTAACATACACACTCATTCAGCAGTCTGTCATTCACACAGATATAAAATACAACAAGCATCACTGCCATGAAGATGGGGGTTTGAGTAAGTCTGGGCCAATTGTTTAAGGGGAAATCAAAAGTGTCAAGTTGAGAAATGTTATGAAGAGCAGCAAGAGAGTTAAAAATGCTTAAACAAAATCTTTCTTTAAATGTATCAATAACTAAAAATGAGTAAATAAAGAGAATCAGTGATTACTTTGAAATCACTCGGGACTGCCTACAGAAAAAACTGAGAACGTAAACATCATACTGTCCATGTTCTTTCCGACTCGAAAACCTGTTTGAACAGTTTCAATAATAAAAAAAAAATCTTAAAGACTCCGGGCCTCATTCATAAAACACAGGCCGAACTCATTTCTGTGCAGATAGTTCATCATAAAGCCATTCTTACGCACTGTACTTTGTCGCATTCAACTGAATAAAACATGAATGAGGCCCATTTTATTCAAACAGTAGCTTAAGAAAACCGACACCTCTGTATTTACACTAAAACCTAATTTTTGAATAGTTTCAGTCTCGTTTTATTTAAGCATTAAAACCGCTACAAGCCTCTTCAGAAATAGCCATTGAAACACTTACAAGAGAAAACAACGTTAATGTGAAAATACGACATGTGTCTAAATATGCCACTGTGCACCTCAACATATAATTTGTGGAAAAATAAGCGTATTAAAAGTGAAAAAAAAAAAAAAAAAGTATTTCTCAGCATATAATGACATATAGGTAAATAAATACTGAAACATTCGGATTGCAAACGAGTCGTTATCAGAGATCGCACATGCAACTGTAATAAATCAAATATCGTCAGTGTGTCAGCTGTGCTGCACTGTTCACTGTTAGAAGCTAAATTCAAGTCAAGTCGTGAGGCTGTGCAACGTTTGGCACTAGCGTTAAAAATCGATGAGCCAGCTTCACTTACAGTAAAACCTAAATATATAGATACTGCGTGGCAATGGCCTGACAACCGATATACGCAACTGAACACAAAAAGCAAGAGCATGTGCTGGAATGATAATAACAAATGTGACAATAAAATAGCATATAGTTACTATACTTCGTAAGTTGTGACCGTTTTTTCTCCATTAGACTGTATAACTTTGATTAGGTTAGCAAAGGGGAAATTATGCAGTAAGGCTTGAATGAGCAGAATCACTCTTCTAGCTTACTGTATTTATACATATGTAGGCAGTTCATCTTTTTATAAAACTAGTCTTTAAAAAAAACTAACTTGAGCACTGTGAGGGTAAAGGAATTTATAACTTGTTTCAAGTTTTAGAATAACTCCATTATAAATATATTTTTTATTCTATTGTTTTTTTGTTTACTGCTTGGAGTTAGATAAAAACACTCTAGAATAAAGGCTGGGATTTGATTGGAGGAAAGTACATTTGATTGTCCTTTCATTTGCCTCTAAATGTCTGACAATGAAACCGGCTGTTAAAGCTTTAGACTGATGTCACAGTCACATGGGAAGCACTTAATGAAGCATGTGAAAGTAATGAGCCTGTAAACACTTAAAACAATGATGAAGAGCTAAATGGTGTCGGTGGACCCTGCGGTGAAGGTTTTGAGGGGTGGGGAGTTTCAGACGGAGAGCGAGACGAAGCTGTTGTACTGCTGGATGTTGCGTTTGAGGATGTCCGAGCACGGCCCCAGCACCCGCTCGAAACGTGGCCTGTCCAACTTGACGCACTTCAGAGGGCCGCGGGCCACCACAGTGGCTGCACGGGGTCGGTTCATCAGCAGAGCAATTTCACCTAGTGAGTGCAAAGGAATGTGAAAAACTTACAAACAGTCCGTAAATATTATATAATTTTATATTAATTATATACAATAATATTGTTATGTTTTATTCTTTTCATTTTTTCTTATTTTTAATTAACTACTTTTATTAGCATCATGATTATTTTTTATCATTATAATACATTAATTATTATTACACTTATTATTTTTTAAACAATTATATATTTATTAATTTAACTTAATTTACTACATTAAATAGCATCATGTTTATTTTATATTATTCATATATTTAAAAAAAAAAAAAAAATGTTTTTACATTTTTGTTATTGTAAATAATTATATATTTATTATTTTAATTTGACTATATTAAATATTATATACACCGGCGGCCAAAAGTTTGGAATAATGTACAGATTTTGCATTTATGGAAGGAAATTAATACTTTTATTCACCAGAGTGGCATTCAACTGATCACAATGTATAGTCAGGACATTAATAACATGAAACATTACTATTACAATTTGAAAAGAAAAGTTCAGAACTCCTTAAAATACTTCAAAAAGTTCTTATCCAAAAATCCTCCACGTGCAGCAGTGACAGCTTTGCAGATCCTTGTTATTCTAGCTGTCAATTTCTTTCTTCTCACGCACCTTACAGTCTAGCTGATCTCACAAAAGCTCAATGGGTTTAAAATCCATAACACTCTTTTCCAATTATCTGTTGTCCAATGTCTGTGTTTCTTTGCCCACTTTAACCATTTATTTTTGTTTTTTTTGTTTCATAAGTGGCTTTTTCTTTGCAATTCTTCCCATAAGTCCTGCACCCCTGAGTCTTCTCTGTACTGTTGTACATGAAACTGATGTTGAGCGTGTAGAATTCAATGAAGCTGTCAGCTGACGAAATGTGAGGCGTCTATTTCTCAAACTAGAGACTCTAATGTACTTATCCTCTATGTTTAGTTGTACATCTGGCCTTCCACATCTCAATCTGTTCTTGTTAAGCCAGTTGTCCTTTGTCTTTGAAGACTGTAGTGTACACCTTTGTATGAAATCTCCAGTTTTTTTTTAAATTTCAAGCATTGTATAGCCTTCATTCCTTAAAACAATGATTGACTGATGAATTTCTAGAGAAAGCTGTTTCTTTTTTGCTATTTTTGACCTAATATTGACCTTAAGATATGCCAGTCTATTGCATACTGTGCCAACTCAAAAACACACAAAGACAATGTCAAGCTGCATTTAATAAATCAAATAGCTTTCAACTGTGTTTGATATAATGACAAGTGATTTTCTAGTACCAAATTTAGCAATTTAGCATGATTACTCAAGGATAAGGAGTTGGAGTAATGGCTGCTGAAAATGGGTCCTGTCTAGATTTGATCAAAAATGACTTTTTTCAAATAGTGATGGTTTTTTACATCAGTAATGTCCTGACTATACTTTGTGATCAGTTGAATGCCACTTTGGTGAATTAAAGTACCAATTTCCTCCTGAAACCGCAAAATATGTACATTACTCCAAACTTTTGGTCACCAGTGTGTATGTATGAATATGTATTAAGCATTATCACACGAGCAAGAGTGTGATATGGCCCTACAGTAATAATCACAGTAGGTAATCACAGCAGCGCTGATAAAAACGCATTTGTGCACGGAACTACTTTATTAGGCGGCGGATCAGAATCTGAAAACAAAGCCTTCGTTAGTAATTAAAAAATGTCACTTCAGAAATATTATCACGGCTTGTGCTGTTTCTAACAAGTTATTGGATAAAAAAGGATGGATGTGTGTATGTGTGTGTGTGTGAGAGAGAGAGAGAGAGAGAGAGACGGAGCATGTGTAATCACCTGTTGCCACACCAAGCAGAGATGCTGTCAGCTTTCTGAAGGTCAGCTTTCTCAGTAGAAATATAGCCATCCAAGCGGGGGTATTTCTCCCTATTCTGCGGTAGCTGGTGCACAATAGTCTTTCGCTATAGAAACTGCAATGTCCTCCGCCATTTTAAACAGTACGTCAACTCCAATGCGGAAAGTCCGATAAGAGGCAAGCGCCTTCAGTTTGTGTAATTAATTAGTCTGTTGTGTCTCTCAGCTGTGATGAGCCGTAACGCTAAAGTTGTTCGTTTAAAGCCGTTTAAAGCTATTTCCTAGCTTTAGTAGTAGTAATACAAGCGATTACTGAGTGCTGTATTTAAACAGTACTGCTCTTACACTTTACTTTAGAACGGCACGAACACAAGCAGAGTGATACACACTCAGTGAAGCATCAGAGTGCTGATGGTGTCAGACCATCAGTGCTCATGGAACATCTCTCGCCCAATCAGATTTGAGAACAGGAACTAACTGTTGTGTTTGTGTGTGTATATATATACATATATATATATATATATATGTGTGTGTATATATAAACACACACACACACACACACACACACACACACACATATATATACACATTAAATAAGTATACATATTAATATATATAAAGTCAATATTTATATATTCTTTTAACTTAATTGATCACATTTAATAGCATCATGATTATTTTGTATAATTATATTTGAATTATTATTTTAATTATTTAATTTAACTTATTATATAATTATTTACAATAACATAGTATAAATAACTTTACTACATTAAATAGCAGAGTGACTATTTTTGTCATTAAATTTGAATTATTGTGCTATTATTTTTCAATAATTAAATATTATAACTTCATTGACAACATTAATTGCATCATGATTATTTTGATCATTATGATACATTTTAATTATTATTTATCTTATTTTAATTAAAACAGGTTATTCTTTTTAAATAATGATATAATTATTTTAACTTTCCATTAAAAAGCATAATTGTTTTATCATTCTAATATATTTTAATTATTTTAATTTTGTATTACTTGTGTTATTATTTTAACTTAACTAAATTAAATAGCATCTTGAGACCTCATTTCATGCGAGTGTAAATGTTTTAAAAAATTTTCACAATTAATATTAATTTCTTTAGAGGTAAAACATTCAGTAAAACACGAATGAGTGCACATTTCAATAATTAATTTGCTTTGAAACTTCTATGTTGTTTTGTTACACTTACCAAAGTAGTCTGATGGTCCTAACCGGCCGACCTCTACAAACTCCTCATTCTCTGACCTACGCTGCAGAACAGCTGCACATCCCTGGGGAAGCAAAGAGACATTGTGACTTTAGAAAACAGAACATTTGCACAAACAATGACACACTTGCAGCAGAAGGGCAAACCTCACCTCCAGGATGATGAAGAACTCATCCCCTGGTTCTCCTTGCACCACAATTTTCTGACTGTCCTCAAACTGAACCGGCTCCAGTGCATCAGCCACAGTCAAACGCTCCCACTTATCCAGGGACTCTGCAATAATCACAGACAAACAAACCACACTGCCTCATCATAGTCGAAATGTCTACTGTGATTTTATTGGGAGAGAGTATATATATATATATATATATATATATATATATATATATATACACACACACACAGGGCAATCAAAACAAATCACACTTAAAAATGGATGAATGTCATTGCATTAGGTAACAAAATATCCAACTAATGACATTTATTTTATGGCTTCAGAAAACTTGCAATATAGCAAACAGACTACCACATTTATAGCTCAAAGAAATGAAACACTTACCTAGAATAGATACTTTGCTCAGGAACTCCTCATACATCTTCCTCTTTCTCAAAGTGCTTCCCTAAATTCAAACACAATTGTTCTTGAATATCAAATACCTCCTAAATAGTGCATTCAGTACTCTAAATGTCATGTCTATACCATTAGTATTCTCCTGTAGCTGTCTCTGTCAATGCCCCAGAGCTTGACATTGGCCTTGGCTCTGACAGTGGCGGCTCTGGGGGTGCCGTAGATTAGAGCCAGCTCTCCAAAGCTGCCCCCCTCTCCAATGCTGGTCACCCACTCACTGTTAACATACACCTGTGAAGATATTAAACACCACTGGACCTGTAAAATCAAAGAACTTTACTCTTCAAGATTTTAAATTCAATCACAAAAGTAAAAATTTTCTTGCAGTTTATATATGAAGAGGTTCTAAACTTAGGCGGTGTAACTTACATCCATTTCGCCATGGTCGATGACATAGAAGTTATCACCCTCATCACCTAGGAAACAAGTGTGAATCAAACCAAAAAAAATTGTTGAATTATCTGATAAGGGGCGAAGCACCGAAGGTGGTGAGGCACCTATTGTTTCTGTTCATTTTGCATTATTCTGCTTCTGCTTTTGAATTCTGTGGCAACCTACAGAACCGTATGTAGGAAAATGGTGAAATTTGGCACACCGATCAGGGTAGGTATGACAAGCCCCCACAAAATATTTGGGGTCTCTAACTTAAACCCTCAAGCGCCACCAACAGTTCAAAGTTCCACTTACACGTAGCAATGGCGGTTACAGCATATCCTATGGCATAGCCTGACATGCACCTCTTAAATTTAACAGCTGTCATGACGCGCAGGGATTGGTGCACTTTGTAACAGAGAATGCCCCTCAGGATGATAACAATGATATCTGAGGTAGCGTCACATTTTATCCTTTTGAAGTAATGTCCTATGATTATTAACAGTACATATACTGTAGGTGCACGACAGTAAGGCCAGACTGCTCCTGTCGGTCCCTTTAACTCAGTGCTTCTCAACTGGTTTTGCTTCATGACAGATTTTACATTGGACATCAAGTGGCGACCTGCCATAGATTAAACATAACCTGTTTTTAATGTATCCTTGGTCACATTTCCTTTTATGTTGCATAGTTTTGTTCATGGATTTCCAGTACAAGGACATGCATCAAGTGACATTATTTTTGTTGTTTATGTCAACGTTTGACTTTCAGCATACAAATGAATAACACAGACTGCATGACTATGATAAATGAATACTGCAGGAGTTAGATTAACATACAGGTGTGAAGGGACTTCAACATTTCTAAATTGCACAAATAATAAATACATATACATATTTATCTCTGGCTTGCTTTTGCTCGCATGTCAATGATTACCCCTCCGTGTGTCAATGATGCAGAGATTTACTTTTATATTTAATTTAATCACTGAGAAGGTTTACCTGAAAAAATTAATAGCACAAAACATCACAAGCAGCCTCAAGAATGGACACAGAGTAGCCGTATAACACTTTTCCTTGAGCAGAATATTGCACTACAGATCGCTAAGTTTGTTCAAAGGGGAAAGCGAGACAGAAATAGCGCACTCGCGTGCATGGTTGCCAAATTGCACAAAATAAGTATATCATTAGGCGTAATATTTCCAATTTGCACAAGTATAAATCTCAAACTGGGGGTGTTGCGTCTCTTATCTGGCAACCATGAGCATGGTAAACGCTTGTGGAGATGCGTTATGTCACAATGCAAGTTAACTGAAATATCCAATGAAAAATAAAAATGCTTTTACGATAAATGACCCTGTAAATTGCCCATGTCTGCTTTAGCTGTTTGCGAGATTATCATTAAATCTGCCTCGGCAGTCCTAAATAGGTTTTCACTTGGGCGGCCGCCGAAATATCTTCAATGGGAGAACCATGGCATTGCTCTTTCCCTGCTGTCCGCGACCCAGTCCGAATAGACCAGTTGAGAAACACTGCTTTAACTCACACAACACACGTCAGACCCCCCTCGCCTCGCTTCTCTCTGACATTTTCTCAGCTGCATTTGTGTGTGTGTGTGTGTGACGCAAGTTGGCGAGTCTGACAGGCAGACAAAGAGGAAAGAAGATGCGCACGCGCGTGTGAGATTCTCCGTCCGGTTGCATTTTTTTCTCAATACCGTTGATTAGCAAATGTACATGGTATGATAACCGTCAATTTTCAAACCGTGGTATACCGTGAAACCAGTATACCGCTGCAACCCTACTCGGGACCATTAAAGTAATTGTCACAAAAGGGAGCATCTGCTGTTTTTATGTTCTGTTTGTGTTTAATGAAGTTACAAGTGAACGTAACAAGATATCCGTTTACAGCTTATAAATTTGAGTGAAATAATATGTGTTGTATTCTACTCATGAAGTCTCCGATCTGCATGATGATTTGACCGTATGTTTGACAGTATTGTGCACAGTAAATAATCATATTTCATAAGTAATGGAAATGGAACTTTGTGAGCAAATTAAAAAGCACCTGGTAAGAGTTGGTTATATTTACTATATGCATTGTTAAGTCTTTAAAACTACACACATTTAGTGTTCGCCAAGCTGTGTAAATCACAGATGCCGCAGACACCAACGCAGAACTATAAATGCAAAATAACGCGTTGACCACTACGTCGACCAGCGTTGACCAGCATATGCCGTAGGTTCGACACAGAACAATAAACCGACCTTAAGAAACAAAATAAATTTTCCCTCTGGTCATGGGTTGGTCATTCTTCTACTTGGGTCATGCCAAGTTCAAATAATGTCTGATTCGCATGTATCATCTAGATACAAGACCAAAACAGTTTTCATATACCGCATCCATGAATTAGACGGCGAGCACTCCAAAATGTACATGAGGCTGTATCTTTGCAACACTTTGGCGTGTTGACACAAAACAAAGTTTATGTCATCACAAGCATGATGTGAGGGTACCTGCACCTCGTCACGGTGCACCTAGTGGTCAAGAAATATGAAAAATGGCTATTTTTGCTAATAACTTATGAATAGTTTGTCACTATCGTGGAAAATGTACTTTTTCAAACTCCTCCTAGGCCGTACATCAAATTTGCATGAAATTTGTCATGTATCATCAAGGGACACTGTGACAAAAACGTTTTGATAGACCAAACTATTCTTTTGTAATACATAAATGATATTACAATAAGGATCTGAGTCTCATATACTTTTTGGTGTATTGACATGAAACTTCATATGTGGCATTGTGACCAAGCCCTGACAATACCATATCAATTTGGTGACAGCGCCACCTAATGGTCAAAAGTTATAAGTACTTGTATTATACTTTAATTAATTAAACAAATGTCTTTATTCACTACTCTGCATAAAATCATCCCCAGAATTCTAAATTCAATTGAAATGTTTGCCATTAATATGCTTGGCCCTGTAATTGGTGCTTGCAGCTATATTTTATTTTTGAATTTATAATCTGCAAAAAATAGGAATCTTCAAAAGCTCTACCTTGTTGGATGACAATCTCTCCAGCAATGTAGGTGACTGGGAACATTGCATCAAATATGTCGCTGTAGGTTAAAATGTCAGAAATATATGGTCAGTCCATGAATTACTAAACATTTATGAGTAAAAAAAACCCCAGAAACAATTAATCTAAATCAGTAAGTCACCTTCTCTCATTGTCATCCAAATGTGAGAAGAGCACATTCTTTTCAATAGCTTTGGCAAGTGCAGCCATGGTTTTGTAGTCTTTCGGGATAACCTGAACAGAGAAAATACTTCACTTTAGTACACATTTGTTCATATAGAGTAAAACACACAGTCACGTAAGACTTCAGAAGTCATGATTGAGTCATGGTCGAGACTGTCAGTGAGCTTCTGACCTTCCTAACGTAGGAGGCGGCATCTTCCTCAGTGTAGACCTCAGCACTGATGGCCCCTCTCCGCCTGCGACCCTTCACCACAGGATTCATGGGAGGAGACACCTCATCTTCACGAGAGTCTGAGCGAGAGCTGCCTTTCTGCTGGTTCAGGAGTTTAGTTTCCTCCTGTGTATGAAACAGATATATACATTCACAATCAATCATTTAGGGTGGTACTGATTTTAATTGGATTCAAATAAATGTGACTTTCGTCAATATACTGTTAAACATTCATAAAACATCCAAAATAATAGCCAAAATAATTTTAAATCTATATTATAGTATAGTTATTCTATACTATACCAGCCCGTCTGGCACCAACAATCATGCAAAGATTGAAATCACTGAGATTACATTTGTTCCCCATTCTGATGGTTTATGTGAACATTAACTGAAGCTCCTGACCCGTATCTGGATGATTTTATGCACTTCACTGCTGCCACATGATTGGCTGATTACATAATCTCATGGATGATTGTTGGTGCTTCACACACAATAGTCTCTAGAATTTACTCTGAATGGTGCCAAAAACAAAAAACATCCAGTGAACGTCAGTTCTGCGGATGGAAACGCCTTGTTGATGAGAGAGGTCAACAGAGAATAACCAGACTAGTTTGAACTGACAAAGTCTACGATAACTCAGATAACTGCTCTGTACAATTGTGATGAGAAGAATATAAATCTCTGAATGATCCGAGATGGTTGTTGGCGCTGTTTTGGTGGCACGAGGTGGAGCTGCGCAATATTAGGCAGGTGGTTTTAATGTTGTGGCTTATCAGTGTATATAAATACAATGCACAAATGCATGCATATTTAATTAGATGATGCCCAATTTACATAATAAACTAAACAAAAAAAAAGAGCATATTCAGATGTAGTACCCCCCCCCCATAGAGCACAACGTTGCCCAACAACTTCTATAGCTGTCTTAGTTCTGAAATTATATATTTCCCATTCCCATTGTTTCATGAAGTTCCAAAAGTGAGTGTATATACAGCGTAAGCAACTGCTTCCATCACACTGGTGACGATTCTTATGGCATCCGTCCACCTCCCCACCTTTATATTGCATAACACCTATACAAATGATTATTCATATTCCCAGTTCTTTATAGGGGGATAAAATGTGTGTGTTTTATGACAGTATTATTATAATGTAAATGTACACATGAGTGCAAACCTTTTCAAGTCTCTCAAAGTATTCTCTGAGGAAGGCCATGGGTCTGTCTGGCCGTGAAGTGCACAGCTGGACGATGCAGTCCTTCAGCAGCTGCTGGATGTTGTGTTTCTGCACATATAACTCACATTCAAACAGACTCATCTCCTCCTCACTGCTCGCACTGTCTGATGCCATGGTAAATGCTAGATCTGACCTTTGACCTGCAGAGGTGCAGAAATAGAAACAAATAAGTAACAGGAATTAAATGTAACATTGTGTTTGGCATCTGAGAGACCCCAAAATCATGCATAAACATGTTACAATTATGTTGAAAAGCACATGCCTATTTTGTGATACAAGAGGTTTCAATAACATCTGCCTACTGTGTTTGGTGAAATCAAGTAAACATATTAAAAGTATGAGTATAAAGATTAATTTCAAAATTACTATTATTATTTTTTTGACACATATAGTATTGGGAGTCTCTGGGAACCCAAACATCCAGAACGTACAGTCAAATTTAATAGAAAATGAGTGTTAAAAAAAAAAAAAAATTTAAAAAAAAAAAAAAATCAGCATTTCTTAAGTCACGGGTAAACACCACTACATTACATATTGAGAGTGTTGTTTGAGTGTCTAAATGGAAATTAATTTGCAAGCTTAAACAGAAACCATAATAAAACTAAACATCTTGAGCAATCATAGCATTATAATGAATTATTTAGTTCTAGTTTTATAAAGTGTTTTTGGATGTTATGATAAATAAAACAAACTATTGTTGTGCTTCCCTAAACTCTATTCTCTATGTTCTGTTATTAGCATTTAGAAACACTCAGTCTGAACTGGAATTATGTAAACAAAATAATTAACGACTGTACATTATTTAGACTAATGTTCTGACCAAGATGAATTCCCATAGAGGACAGGAACAGGATTACTGCATCATTTTAGTAATGGGATTGCTGTCAGAAATAATCTGGAGATTATCTTTGTTTCAACACACCTGTACAGTCTGATCCAGTGCATGAACAACATGTGTTTATTATGATTCATCATCTGCAGAAAAGCTTATTATTATTATTATTTGTAAATAAAATGTTCTACATAAACCCTTTTCCAACACAAAAATTATAATTTATGTACGATTTACATTAACATTATTAATCAATTTTGACCATGACGAACAGACCATAAACATATGATGTTTTGCATATATAATATAATTATAACATAACCTACATCAAAACAAATGTCTAAATATACAGAGTAGACACGCTGCTGTCTAAATGGGTAATCGAAGCCTCATCGAGTACGTTAAATAATAAAATATGAAACGGTCGTCGTATTTAATATGACATTTCAATATAAGATGATACACATTTCTAATAGAAGGCCGCAGAGTCTGTATCATAAACAAATGACGTTTACAGCAATAGCGATAATCAGAAATGAAATGTTGGATCAAACAGCGCAACCACAATGACATATGAATGCAAGTTATTGCTTACCGAGCCTGTAAAACGCGACTCGGTGTGTGTGTGTGTGTGTGTGTGTGTGTGTATGTGTGTGTGTGTGTGTATGTGTGTGTATGTATGTATGTGTGATATTCCTTTATTCCGACATTCAGGCACAGCTACTCTATTTATTCTGCACACGCGCTTGAACGTCTGCCCACCGGAAACGGGTAAACACCAATCAAAGCAGAGATTATTTAGCAGGCACGGGCCACTTCTATGAAAATGAATGGGAGAAATTGGAACGCTGAACCAAGAAGCTCTGCGCGCCCAACAGTTAACGGATGTAGAAAGAAAGTCCCGCCCTACAGTAAAAGAGCCAATCACCTTTTAGATACAGACATTACCTGTCAATCAACTCTAGAACGCACATGCGCATTAGATATACAAGCCGGGAATTTTTATTTTTTTTTAGCCTAATATGAGGTGAAGAATCACAATTTATGATTCCAGTACTGTCAGATTTATTGTTGATTTGAAAAATGGTCTTAGATCGTCATCTTGACCAACCGTTTTTGAGGTGTTGGTCTTTCTCAATTCGAGTAGATAGGAGCAGCACTGACATGATTGGAAATAGTCTCCCAACATTTTTCACGTATAAAAACCTATGGCAACCTTAAAGAAAACGATGCACATGTTTACTTGAGTATCAAACTGAGAATTTTCCTTGACATTTTTTATAGCTTAATTTTTTATAAAGTTTTCTTTATGTACGTTTTTTTCCTCCACTTTTCTCTCCAATTTGGAATGCCCAATTCCCAATGCGCTCTAAATCCTCATGGTGGCGTAGTGACTCGCCCACTGACTGTTACTTTTGACCACCCCTTTGTTCAGGGACACATTATTCCATTTCTGTTAGTCAAATGTCTGTAAAACTTGTTCAGTTTATGTCTTAGTTGTTGAATTGTTCATACAAATATTTACACGTTAAGTTTTCTGAAAATAAAAGCAGTTGAAAGTGAGAGGATGTTAATTGAACTCGCCTCAATCTGGTGGCAGAGGACGAATCCCAATTGCCTCTACTGTAAATCCATGCAATTTATCACGTGGCTTGTTGAGCACGTTAGCGGAGACCTAGCCCATGTGGAGGCCCACGCTATTCTCTGCGGCATCCACGCAGAACTCACCACACTATAATGTGGTCACTATAATGTGGTTCTCGTGCTTGGATGCTGCGGAGAATAGCGTGAGTCTCCACACACACTAGGTCTCTGCGGTAACCCGCTCAACAAGCCATGTGATAAGATGTGGCGATTGGCGGTCTCAGACGTGGAGGCAACTGAGATTCGTCCTACTGTACACCACCCGGATTGAGGTGAGTCACTACGCCACCAAGAGGACCAAGAGGGCATTGGGAATGGAGCATTTCAAATTGGGGAGAAAATAATAAATAATAAATAAATACATCATAGCAAAGCAGTTGAGGGGGAATTTTAAAGGCATAGTTCACCCATAAAGGAAATTCTCTCATCATTTTCTCACCCGCATGCCAACCCAGATGTGTATGACTTTTTTTCTTCTGCTGAGCAAAATCAAAGATATTTACAGAAGAATATTTCAGTTCTGTAGGTCTATAAAATGTGTGAATGGTGGATATCAGAAGAAACCCCCAAGCCAAGCACCTTCTGCGGGCTTGCACGTTGAAATTCTTACTCTGGAAATGGCCATTGAACAGCACACTAGTCGCGACTATTATTTTGAAAAGTGTAGGAAACACCGGAAGTTTAGCCGGAACTCGGACTGTGCATTAACAGCAGTTATAAGTGCACATGATGCATTAATGAATGCATTCTCATAAATATGATATATGTGTTTCATTCAGTAGCAAACATGACCTGAATCGTTTTATGAGCGATTCGTTTGAATAACTTCACGGTACCAGCTTTGGTAAGTATCTTTTTAACATTTTCTGGGGGTTATTATGAGCATCACTCACCTGAATTTCAGATCTGAATATACACCTGTGCACCCGTCCCCTTTAATTGCAATATAAACTGGTCAGGCCTCGTTAGTTTGAAAAACAGTGGCATTAATATGCTCTGTTACTTTACCCGGCTGGGACAAACAGTTCAAATAAGCCAAGTCTTACTTGTTGAGGATGGTCTTGGCTGGTTTTAGGTGGTCTCCCAGCCTGACCATCTTATAATTGCCCCAACGACCAGCCAGCAGGAGAGCCTGACCAGCTTGATTTTTCAGCAGGGACGGTCTTTGTTCTGGATCATAACCTGCTGTTGCAATGGAAAGTTTTTCTTTTGATCAGGAATGAAAGTGTACATGGACACCTGATATCATACCCTATCTCAGTGTTACAGCGTGTCAGTCATAAGCATGTCAGTGGAACCAGGTCAAGTTTGGGTTTCATGCACCTCAAGTGTAGGCAGATGGCTAATGTAGGTATGCGCTTGAGTGTCATGTCCACAGTAGGCTATTGATAATACATGGCATCTTTCCTTCTCATCTGCATCCTCTATCTCCAAGAACTTGTGGAAGAAGTTCTAATAAGAAAATATCAGTACTGGTTTGATCTCAGCGGTCTTTGCGGGTGGCACTTCATTCTTTATTCACTTTAATGGCTATTGAAGCATTGAAGTTGGACACTTTTGCTCTGAGATTGCACACTGTTGGTCATAGTCCATAAACAGCATGAGTCACTTTATGTGAAACTGCTAACAGGATAGGTGACAGTACTCTGCTGTAAGACTTGACAAGTTTAAGCCTTTCCAATTACGGAGCAAAGCTCCTTATGTTTGAAGGAAAAGTAACTTTCCCTGGGAAATAAATGTAATGTAGAGTGGATGGAAGGTTTGTGTGTGTGTGTGTGTGTGTGTGTTTTAAATATATTGCTTAATATAGTTCCAAGACCAATATATTGGCCAGAATTATTGAATTGTCTGAGTGAAATTTAAATTGAGATTATAATGTAGCCAGATTGCCAGAAGTGTTGTCACACTTGTGTCAGTTCCAAACTCTACTGACAGCTTTTTCAATGGATAATAAACATTTACAGTTTCTAGTGCTTTTTATTAATGGCATCATTTTTCATGGTTAATCGCAAGTGCTCTAAAACAGCACCGATTCATGTGACATTAAACGTTTCCCAAAGTCTAAGTGGGAGTTTGACTAATTAAAAGAACTAGACCCCAACCTAGGTTGCATATTCATTGCAATGGGCATTAAATCTCTTAAACTCTCCACAATATTATTCTACCAGTAGGCTATTGATATCCACTTTGTTACAGCAATTGCAAAGCTGCATTCATGATTTACGTCAGAACGTCAAGGTCATCGTCAAGTGTCACTGAACTCCACTTGAAAACACAGCAGACAAGGTTTTTATGATAGTTAAGACTTGACGTGCTTCTGTGGTAATTTAATTGCAGATAACTGTGGCTGTAAAGTGCTTGATTTCTAGAATAAGGCCTATCTGGACCTGTTTTGTACAACAAATAGCATCCTTTCTCATTCATTTGAGCATTGGCACAGAATCTCTGTTGTGTTGCGCTGAGTTTGGAATGGCATACTATCCATACTACTCTTACTACTTTCATATACACTGGTGGCCAAAAGTTTGGAAGAATGTACAGATTTTGCTGTTGCATTCAACTAATCACAAAGTATATTCAGGATATTATTGATGTAAAAACAGCACCATCACTATTTGAAAAAAGTCATTTTTTGGCCCCATTTCCAGCAGCCATCACTCCAACTCCTTATCCTTGAGGAATAATGCTAAATTGCTAATTTGATTCTAGAAAATCACTTGCCATTATATCAAACACTTTCAAAACGCTATTTGGTTTGTTAAATGAAGCTTAACATTGTCTTTGTTTTTACGTTCTCACAGTATGCAATAGACTGGCATGTCTTAAGGTCAATATTAGGGCAAAAAAGAAACGGCTTTCTCTAGAAACTCGTCAGTCAATCATTAATCGCATGATCTTCCATAGTTAATCGTGATTAATCGCAGATTTTGAAAGGGCTGAAATTTGACTCTAAATATACTTTTTTCCTGTCAAAATGCATTTATTTCCTACTTCGGAAAGAAAACAAAACAATATAAAAATATAATGCTTTATTAACATTTTCCAAACCTTCCACAGTATAAAGATAGAAATGCACTTAAAAATCGCCAATTAAAGTAGCATTAAACGTTTCCCAATATCTAAGTGGGAGTTTGACTAATTGAAAGAACTAGTCCCCTCATAGGTTGAGTATTCGTTGCAATGGGCATTAAATCTCTTAAACTCTCATCCTCAACAATATGAATCTGCCGGTAGGCTGTGGCTATCCACTTTTTTACTGCAATTGTGAAGCCACGTCCATGATATGCATCAGGGCATCAACGCCAGCATCAAGTGTCACTTTGAACTCCACATAGGGCTGTCACGATTATGAAATTTGGCTGACGATTAATGGTTAAACAAATAATTGCGATTATGACGATTAATTTTCTGTTTTAGGGCTATAACAATGAATTGTCTCTTTAAGGGTTTTCACAATTGCCTTCACAATTATTCACAGTATTGTCATATAATTGTCATATTTCTTAAGGTGTGGTTTAATGTGTGCTTCATACACCTTAAGAAATCATTTGTACACATTTAACTTGAAAGAAATCACATATCTCTATTGTATTATTTGACTTTTATGTTTCAAGGCTTTAAAAACTTATGAATGACATGAAAAATAATGTTTTGAATATCAAAATATTTCTCTCATTTTGGTCAACTTTACATTTACACTTTTGTTTTTTAACTTATACGTCGACGCAAAATATGCGCGTCGATTCGTCGGACCCAAAACAAAGATGGCGACGCCGGCAAGTAATAGTAACGCAAGTGGCTCCTCAGACTATCAGAAGTGCAAGGCGGCGTGCACTCGTTCCTCTAAAGTATGGGAATTCTTTAATTTAAAAGGAAACAATTCCGTGATATGTCGTCTTTGCAAAATGGAGATGGCCTTCCATTCTAGCACCACGGCAATGCACCAGCACCTTAAGAGGCGCCACCCGGTTGCAGCTGCAGATGACAGAGCACCGTAAGTTTTTTTTTTTTTTCAACTCCCCACTTTGCACTCGATGTTGGAGTAGGCTATAATACGTTGTCGATACCAAAAGTTTTCGCTTTTAGCCATTAATAATGCGCTTATAGCTATGAATGTCGTGAAAAATACACAGCGGTCACTGACAACGCGCTGACAGACAGGTCCAAGCAGGTAACATTTAATAAAGTCTCAACTTTCAAATTTGGTCATTCAAAGAAAATTAAACCATAAATAGGCCTACTATTTTGTGGCTCTTTAATGTGTCGTGACAGATTGCCTCAGTTAAAGCTGCTCGTGAACCGATCATCTTTTCCTTGGTTAATTTATAGCATCAAACAGGCTAAACATGAATGTAGCCTACATCAGAAGGACTGTTGTTTTAACCACAGAAAGATGTCAGTACAGTAGCCTACAATCCATTATTCAAATTCAAATCCACCGACGTTAATCTTCTCTCTCCTGACTACTTTGTCGGACAAAAATGGCGTATTATGATTGATTGATCAGATCGCCAGTCAATCAAACTCCCGGCAAATGTTTTTTTTTTAAACATTTTATACACCCCCACCCCCGATGAAACCGGTGTTGTCACAAGTCGATTAATCAAATCGGAATCGAATCGGACTGAAAAAACCGAATCGTTAGATTAATCGATGCATCGAAAAAATAATCGCTAGATTAATCGTTTAAAAAATAATCGTTTATCCAGCCCTAATTTTACATCATATATTTTTATAAAAAAAAATAAACTCAGCAAAAAAAAAGAAACATCCCTTTTTCAGGACTTTAAAAATCCAAGTAACTTTACAGATCTTTATTGTAAAGTGTTTAAACAATGTTTTCCATGCTTGTTCAATGAATCATAAACAACTAATTAACATGCACCTGTGGAACGATCGTTAAGACACTAATGGCTTACAGACAGTAGATAATTAATGTCACAGTTATAAAAACTTACAACACTAAAGAGACCTTTCTACTGACTCTGAAAAACACCAAAAGAAAGATGCCCAGGGTCCCTGCTCATCTGTTTGAATGTGCCTTGAGCTTTTTGTCATTGCAGCAATCTCATTGCTGTACGTTACAGGGAAGACATCCTCATCCTCCCTCATGTGGTACCCTTCCTCCAGCATGACAATACTACCCCCCCCCCCATTTTTCAGGGACACATTATTCCAGTTCTGTTAGCCACACGTCTGTGAAACTTGTTCAGTTTAGTCTTAGTTGTTAAATATTTTTATTTTCATACAAATATTTATGATTATTCAATAATATTAATATTATTAAATATTTATGAAATATTTAGCTGCGATCTTCTGCCAATAATCTGCAGCAAATCAAAAGCTCCTTTGCATGTGAAAAAATGTATGTAAAATTTGTGGAACGAGTTTTTAAAGAACGAGTACGATACTTCCTTTTCAGTACTCGCCGATACTGATACATGTTTATTTGTTTTTAAATCCATGTAAACAGTTTATTTCAATTTTATCATCAAAATGGTGTTTACATAAATGAATTAAAACTTTAATCAAATGAAAATTGAACAATTAATTCTCAACATAATATATTATTATTTTTATCAAATGAAGTGCTTTATTCAGAACCTCACAGCACAATCCAAAATACAACATTGGAGTTATATTGTCAAATAAGTACAGCATAACAGAGAGATGCTGCTTAAATATAATACAGTTACTATTGATTTATTATTATTATTATTATAAGTAGTAGTAGTATTACAGTGAAGCCCTTTCCATTTCAGTTTATTTTAACAGAAGTTTTTATCTCCAGAAAAGCCAGTGGTTACGAGACTCAGAGTGATTATTAAACTTCAAACAGCTGCTATTTAATTAAATAAATATGTAGTCTGTATTAAGAGAATTAGTGCTATGCGTGCGGTAATCTGCTACAAACCGAGCACGCGAGTGTGAGCCATGGAGCTTGTAAGAGCAGCAGTTGTCAACACAACACCAGCGAGCGCGATATCCCTAATGAGAACCGTTTTCTGTAAACACCTGCAACCTTACTGCAGGCATACAGAGCCCCCTTGAGGACCGAATTGGAACATTATTTTACAACCTGAAATAAACTGATATTTTTAACTGATAATTCACCGGGGGGTTAATTTCTGACCCTGTTTCGTAAGTGTTCAAAAGTGTTCAAATACATTTTGGGGCCAATGTACTGTAACTGAATTATATCGACGATTGTCCACCCTGTTTTCAAGAAATAAGTATCCACCAAATGAAAAAACTCAAAGATCAACCACTAACTCAGGCATATTGTTTCCTTAAAAGCATTTTGGTCTTTAAATCAGGTTTAATCTGAATACAACAATTCAGAAGTATGAGCTGCTATATGAAGGTGTATGACATCACAGCATGCAAACGTCTAACCTATCTTTATCACAAGCTCTTCTTTCCACATGCGACATTAGGAAGTAAGATATGTGTCCAGGTGGCCAGATGGCCCATCTCATTTGAAAACCTGTGCAGGTCATGAGTGGAACCTCATGGGACACTGATAAAAACATGGCCTCAGCCTTTGTAACCAATACTCACTTTCATCAGGTGCTGGCCATATCAGTTGCACACTTATTGTCCTCTTGAGGAAATGCATCCAGTGCTGGATTACACTGGTCTTGTGTCCTGCAAGCTTTTCCTAAGTTGGTTGTTGTTACATAAGGTAAAGTGCCAAGAACTTGATAAAATATTTAAAGTGTTTTTTTCCTGCCTTGGACATTAGTTGATAAAACTGCGTAATAGCTACTCTAGGCTATCCATTCCTTTTGGCAGGTATTGTGAGCCCTCCACAATTTATTTTTAATCAAACTAATGCTTTTTTGCTCTTAAAGAAGGTGTGCATGACCTCTGTCATTTCATTGTTGTTGTAGAAGTCTCTTGGTACAGAAAAGTGAAGAAAAGCAGAGTTTTTTTGCCACTTTTATTTTATCCAGTTGCTAAGAAAATCTGGGTCCACAAGGGTTAGGTAAGGATTTTAATTAGTCTCTGTGTGCCTAATTGATTTAGGAAGTTTTGATCACTTTGAAAAATACTTGTGTCCCACATTGTGACATGCTTTCCATATAAAAAATTAGCTAATTAGCCATTTAGCTAATTATTTTCTAGTTATTATGCATTAGGGCTGGAACTAACAAATATTTAGGTAATCGGCTAATCTAAGATTATTATTGCAATGATTAATCATTAGGTCTTAACCAACTATTCAGCTCTTTGTCGACTTAAAATGTTGTATTAAAAATAACAATAAACAGGACAAAATCCTAGAATTTTTATTAAGTTTAATGGGGTTGCAGCATGAAACATTTACACTTTCCATTGATCACAGAATGTAAAGTCTTAATATCTTGTATGCTGCTTTTCACATAAAGGTATCTTTAGATATTTTAAAATATGTTAAACATTATATTCAACATTCTCCAATAACAATTTTTTCATCTGCAGTATAGCTCCTACAATAAATGTACGTAAGGAGTTTTAGATATTTATATTGTAAAACAAACCAAAAAAGACAAACCAAAAACCTTCTCTTTTTTCTGCATTGTATAATTGGCTAAAACTACATCATTTGATCCATCTTTAACTCACAAAAAGCAAACTCTTTTCTTAATAGATCTGAGTATCTGCGATTTCCTTGAGGATAAGATACACACCGTGACACATACAGTATATTGTGATACACTACGTCACGAGCCATCACGTTATAATCTAGCTGCAGCAAGCGGGTGCGAGGGATGTGCGTCTCCCCGCAAGGGGGTTTATCAGCCGGGAGTTGAAGTTTGAAACTGTCTCTCTCGCTGTTTTTCACGCAACTCATGTAAGTGGCTCTGACCACACAGAGTTTGTGCTTATTTACACAAATGCTTCCTTATTATTTGAACTTTAATAAAGAATGCATTTAAGATATAACGAGGAGGCAAGGCAAGTTTTGCTCAAATGGAATGCCAAGTACTGCTCTTCTGCTTTATTTCACGTCAGGATGACAATGCTTCTATATTTACTATTTTTGTATTATAATTCTCTACTTTGCGATCTACATCACCCTTGCATCTGGATTTTTGAGCAGTTTTTTTTCCTCTCTTCATTCAGGCGTGAGTGACAGTGCTGTCATCATGTGTTTCAAATGATCTCATGTTGCATTGTGAGATCAAACGATGTTGTCGATGAGGTCAACAAATCATTTCAGCCCTTTTATGCATGCAGTTTTATATTAATTAAAAGAATAAATAGAATTTTTATAAAGTTTGACATTGCAGAGCCATTTAAAATGAACTAGTGATGGCAAAAAGGTGATACAATTTTGAAAAACTTCAAAGAAATGGTGATAAGTGACACAGCACCTAAAATAAACACTTTTTATCCTTTATACATTTATATATACATTTTACTTAAAATCTTTCATGTTAATTGAAAAACCTTATGTTACCACACTTATACTTTTTCTTTAGGCTGTATTCTTAACAATTTGGCGGGGTAAACGAATACCATAATGTGAAAAGGAGTTTATATTGCTAAATTTCTGTCAGCTCAAGTTGTACAGGTTAGGGTGCTTACTACTTGCAGACTGTTGTTTTTATTTGCTTGTGTTTGTGGTATGCAGAAGAAAAACACTACGGTTTTCTGTTTTGTGTGTATTAAAGGTGGGGCGATGCGTAGCTGGAGGTGGTATCTCTCCAGGGTCATGCGTCTTTTCCTGCGCTGGTTCAGACTCTGCCCCCAACGAGGACGCAGAAAGCGGCAAAGCAGAGTGCGAGACCTGTGGAATTATTGGAAAGTGATAATGAAGTCTCTCTACTTCAACGTCTTGAACAATTCAGACACTGTGCTAGACTGCGCCTTTGAGCCCATCTACTGGCTGGTGGACAACCTGACTCGATGGTTTGGAGTGGTAGGTAGACTAATACCTGCTGTCTTTTCAAAGTGATCTGATTATCAAGGGCTGAATGAGACAGATTCAAGCAAGAATGACTTGGGATAGTCTTCAGTTCAAGCATCAGTTAGAATGGGATGGAAATGAACAACCGTAGAGGTGATAGTTAATCTTTGTGGTGGAAAAAGTCGATAACCTAAAAATCGGATGATAGTTTTCAATAAAATCAATTTATAGGATGTTAAAACTTTTTCTTAGTCTTTCCTTACTATGACAGGCACAGACATAGAAGCTACAAGAGTCCAAAATGAAGTTTATAGGGCAACCAAAATCCTAATAATAACCAAAAATGTAGATTTGGTAGGTAATGCGGGACTTCAACGGGGACTCTTATTTTGAAATGATGGAGACTTGGCTCTACTACAGTTCTCTATACACTCACTGAGCACTTTATTGGTGCTCAGTGCTCATTGGTGCTAACACTATAGTGCTTATAAAGTGGCCAAAATGTTCTTCTGCTGTTGTAGCCCATCAGTCTCAAGGTTCGACGTGTTACGCATTCTGTGATGCTATTCTGCTCACTACAATTGTACAGAGTGGTTATCTGAGTTACTGTAGCATTTTTGTCAGCTCAAACCAGTCTGACCATTCTCTGTTGACCTCTCTCAACGACAAGGCGTTTCCATCTGCAGAACTGCCGCTCACTGGATGTTTTTAGTTTTTGGCACCATTCAGAACTCCAGAGACTGTTGTGGAGTGAAATCCCAGGAGATCAGCAGTTACAGAAATAATCAAACCAGCCCAGCTGGCATCAACAATCATGCCATGGGCCAAATCACTGAGATCACATTTTTCCCCATTCTGATGGTTGATGTGAACATTAACTGAAGCTCCTGACTCCTGATTTTATGCATTGCACTGCTGCCACACGATTGGCTGATTAGATAATCAAACTACTTGTCCAACTGATCTTAGGGAACATAAAACCTTTATTGTTGAGCACTGTTGCCAAATTTTCTTTTTAACTGTTTTCATTATAATTATTTTATATGCATCCCAGTATCATTATGACTATGATAGTTTCATTTAATTATTTTTACTGATTTTGTACTTGAGTATATTGCTTTCATCATAAATGCACATTTCAGACCTCCATTTAAAGCTAAAACTTGTTAAAGTATGTACTAACTTTTATTGCTTTAATCCACCCATAGTATTTACTCATTCCTAATGCTTCTCTCTAATTTCCTTGGTAAAGGTGTTTGTATCTCTGGTGATCGCCTTGACCAGCTCCGTTGTGATCATTGTCTATCTGTGCGTGCTTCCCATCATCTTCAGCACATACCCCTTTCACTGGATACTATGGCACCTGTGTTACGGCCACTGGAATCTCCTCATGGTGGTCTTCTTTTACTACAAAGCCACCACCACGCATCCAGGTTTCCCACCACAGGTACTTCAAACGATCTCTGATTTCCTAACTCAGTATTTGGATTCAGTTGTTCATTTATTTAAATCAAAAGGCAGATCTCGGTTTACTTTTTATTTAAATAATTACATAATTGTTACATTATTATTTGTCATATACTGTATAAAGTCATATGCAATAGTACTCCCTTATTAATGCCTCAATTTTTGCTGATTTGAATAAAAAGTACTTTTTTTACTGTAATACCTTTTATAAGAATCATCATTAAAAACTATGGGATTAGTAAAACAAAACAAAAAAACATTAAAAAAAATATAGCACATGTTACAGTAATAAGAATTTGGGGGTAAAATGTGCCTGAAAACAATGTCATAATGCAAAACATATATATATATCCACCCCATGGGGTTAAATGACCAGGAGATTTTCTTCCCTGTTAGGATGATATATTTGCTTGTGTTGCTAGATAAATAATTTAATTGAATGTCTTTTGTTTTAGGAAAAGAGTGATATACCTACTGTTACCATCTGCAAAAAATGTATAGTTCCCAAACCAGCTAGAACACATCATTGCAGCATCTGCAACAGGTAAGACGTCAAATTGTTATCTATAAAAGATTACACTTTATTTTCCGATGTTTATTGAGCATATTACATGTTACTAAAAATAACGTCAACAATGTGTATTTACAAAACAGTAACACGTGTAAAGCTGTGGCCAAAATTATTGGCAGTGACATAAATTTTGTGTTTTGCAAAGTTTTCTGCTTCAGTTGTTGATTCACATTGTTTCTAGATTATTGTGCAGAGTGATCAGATGCATTTTAAATAATTGCAAAAAGCTTCATTGGCCAAATAAATGAACAATATCACCAAAAACCCAAATTTCACTGTTTTTTGGCCCTGGCACAATATGACAAGCTAACATAATTTCACTAATCATATCAGCAG
Source organism: Xyrauchen texanus (assembly GCF_025860055.1). Classification (NCBI taxonomy): domain Eukaryota; kingdom Metazoa; phylum Chordata; class Actinopteri; order Cypriniformes; family Catostomidae; genus Xyrauchen; species Xyrauchen texanus. The sequence continues at coordinate 12,849,214 of NC_068308.1, forward strand.
CACCTGGGAAAGTGTGAACGAGTACTAGTCAGGTGAAATCACTCTATCATTCTGATTGGATTATAAGAGCACACTGATTGCTATAAAAGGAAGAAGTGCTTCCAATCATTGTGTTCTTGTTAGCAATGGTTACCTCTAAAGAAAGACATGCAGCCATCATCGCTTTGCATCAATATGGCCTTGCATGCAAGGAAATTGCTGCAAAGAATATTGCACCTGAAAGAACCATTTACCGGATCATCAAGAACTTAAAGGAGAGAGGTTCAACTGCAGTGAAGAAGGCTTCAGGACATCCTAGAGTGTCCAGCAAGCGCCAGGACCGTGTCTTCCTGAGGAGTCAGCTACTAGTGCAGAGCTTGCTCAATATTGGCAGCAAGTTGGTGTGAGTGCATCTGCACGCACAGTGAGGCAAAAACTTTTGGACAATGGCCTGGTGTCAAGAAGGGCAGCAAAGAAGCCACTTCTCTCCAAGAAAACATCAAGGACAGACTGAATTTCTGCAGGCAGTACAAGGATTGGACAGCAGAAGACTAGTGAAAAGTTATTTCCTTCTGACTGTTTGGGACATCTGGAAAATCGATAGTCCTGAGAAGAAACGGTGAACGCATGAGTCCTGTGTCGTGCCAACAGTGAAGCATCCTGAGACATTCCATATGTGGGGTTAATTTTCATCCAAGGGAGTGGGCTCTCTCACAATTCTGCCCAAAAACACTGCCATGAATAAAGAATGGTATCAAAACGTCCTGCAAGAGCAACTTCTTCCAACGATCCAGGAGCAATTTGGTGATGATCCGTGCATTTTCCAGCATGATGGAGCACCATGTAACAAGGTAAGACTGATCGTAATCCCATAGAGAACCTGTGGACAAACAGAAGCCCAAAAATTGTAATCAAATCCAAGCACTAATAAGGCAAGAATTGATCGCCATCAGTCAGGATTTGGCCCAGAAGCTGATATCCAGCATGCCAGAGCGAATTGCAGAGGTTATGAAGAACAAGGGTCAACACTGTAAATATTGACTCTTTGCATAAATTGAATGTTTTTGCCAATAAAAGCCTTTAACTTATGAAACGCTTATCATTGTTTTCCAGTATACCACAGAAACATGTGGAAAAATAATCTACAAATACTGAAGCAGCAAACTTTGCAAAACACAAAATGTATGTCACTGCCAATACTTTTGGCCACGGCTGTACATGTAGTTCATTAAAGGTACACTCAGTAATGTTTTCTCATTAAAAAAGTTTAACTTCTAAAGACATGAATTGTAATTTTGCAATATATTGAAACTAAAAACGATTGATTTTAAAATGCTGCATTCAAGCCGCTAGGTGTCTGTGTCATCTTGGATTACACTAACACAAAAATTACTGAGTGCACCTTTAATATTTTTCTGTAAATTCACAGTACCAGACACTCTAAAATAAAGTGTGACTGATGTTTCTTGCCTATTAAATATTTTAACTTATGTAAAAATGTAAACATTATATAAGATTTATTTTCTTTTTATCACAGGTGTATTTTGAAAATGGACCACCACTGTCGTATCCTTCTGAAACAGCGAGTAAATGAAAAAGATATGTGATGTGTAAAGGCCCGGGTATACTTTGTTTTTCTGAGTTTCAGGTCGGATCGCAGCCGGTCAACTGCTTTGCCTTTCATAGTGTACTATTGTGACCGCTTGCGCATACGAACGTGTTCTACACATGGGCAATATGACTGCTTTGTGATATGCTTTTAGTTAAGTCAACGACAAGCTAATGCTCCGACGATGTGCACAGATGAGGACTGTCCCTGTGTCGAGAAAATCTGGGCTGCACGTGGGCAGTCTGCGTATAGTGTGCTGATGACAAAATTCACAGCAAGCATACTGTGCACGGAGCAATCAGTAACATGTGCAACCGAAGTATACTGAGGCCTTAAAGTTGAAGTATGCGGCACCTAACAGAGTTGCAAAATACTTTTTGTTTTAAAAACAGCTTTCTGAATACACACACTCCCCTTGGTTCGAGCTGACAGAAAGTCTACGGTAACTCTGATAACCACTCTGTAGAATTGTAGTGAGCAGAATAGCATCTTAAAATGCACACCACATCAAACCTTGAGGCTGATGGGCTACAACAGCAGAAGACCACGTCGGTTTCCACTTCTGTCAGCCAAGACAGAAAGCTGAGGCTATAGTGGGCCTACCATTTATGTACCCCAGCAGAAATAAAAAAAAATTCAGACCAGGCGATCCTTTTCCAATTGTCTACTGTCCAGTTTTGATGAGCCTGTGCCCACTGCAGCCTCAGTTCCTGAAAATGTTGGTAAGCAGAGGGTTCTTCTCTTGTTGTAGCCCATCTGCCTCAATGTTCGATGTGTTGTACGTTCAGATCAATGCTTTTCTGCATAGCACTGTTGTAATGTCAGCTCGAACCAGTCTGGGCATTCTCCGTTGACCTACCTCAATAACAAGCAATTTTCACACACTGAACTGCCGCTCGCTGGATGTTTTTGGCACCAGACTGTTGTGCATGAAAATCCCAGGAGATCAGCAGTTACAAAAATACTCAAATCAGCCTGTCTGCCACCAACAATCATGCCACGGTCCAAATCCCTGACATCACCTTTTTTCCCCATTCTGATGGTTGATTTGAACATTAACTGAAGCTCTTGACCCATATCTGCATGATTTTATACATTACACTGCTGCCACACGATTGGCTGATTAGATATTCGCATGAATAAGTAGGTGTACAGGTGTTTGTAATAAAGTGGTCGGTGTATCCACAGTATATATAAATTAGAAAAGGAAAATGAAAGGATTTTAGGCCTGACAGTACTGCATGTGAAAATGTCCTGTTGTGATTTGTGTCTTAACTGACCTCTCGTCCAGCTTGGTTGAATAATTGTGTGGGTCATTTCAACCACCGGTACTTCTTCAGTTTCTGCCTGTACATGAGCATGGGCTGCATCTACTGCAGCATTAGTGTCAAAGACATGTTCCTGGATGCTTATAATGCCATTGAGGTGAGCAGATATTCTTCAAGAACATAAACCGCATTGATTGATCCATGTTGGAATGGTTTATACTGCTTGCTTACAAGATCTGAATGCCTTAAAATTATAAACTCAATGAATATACAAGTGAAAACTCTACGTACTGTGATTGTGTTATTTTGTGGGGTATGTCGCTGTGGTAGGTTATTATGGGAGATAATTTTATGTTGGGCTTGTGTTTTGTATCGTGTGTAGTCAGGTAGGTACATGGGCGTGCATGCACAGGGGGAGGTGATCACAGATGTGGGGCTGATCTACAGCCTGTTGCCCCCCGGAGATACCCCTGGGCAGGTAGATGCTACCTAGAGGCTGGAGGTGCACATTGGGCAAATCTCTTTAAGAGGAATACTGTTTAAAAAATATCAAAGGAAGATATGTTTTTACTTACAAGGATGTTCTGAAGTGGCATGCTGTCTATTACAAAAGAAAATAATTTTGATTCAGTTTCTAAAATATGCAAATAGAAGTCTGTGGGGCAAATTAATTCACACACACACACACACACACACACAAAATAAGTATAGCCACCACAAGACTTTAATATTACACATGTAATCTGGAGACTAGTTTGATAAACTCCTTATCTATCCAAATTCTTATCCATTCTTTTAATCACGAACATGGAAACCTTGTAACTTTCCTATGGTGCAAGGATGCCTAATGCAGGAATTACAAATATCCACTTTAAATGAATATTCTGGGTTCAATACAAGTTAAGCTCAATTGACAGCTTTTGTTACATAAGGTAGATTACTACAAAAATTAATTTCGACTCGTTCGTCCTTTTCTTTAAAAAATGCAAAAATCGAGGTACAGTAAATCTTACAATGGAAGCGAATGGGGCCAATTTTTGGAGGGTTTAAAGACAGAAATATGAAGCTTATAATTTTATAAAAGCACTTATGTTAATTCTTATCTTAAAAATGATGTATTATTTGAGCTGTAAATTGTTTAAATTGTCGTTTTATTTTTTATATTTTTTTATGGCCTTTTGGCTTTTTAATGGGATAGGAAAAGTAGAGAGGTGACAGGAAATGAGAGGGAATGGGATTGGGAAAGGACCTCTCAAGCCAGGACTCGAACTCTGGTCACCCGCAAAGCATCAGCACCACCTGTCATGAGTTCAGCCTGCTAGGCTACGGCTCTGACAGGTTTTGGGGTTTGTTGACATAACCGTGTCATGGGAACGAAGTTGTAAAATTGGCTATAACTTTACACAAAAAAGGTTAGTTAGCGATTTTATCACACTAAAATCATGTTTGCACACATATTGTTTGTCTCGTGGCTATACTTTTGACACCGTGAGTATGTTAACATTTACGGATTGGCCCCATTCACTTCTATTGTCAATACTTCATTGGAACCCAGATTTATCTTTTTTTCAAGGAAAAAGAGGGCAAGTCAAAATGTATTTTTGTGGTAATCTATTTTTTGCCACAAATGCTGCCGATTGAGCATAACTATTACTGTAAAGTCTGTTTTTGTTTGATTTACAAACTGAGAGATAAGGTTTTTTTTTTTTACTTTTTACAATATAAATATTGCTTAATATTAATCAGTGGTAAGCACAGCCCTGAAACAAGTTAAAGGGATTGTTCATCCAAAATTAAAAAATGTACTCACTCTCATGCCATCCTAGATGGGAGTCTGTCTTTCTTCTGCAGAACACAACTGAAGATTTTTAGAAGAATATCTCAGCTATGTAGGTCCATACAATACAAGTTAATGGTGACTAAAACTTTGAAGCTCCAAAAAGCACACAAAGGCAGCATAAAAGTAATCCACAAGACTCCAGTGGTTAAATCAATGGCTTCAGAAATGATCTTATCGGTTTTGGGTGACTACAGACCAAAATGTAACTCTTTATTCATTGTTCATCTTGCCATTGCAGTCTCTAGGCACGATTGTGATTTCAAGCTCGATTACATTACCGAGCTGGAAATCATGATCACCAAGGAGACTGCTGCTGCTGATGACTGCAGATTTATTGTGAATAAGGAGTTTCATTTTGGTCTGTTCTCACCCCAAACCAATTGGATTGCTACAGAAGATATGGATTAAAACATAAAGTAATAATTACTTTATGCTGCCTTAATATCCTTTTTGGAGCTACAATGTTTTAAAGGATACAGTTGTTTTGTGTTCAGCAGAAAAAGTCACACATCTGGCATAGCATGAGGAAATTAGAATTTTAATTAAGTCTGTTTAATCGCACTCTGCCCAGTTACAGCCACAGACAGTAGATGTATTATCAGTAGTTCACATAAGCCCTGACAAACCTGTATTTTAACATCTACTATTTAGCTGTGTATTCCATGTGATTTTGTCAAAGTATTGGAAATCTGTAGGATTTAGCAGTGTGACCTAAAGTCAGTTGTTTTGTGATAGTTTACTGTCTTCATTAAAGAGCTAAGCTTTAAATCAGTTCTCAGAAATGCAACATTTTAATTACATTTCATTTAGTATATTGTAAATAGTTTGTTACTTATATAAGATAACCATGTCATCTAACATCATTTCCCTTTTTAATTTTTTTTTTTTAAAGAGCTATTTTCAGACCCCTCCACCCACCTTCACTCATCAGGAGAGGATGGTGCATAAGAGCCTCATTTATTTGTGGGTGCTGACAAGGTAAGACTGCCATTTTTATACATTTAGAGCAGATTTTATGGCATATGTCCATCATTCTGTCAGCATAAAAGTATGCTGGTGCTTTGTTTGTCATTGAAGGCATTTGTTGCACTAGTGCCCTGGCAGCAATGACCCAATATTTCTTTTTCTTCTTTCCCATCCTAACAGCTCAGTGGCTGTAGCTCTGGGTGGACTGACATTGTGGCATGCACTGCTGATTACCAGAGGCGAGACCAGTGTGGAGCGACATATTAACCACAAAGAGAGAAAACGACTCAAACTGAAGGGCAAAGTCAGACATTCTATAAATCATTTGCTCATAAAATTAACCCGTGCATTGTAGTTTTTTACGGTATAAAGAATTGGCTTACAACTGTCTGTTCACAGCTTTTCCGTAATCCCTACCACCATGGAAAACTTAACAACTGGAAAGTGTTTTTGGGTGTCCAGAAGCAGAGGTGTGATGTTTTATTACTTTCCAACATTTCAAGTAAAGGCGATGTTGACTATATAAAACATTTACTGTGGAGTAGTTGTAAACACTGCTGTTTTAAGCCGTATATAATAATGATGACATTAAAAGCATTTCTTGTCAACAGTCACTGGCTAACGAGAGTGCTGCTGCCCTCCAGTCATGCTCCTCACGGGGACGGCCTGACGTGGGACAGTCCAGCATACAGAAACAACACCATGGCTATTTGATGTCACAGACATATCCTTACCACATATTCCTTCATTAGCCCTGGAACTGATGGTGGAGCATTTTCAGTCATGTTTTTTTATCATCGACTCTTATGGGAGGAGTTAAATCTTCACTACCAAAACCCCAGTCCTTTTAAAAATGAACTATTGGTGCCATTTAGGCATCTTAAGTGTTTTTTAATGGTTGTATACTGAAATTGTGTGTCTGTCTGTGGTACAGATGTGTCCGAGTATGTGCCGAGTTCAAAGTAGTACTTGGTGCCAAAGACTTATTGTGAATGGATCTTAGTGATATCTGTGAAAGTAATATTTATATTTTTATCAAAGGTTTGGTACCAAATGGAAATCGTTGTGTTCTTTATAAAACTAGTATTTGTCTGATTTTGTTAAAACTTTAACACTATTTTTGAACGTTTGATGATTTTAAATGTAAAACTACAGAAGTTCTTTCTATCTAAAATCCCAGTTTCAATGTGGTCTCACATTTGACCCTAATGTATATTGTGGCTGTGGCTCAGGTGGTGGTAGAGCGGATTGGCTGCCAATCACAGGGTTTGAGGTTCAATTCCTGGCCCACATGACTCCACATGCTGAACTGTCCTTGGGCAAGACACTGAACCCCAAGTTGCTCCCAATGGCAGGCTAGCGCCTTGCATGGCAGCTCTGCCACCATTGGTGTGTGACTGTGTGTGAATGGGTGATTGAGAGACAGTGTAAAGCGCTTTGGTAACCTCTAAGGCTAAAAAAAGCGCTATATGAATGCAGACCATTTACCATTTAATGTATATGCAAGCAAAAATGTGGGTTGGCGGTTCGATTCCTGGCCCACATGACTGCACATGCTGAACTGTCCTTGGGCAAGACACTGAACCCCAAGTTGCTCCCAATGGCAGGCTAGAACCTTGCATGGCAGCTCTGCCGTCATTGGTGTATGAATGTGAGTCACAGTGTAAAACGCTTTGGAACCGCTAAGGTTAAAAAAAGAACTTGATATAAGTGCAGACCATTTACCATATCAGTAAACACATTTAACAACACAAAATATGTTAGCAATTTTAGTTTTAAGGTTTCTTATTGGTATTACATACCAACACGTCACATTAAGTGGTCTAACACCTCAGTGTCTACAGCTTGTAGCTTTAGCTTTTAAACATAATTGTTAAGTTTGACTGAAATCGTTATTTTCCTCGTGTTTTAACTTAAGGCGAAGAATAACTTTAATTTGCAGCAAACTTAAAAGAAGGTTCACCATAATATACACATTTAAAAAAGTTTTTATTGACATTTAAATATTGTTTTATATACTTGGCATCAGTTTTGTCAATTAGACCTTTAAGTTAGCTATGAAAATGAATGACAACAACCAACCTGGTGGCTAATGCAACAAGTTTAGAAACACTTACTTTGGGACAGTTATATTACTATCACATTCAATGACTGCAATCTTTGCATTCTTCAAGAAATAACTTTCCTAAAAGAGTAACACTGCTGGTTAAACTGAAATCTGAGATGGTGTTTGTACAAAACAGGTCAGTAGAATCAGATGTGTGGTGTAAGAGCACACTGGGACACGGTCTCAAATGATAATGCCACACACAATACATGTGGCTGATGCATTTTAGTTTACGATCCTGATCCAGCATCAGTTGTAAGGCCTGGCTGAAAAAAAAAAAAAGAGCATGTCCGCCTCAGTACATCATTTGGGTTCATTTTCAAGTTCTCGGCAACTCAGTTTGTGTTGCCCAGACAGGCTGACCCCAAAAGAGCCATATCATAAAAAGGGGGTAGGAAAGTAAAATCAAAGGCTGTGAGTGGTGATCAATCTCTGGATGTCCACAATTTCGGGTCCATTCATGAAGTTCTACCCACTGTGGATGTTGCAACACTGATCTGTTCATCTTCCACCGGGACTACCTAACAAAAACCTGAGGACCATTGCCATTAGATGACGTTATTGGAAATCTGGTTACATATGATATGAGGACCTTAAAAGGTCTTAAAGGAATGGATAACCCAAAAATGACAATTCTGCCTTAATTAACTCACCATTATGTTGTTCAAAACGTGTATGACTTATGTGGGACACAATGGGAGATGTTCAAATTATTCTATCCAATACAATAGCAGTTGATAGGGACAATCATCTTAGAGAGAAACAACACGAAATACATTTTTTTTTTACGTGAAAATCTTTACCTTTGTTGCACGTTAATGAGTGCAATGAGAGAAGCACATGAGAACATGCATTGGTTTTAGCGCCAAAAAAAATTTTCAGTGGAAAATTACTTTTTGTGCGGTTTGTTATCAAAACCTATTGTGAGCCTTCAGAAGACTTGGAATATGAGGCAAGAGTTGCATGGAATACTTTTATGATAATTTTAGGCCCTGTAAGCTTTAACCCTTGTGCACTATTTGGTCATTTTTGACCAAAATCAAATTTTGTTTCTTTAATAAAAAGGGTATAATTGTAGAGTTGCTCGAGGCTTGGTTACTTTTCCTACATTTGCCAACTAAACAACACACAAAAATAATTTGTACTGGATTCAATGAATTTAGGCCACATGACAAAAAAAGTGACACTTATGTTGTTTGCGTAAATTTGTATGTAAACATTAATTTAAATTTGACTGACTTTAAGAAATGAATGGATGAGACTATAACAGAGCAATATTTAAATTTTCAGCTAAATGCATATCACACACACTCGCACACACACACGGCCATAACACATCCACAATGCAGAGAAAACATCCACAAATGCATCTAGTTACAACCAGGAATTAATTAGTGGATCTCTGCAGCTATTTACTGGTTATTTTTGTCACAACATAACTTTGAAGTCATGTAATTGTAATTTTTTTTGTCCCAGATGGCAGCAATCTGCCCCAATACATGACACATTCTCATATTTACTTTGTTTTAACTTAAAGTAGTATAGGTTTTTACTATCAAGACATTAACATAAATGTGCTTAATTTCATATGCAACTTAAGATCTAACTGGCATAAAATCACTATTGAAGTCAGTGGTATTACATTTCTTTCATAAAAATAATCAAAATTACAAGTTTATTGTTTTTGGTCAAATTGGACTGCTAACAATTCAAGTGCAAGTCTAAAACTAACAGTGCACAAGGGTTAAAGTGAGGCACTATCCACTGCCATAAATATATTAATTAAAACATCTTTTGTGTACCACATAACAATGTAAGTCATACGGGTCTGGAAGGATAATACGGTGAGTAAATAATGACAGAATTCTTTTAAAGCTATTGTGTGTGAAAAAATAGCTGACTCACCATTCTCCTCGGGCAGCCACCGCTTCCTTCCTCACCAGCCTCTTCTTGTCATCTAGAGGAACAGCAAGCACTTTCAGCACCCTGGCACGGAATGGAAGGACCTGAAAGAGGTTTAAAAATGAATAAATTAATCTGCCAATTATTTTGACCATTAATGGAGTAGATTTTCTCAAAAAGACATTATAAAAATTGGACTTAAATCAACAAACCATGCAAAGCAATAAACATTTTTTCCCTACAACGCCACTGAATCCACAGCGCCATGGCAACAGAAAATACTTGACCCAATTCCTAAGTTTGCAGTCTGAATTGAATTTGATAAAAACACTGGCTACCACGAAAAGACAAGTTGACAATATGTTGTTCTATTGCATTGGTTGTCTACGCTGGCTGCATACAGCAACAAACATACAGCTTGACCAGTGTACAGTAGTCAGTCATAGAGACTTATTGGTAATTTCTCACAGATTCCTTTAGAGCAGGAGCACTCTGTAAAATTTCTGTTTATATTGTGCTGGCACCAACTGGCGGAAATGCAGCACTATGCAAAAACACAAGTTCTTAGATACCTTTGTCATTGTATAAATGCACCATTCACAGTAAGCCATGATTACATTTACTCAACGGGTGAAAGTGTTACAAGGAATTATTGAAATAAAGCCAGTAATATTCAGCTGCTCATATAATCTCAACATGATGGTGATCATGAATGAGCACCCAGCACCATATGTAGAATAAAGTAGCTTTATCTCTAAAACTGATGACTAGAATGTTCATCTCACGTGAGTGTACATTATTTTTAACATATTTGTCAAAATAAAGTTTAGCAATTAGCAAAAATGTCCTAAGCGCACGTTTACATTGTTTTTGAGCCTTGCAGCTACGTACTACAGAAAGACTAACTCATACCCTCAAACTTTTGATTGTTACCCCTTCACTATTTTGCTAAATCATCAAAAATGTAAAGTTTAGGGGGCCTGGGCAGCTCAAGAGAGTATTGATGCTGACTACCAACCCTAGAGTCGTGAGTTCGAATCCAGGGTGTGCTGAGTGACTCCAGCCAGGTTATCCTAAGCAACCAAATTAGCCCAGTTGCTAGGGAAGGCAGTCACATGGGGTAACCTCCTTTTGATTAAGTGGTTCTTGCTCTCAATGGGGCACGTGGTATGTTGTGCATGGACTGCGGAGAATAGCATGAGCCTCCACACGCTGCAAGTCTCCGCGGTGTCATGCATAGAGAGCCACGTGATAAGATGCGTGGATTGGCGGTCTCAGAAGCGGAGGCAACTGAGACTTGTCCTCCGCCACCCAGATTGAGGCGAGTTAACCGCACAACCACGAGGACCTACTAAGTAGTGGGAGTTGGGCATGCCAAATTGGGAGAGAAAGGGATTCAAAAAAAGTATTCAGGTTTAATTGAGTATTTGTGGCAGCCCCAGGGTCTTCTAGATGCTGTTCATGTGTTTGACTCTCTTACCATATGTTCAGGCAGGCCGGAGAGAGCATGAACACAGCGCAGAGATGCAACTTTCACTTTCTAAGGAGAGGAACGTAAAGATAAACCATTTAAAAACTTCAAAATAAAGTCAAATGGAAGATTTTCTTTTCAATGCACTGTTAAAAGAGGTACCATAGCAGGGCTGGCAGTGAGAGCCAGCAGGCGAGAAAATAGCGCCTCCAGTTGGTTGTTGAGGGCCGCTGGGGGCTCCAGCAAGACAGGCTGCAAGCAGGACAGAGTAGACAGCTGCACCCCCTGATCCGGACACGACAATGCTTCAAGCAGGAGCTGCAGAAGCTGAACCCAGAACAGCACAACAAACATTAGCACTATGTATCTGGTGCAATCATTTAATGATGGTTTAATTAAAAGCACTCACTGCAGGAAGCTCTGTGAGCTGGGCTTGTCTGGGAAGGTTACTGACAATGTGGGACAAAGCTTTCAAAAAGCACGACTTCTTGTCTGTGGGGGAAAACAAATTTAGATGCTATAAGAAATGGTGAAGCGAGCAATTTAGCTGTACTGATGGTTAAAACTGAAAGAGGTAATCCAGTGGTACCCTGCTCTGCCGAGTTGAAGCCTTGAACTAGTTTGGTAGAGTTTTCGGCGAAAAACCGCTGTCGGTACATTATTCGCACATCAGCGTGGCAATTACGATTGAGCACGTCCGGCGAGTCGCTCATTAGAACGGAAAATCCATCAGCCACCTGACATCCTAATTCTGGGTCACTCAACAGAGCAAAGAGCTGGAAATAAACGAGAAGAAAAGAGAGATCATTCTGACATGAAAAACAACCTCTGAAAGAAACAAACCATTTGTGAATAAAAAGACATTTTACCTTGTCAGTCAGGACCGTTGATAGTGGATGGTACCGTAAAAGCAGGGCCTTGGACATCTACACAAAAATTTTATTTGTCAAGATAGTCAAACCATAAACAAACATTACTGTTACAAATGAGTTGTAATGACTTCTATAGCAAATTAGATCTATAACTACTTGTATAGTGCAGGTTGAAAAGCAGTGATTATGTGATGTAACATTTCTGGTAAAGAATAGTGGATAGATAAACCAGTAAGACTGATTTCTCAGACAGTATTTTGCTATTGTGAGGTTAAATCAGCATCGACCAGTTACCTGGGTCAATGACGTGATGCTTCTCTTTAATGAGGAGCATATTTATTCTGGGGCTTAAATTCAAAAATGTCATGTGGTGTAAATGTCCAGAGACAGTATTTATAAAAAACAAACAAAAGAAAGAAAAAAAAGAAGAATAAAAAAAGCCTCATTAAAAGCTGCAATTCTTAAAACAAGAAAATTTTGCACAAGTAGAGCAGAAGAATCTTTAATATTTCTTGAAAAACACTTGTTTTAAAATATGATTCATATTTGAAAAACTTTAGTCTACCAAATTAAAGTCATGTGGTGTAACCAACGTTACGTCATTTTGTTGAGTTGACACCATAAAACCAAGAGGACCCCTTTAGAGCCTCAAAGTAAAAAATATCAAATATTTTAAGATTTTTATGAAATTCTTTGCACATTTTGTTCAGGTCATGTGATGTAACCCTGAGAACACTTCGTGATATTCTTGCATCAAAAACGAATGATATTTGTAAAAAACGTTTTTCAAAAATTCATGAAAACAAAGATTACATTTCTACAAACTTGACACATGCTTTAAAGTAGATTTTTAAAGATTTCTCATTTTAAATCACCTTGGACACACTTATATGTAAATTACCCTCCTACTACTTGTGTTAGTCGCAAGATCCATGAATAGATAATGCATTTTCTGTTTTTCAATATTTTTGATGGAATAATAAGAAAATATATTGTATAAACTATGTATCATTTGCCATAATTGTATTAGTGACATATTTGCATTTAAATCAGCCATTTGCTCTTTGAAAAAAAAACAAAAAAAACATGATCAACCACGAGTGATGAGGAACAGAAGTAATTAAACCCTACAATTTTAATACTATAGAAAACATAAAAATGTATTAATATACAGAGCTAAATTTAGTATATTTCTTAATAAAATGTAGTACTTGTTGCAACCACGATGCTATGGTGTTGTGTTTGGTTACCACAGCATTGTTATGTGGTTGCTGAGGTGTTTTGAAAGTTTTTGGTGTTGCTATGTGGTTGCTAGAGGCTTGCTTACTGGACTACGTAAAGAGCCCAACCCCAAGTCTCTATGTCTAGATATCGCTCGACTCTCTCCTATAATGAAGTCTATGGGAGTTTTTTCCCCCAGCCATTTTAATCACCCAAAGGCTGATTGTTAAAAATGTAGCACAAACCACATGTTGGATGCATTACATGGCAAAGTGTAATCATGAGGTTTAGAGATTTCTTAAAATCCCTAACCCCGGGGCCTGGGCAGCTCAGCGAGTATTGACGCTGACTACCACCCCTTGAGTTGCGGGTTCGAATCCAGGGTGTGCTGAGTGACTCCAGCCAGGTCTCCTAAGCAACCAAATTGGCTCGGTTGCTAGGGAGGGTAGAGTCACATGGGGTAACCTCCTTGTGGTCATGATTAGTGGTTCTTGCTCTCAATGGGGCGTGTGGTAAGTTGTGCGTGGATCTTGGAGTTTCCGCGGTGTCCTGCACAGTGAGCCACGTGATAAAATGCACAGCTTGGCGGTCTCAGAAGCGGAGGCAACTGAGACTTGCCCTCCGCCTCCCGGACTGATGTGAGTAACCTCACCACCACAAGGACCTACCAAATAGTAAGAATTGGGCATTCCAAATTGGGGAGAACAAATCATCATTATTATATATAAAAAAACAAATTTAAAATCCCTAACCCCAAGTATGAGCAAAAGTTGCACTGATGCTTGCCTTAGCAAACAACGCTAATAACAAACAGAAAATGTAAAGTTACTCTTAAGTCCTCCAGTGTATTTGATGGTGTGATTTTACCCAGAGCAGCAGTGTGAATGCTTGTGTTCGTTGTGAAGAGGAAACATTCTCCAATTCAACTCTGATCCTCTTCAACACTCTCTCCAGCACTGCATCTAGAGCTTCACCTGAACACACAAACAACATGTAATTTCACTCTCTTAAAGCACTATGCAGATCAGGTAAATGAACTCCAGGGCTCAAGTAACTCCAGTGACGTAGATCAATAGAAAATAATCTTTCATTCGGCAATGTAGCACAAAAATTTGTGCATATGATGTGGAAAGAAGATAATTATTGTCTGTGTACCTGCCGGCCTCTTGTTGACCAAGCCAGCGAAGCATTTTGCTGCAAACGTGTAGGAGAACAGGTGTGGACATGTAAAGCTCAAGTCTTCCAACTGGACAAGAAGCCTGTCGATTTCAGGAATGTCCACCTGTTGTGTAACCGATCAAATGAAGATCTGTCATCATTTTGCAATAGCTATATATTTTATGTAATTAAGCGGGTAACTAAATGAATCAGATTTGCTTTATACTGTGATGATGACACTACATTTAAACTTACACTGCGTGGAAGAGAGCACACACAAGCCATCAGTAAACACACCAACTGAGAGAGGCCATTAGACTCCACCTGGCTCTGTGGGAAAACAAGCACAGTTACTAAAGACACAACAAACAAATGTTCTATTAAAGCAGTAAGCCATGAAAGGCTGTGCATTACAGTATTACAGTGTTCTCAGTGGCCGTTCAAATCGAAAAAAGCTAGATGTATCTCAACGAACAGAACGCAGGTGTCAAGACACATATTTAACTTAAAAAAAGCATATAGAAACATGTAGCAAAATGCAGAGCAACGGTGAAAGACGTCCGTCTAGCATATGTTTACATAGAAAATCAATAAAAAAAACGAAATGGTGATAGTGTAAATTGTTCAAACCATTTTTAAGACAATTAGAAAATAGAATATATTCTATTATATTTTGGTGTTTTTTTTTTATATATTTCAAAGAAATTGTCCTGTCGCCCTGTCCATGTTGAAAGTTTTTGACTCCTTCCATCTCAGAAACTCGGGAATCAAAATGATATCAGATTCCCAGTCGTAATAATGAAATGAGGGGTCGTTCATGTGCAACTTCTGAGAGGGGAAACTCATTTACGATAATTCCGATAGCACATGAATGCAACACAGATATTGCAATTGCAGAAATAATGTTATGAAACTATCGTTACAATTATGAATATAGAAACATGAAATAAGGGAATAAGTATATATAATTATAAAGAAAATAAATCATTAATCAAAAAAATCATAAAATAAAACAGAAATCATAAAAAACAGCAACAACATTTAAAGGGATAGTTCACCCAATAAATGTTAGGATTAGCCAGAATGTAAGCATCAGCCACCATTTACTTTCATTGCATCTTTTTTCCATAAAATGAAAGTAAATGGTGACTGAGGTTGTTCAGAACCCATATTACTTATTTTTTTCCCCAAGGAATACAAAAGGAGATTTTAGGCAGAATGTTAGGGACTGTCAGCCTCAGTCATCATTTACTTTAATTTTATGAAGAAGGAGGAAAAATAAAATAAAAAAGCAATGCAAGTAAATGTTACTGTCACTGTCAGTCCCTAACATTCTGCCTAAAATCTTATTTTGTGTTCCTTGGAAAAAAAATAAGTCATATGGGTTCCAAACAACATGAAGGTGAGTAAATCATGACAGAAATGTCATTTTAAGGCTGCACTGATGCTGCAATTAATTTACACAGAACCAAAGCAGCAGAGTTGTTTTTGATACTAGGGACTGAGGTGGGTCAGAGCTGCTGCCATATTTTACAATGACTTTCATGCACATTGTTTCTTCACACAGAATTTGGAGCCGCCACAGAGCCTGCACAGAACAGCTTTTACTGCATCAAGACCTCTTTAGATGCTAAGTTCATCTGTAAAACCATGTTATTTTTTAGTTAAGCTAAACAAAGATCTTCGTACCTGAAGCAGCTGGATCTGTGAGGGGAAGGCATTTTCAGGCAAAAAGGAAGCATCTCCATCCAGGAAAAGAGTAACTGCCTGGGCCGCCATTTGGGATGCTAATCTATAACAGAACAGTGCAATTTTAATCTTGATGTCACACAATGGATGCTTGTGTTTTCATTATGTCATCACATCTGAGAGTCAATTTTAGATGAGTTTACTAGGGAGGGCCATAAGTGGCATGCTTCCCTCTTGACTTACTCTGTTTGTAATGCAGCACAGGCTGTGCTGATAACAGGAACTATAGTGGACAGAACTGCTTCATCTGTTAATGGACTACTGTGATCTGAAGGATAAAGCAAAATTTAAATACATAGCACAGACACAAAAGAAAAAAAACCACACAAACACTTGCATACACCAGAAAAACATGCCAGACAGAATCACTAGATTTCTTACTCTGCAGAGCTGCCTGCAAGGACAGTGCTAGGAGTTGGGGAATGATGATGTCATGGAAGAATCTGCCCATCTCCTCAATGCCACGTGCATGCTCGGCTATCCTCTGCAAACTGATGCACACAGATGTCACTTCCTCTACAGTGAAACCACAGCTACCTGGAAAGATGAACAATTTCATAATATCAATATAAAAAAATATTACAAAAATGGTATGTCTGGTCTTGATTGTGATCATTCCATACAGCCTTCAAGCCATGCTAAAATGCACAATATAGAAACCATGATAACACTGTTCACCTTGCGTAGCACCCATAGAGGCCAAATATTAAACTTTGTTTACTTGTCAGGGATCCATCTTGTGGAAGGATAGCACTTATTGAATTTGCTTAGTAAATTAATGTTTTATTAAAAATGTGTGTCTTTAATATTTTTATTAGATTGTAACCATTTTATAAAAGCATTAAAGTGCTCGAGGCTGTGCAGCATTGAATATATTCACAGCTGAAGATGCTGCAGGCACTCTGCTGCACATCGTACCTAAAAGTGCCCTTTAGCTATGACACAGTATTATTCACAATATTGCATGGACTCTCATAATTTATTGCATTGATATATATCAGTATAATATGTTGAAGTTAATACTTTATCAACATAATTGAGCAAAAAGCTGTAAAAGTATTGCAATTTTCATGAATAAACGTATACCTGTTTGGGCTGAAGCCAGCACCTGCAGCAGCATGGGGGCGCTCTCCTGCACCATACTGAGCTGAGATGACACAGATGCTAATACAGTCACACATCGCTGGCGCGCTGCTCCATTAGACACTGGATCTGTAAAGAAGTGCTCCAAAGATCAAACTTTGCACAGATAAAGTGATCATCTATTAAACAGTCTTGAATGTTGTCTATGTGTTATCCATCCTGGAAAGCCAATAAGAGTCAAACCTGAGAAGATCTCTTCCTTTAGTCGAGGAATCATCCTGGTGATGAAGGCTTTGGGATGCAGATGAGCCAGAGAGCCTGAACACTCCACCACAGCTGAACTTAAAGACACAGAAAGCTCTTTCAAAAAACGATCAACCACGAGTGATGAGGAACGGAAGTAATTAAACCATGGAATTTTAATAAAAATGGGCCAAATCTTTCAAGCTAATGTGTGGATTTTTTCTCTCTCAAACATTGCCGTTTGTGAAAGTAGCATGTCCAGCCGGACACAGCGACATGGGCTCGACCAATGGTGTGAGTTTGAGGCGAGACTGTCTGTTTGTACAACCAAATGGAACTTGGGCAATTTTTCCAGAATCTGAAAAATTATTATTTTTGCAATTCCTCTTTAACCCTTTAAGATCTGAGGGTGTTTTTAAAGATCTCCTGTTTTAGTGGCCCAAGATTTAAGGCTTATAACTACAAAAAAATAAATAACAGGGTCAAGTGTTTGGTATAATTTTAAAGAAAACATTTTAATGATTTATATTATGATCTAATAAGAAGCCAAAAATTCTCATTTTTTTTTATTTGACATTATACCTCTCAAGTTTAAAAAAAGTAGCTCTGCTTTTGTTTTGTTCCCAATCATGTCACCTGCAACTGAATACAAATTTGTGCGGATACGACAAAGCAATCAATAGTTATAGTGTTACAAAAATAAGTAATCCTAGTGTCCAAAACTTCTCCAAACAAATAAAAAATAATAATTGTATATAAGAACTAATTACACATGCAAATACAACAATGACTAAATGGTGTGCTCTCACTCCAAAGCATGCAGGCATGAGTAACGAGATCATTCAGTTCCATTCTGTGGCATTTGAGACATCGAGTCTGTGTCATGTACTAGGCACCATATTTCTCTCTGCCCATATTTGGATGATTTCCATCCCTGACTGCAGTAATCTGAATCCTTATAAGATTGGTTTAGCGTTCCATCATGCTGGACAAAAATTACATAATTTCCAATGTAGTCATCTGATCCAGGAAAGCCAACATGTTTTTAGCCAGATAGAACATTATGTGCTGTGTGCACATTGTGCTTCGTGTGGATTATCTAATGATCTATGCATCTGATTCTGTTCTGTGTGATTGTATGATTGTTTTTATGATCGGTTTATTTTTCATGAAGTTATAAGCGTAAACACCTGTTTACATGTAACATGTATCTCAAAAGACACTTTTACTCACCATATTCTTGTCTGTGATGGAAAACCAATTATTCTGGTTGTATTCTACTCTTTGAGAGCTGTCCAAATGACATATGACACATGCTATTGGCTAATGTCATAATGCCATTGCCTACATGCATTAAACTTTAAAATGATACCTATTTGGTGTTGGTTAGGACTGTAATTATTACAATTTTGACAATTATCTTTTGCGGGCCCGCCGAGCTTAAAGGGATAAAGATATACTCTCCCATGACCATTTGTGTGATAACTACCTCACTTGAGCATCATCTTCCTCCAGAATGAGTCTGGTCAAATGATCAGCAGCTTTCTCAACATCTGTCTGTGCCAACAAGCCTGTGAAGAGCAAAACATATCAATGCCCATTTAGTATTCAAAAACTTGGCCTGCCTGTAAGGTGAAGTAATAAGGTGTGGAGCGGAGGGGGGCGGGGCCGGGTCAGAATATCGGGCGCCCGGTCCCCAATCGGCCTGATGAGGCATGCGAGGGATAAAGGTGGCCGGTGACGATGGTTCGGGAGAGAGAGAATTACGGGCATGTCCGAGTTTAAATATAATTTATGTTGACAAGCCGGTTCTCGGCTCCTCCTTGCCCATCCTTAACAGTGTTACATAAGGATAAGAAAGTAAGATGGAATTATTATTCCCAATTATAATATAAGTCATTTTTCATGACTGGCTGTGATTGCGCCACATCACGCAATATCATTGTATATATTGTAGACAGGCAAATTGCTTGTAGCTGGAATCTTATTGCACCACATCTGGTCAGGACAAAGCGAAGAGAACATGTGTTATTGGAAAATAATGCTCTGTTGTGGATCTACTCACCAGGCTGCTGTCCCAGCGCAGAGAGCACACGTGTGGCTGTAACCTGGAGACCAGTGCTAGACTCCACCAATGCAGAGAACACCACACTACACAAAGACTGCTGAAACGCAACCAATACACTCTCCTCTGTGTATATCCGAGATAGTGAAAGAGAGAGACAGACCATCAACACTTAATTTTAAATATTTCAAATGTATACTGCAAACAATATTATTATTTTTTTTTTTTTAAATAAAAAGTTTAGTTTTGCAAATAAATTTCTAAGTAGATTTATTTGTACATAAATATAATTTCATGCATTCAAGCATAGACCATAAGATCATCTGGTCACGAGAAACACATTCAGTCAAGTGCATCGAAACTGGTAGTGTATTAAGACTAGCTGCAACTAATATTCTCTTTCCAGAAGCTGAGGAGTAACAAATACTGTACTATGCACAAAGAAATAAAAATCAGATCCAACTCTACTGACTCATAATTTGCCTGGAGGTAAAGTGTTTAAGGTGGAAGGAGTTTGAGCATGCACTTTTCTCAGATACCTCTCTCTGCAGGATGGCTTAATGGGGTGGGCTGAACGAAACCCTGCAAAACCTCCAGCAGGGTGCGCCGCTGAGCACACTGTATAACATTGAAAAATGAAACACTTCACAGCACTGCGTGGTAATGTAAAAACCCTCTTTTGTAAATAATAAGTAATAAGCACAGAGTGAAAGCTTTAAACTTTCTGCACATTGTTTCATAGACAAGATAAAAAAAAAAAAAAAAAAAAGACACTTCCAACATTAAGGGAATAGTTCATGAAAATGTTCTCATCATTAACTCACCCTCATGCCATTCCAGATGTGTATGACATTCTTTCTTCTGCTGAACACAAAGAGTTTTAGAAGAATATTTCAGCTCTGTAGGTCCATTCAATGCAAGTGAATGGTGACCAAACTTTAAAGCTTCAAAAAGCACATTAAGGCAACATAAAATAATCCATACGACTTCAGTGGTTAAATCCATATATTCAGAAGCGATATGATAGGTGTGGGTGAGAAGAAGATAAATATTTAATATTTTTTTTACTTTAAATCTCCATTTTCACTTTCACATTCTGAAAGTGGAGATATATATATATATATATATATATATATATATATATATATATATATATATAAAAATAAAAGGATTGAAATACTGATTTGTTTAATCACCCACACTTATCATATTGCTTCTGAAGAAACGGATTTAACCACTGAAGTCGTATGGATTATTTTATGTTGCCTTTGTGCTTTTTGGAGCTTTAAAGTTTTGGTCACTATTCACTTGCATTGAATGGACCTACAGAGCTGAAATATTCTTCTATAAATATGTGTGTTCAGCAGAAGAAAATCAAACAGGTTTGGAATGACATGAGTGTGAGCATATGATGACAGAATTTTTGGGTTACATATCCCTTAAAGTCAGTACATCCAAGCAGTTTTGTAGCAGCAGTGTTTGCCTGTGATCTGTTGTTATACTGCTCCAGCAGGGCCGGTATGACGGCTGCAGTAACTATCAGGCTCGCCCTGTATGAAGCCCCGGCAGCAGCCTGCAGGAGTTTGGCACTGGGCCACACTAGCTTGAGGTCTGGCTCGCAAAGATGGTGCTGACAGTCTGAGAGAATGAAACACACAACAGGTGTGACTGATAAAACAAGCCTAGACAGGACAAATATATGACGGTGTTTGAGTTTGTAGATGTAGAAGCCTGACCATTCACTGCCATAGCTTTTGCCTGGATAATTAACTAGACGGACAGTAATACTGGTGGAAAAACGTGCCCATTCATAATTAATTTTGTGTAATTTGGCTGGAAGTTGTCCTTTATGTGTCCATCATATAATCAGGAGTGGTGGTGGCGTAGTGGGCTAAAGCACATAACTGTTAATCAGACTGGCTGGTTCGATCCCCACAGGCACTACAATTGTGTCATTGAGCAAGGCACTTAAATCCAGGTTGCTCCGGGGGGATTGTCCCTGTAATAATCCCTGCACTTTAAGTCGCTTTGGATAAAAGCGTCTGCAAAATGCATAAATGTAAATGTAACATCTAAACTTCTTTCAAATAAATCCCTTTACCATCTGCCTATTAGATCACAAGAAAATTAGGCAGCAGCTTCTATAACTCATAAGAAGACAGCTTTGTACCTTTGAGAACGAGGTCTAGAAACACCTGCAGGGAATCCTCGGAGTCTGAATTGAGCACGGAACGGGAAAGACAGGATGTGATCGCGCTGAGAGCAGAGAGACCAGCTGATTCCACCCTCTCACTGGCTGTCTGGAACACCTACACGCAGGACAGAAACTTATATATTAAACATACAGAACTTCGTAGTACACTATAAAGCCTGAAACGTACTCTTATAAGCACAGAAATGCAGACAATTCTAGGTAAAAAGCTCAACTTCACGTGTCGAGTTCCAAAATGTGTCAAAGTGCATAGGTATGCATTCAATTTGTTTTTATTCCATTATATTTTCAATTTGTCCTTTCAACTGGGTTTTGCTTTCCCTCTTGACTATTCGTTTTAGTTTAGTTTTTTCAGTCTTTTCTAGTTTCAGTTTAGTTTTTCAGCACATTTTAGTTTTTATTTAAGTTTTAGTACTTTACGGCTCCAAAGTTCATGCGCTAACTGATATCATTTAAAAATGTTTAAAATGTACACATTTCTCTGGGCTGTCTTGTGTTGTCACTGTCTTGTAGCATTTTCACATTAAAAAATTTACTTATGGTCCTTTTCTTCTAGTTAGTTTTTGTTTCATAATGTTGTTTAGTTTTGCTTCAGTTTATGTTAGTTTTAATTTTTATTTCAGTTAAAGTAAATTACATTAGCGATCAGGCATTAGCATTATATTTTTCATTCAGTTGAACAACTGCCCTGACGGTGTAAAAGTTGAATATTTGAGATTAATTATCACCACAGTAAAATAATAATGCAAACTGGCAAACTTCACCCTTTAAACTCTGAAAGGGTTTTTAAAGATTTCATGTTTCAGTGCCATGCCCAAAATTAAAGGCTTATAACTCTACCAAAAACCAGAGTGTCAGCTGTTTGATATAATCATAAAGAAAACTTCAAATTTTTAAGGCTAATAACTCTACAATTATACCAAACACTTGACCTTTGTCTTTTTTTGTAAAGAAAACTTTTTAATGAAATATATTATGATGAATTATGACACTCAGCCTAAAAAAAAAAAGAGCAAAATATTAACTTATTTTTCATTTTTTCTGATGAAATTATATATCTCAGGGTGTAAATAATGTAGCTGCTTTTGTTTTGTTCCCAATCATGTAAAATGTTGTGTTGATATGACAAAGCAATCAAAAGTTACAGCATTACAAAAATGAATTTATCCTAGTGTCCAAAAATGTTTACAAACAAATAAAATAATAATAATTAATAATTAAATGAATTAATAAATAATATAAAAGAACTAATTACACATGCAAACACAACAATGACTAAAGGTATGTTCTCTCTCCAAAGCATGCAGGTATGAGTAACGAGATCATTCAGTTCCATTCTGTGTCATTTGAGACATCATTGAGTCTGTCAAATACTTGGTGCCATCTCCCGATGGCCATATGTAATTTGAGTTAACAATTCTCTCTGCCCATATTTAGATGACTTCCACCTCTGGTTACAGCGATCCAGAATCCTAATACAGTTGTGTTAGTGTATCATGATGCTGGACAACATAATACATAATTTCCAATGAAGTCATTTGATCTAGGAACGCTAATGTGTTTTTAGCCAGATAGAACATTGTGCTGTTTGCACATTGTGCTTCGTGTGGATTATCAAATGATCTATGCATCCGATTATGTTGTATGTGGGCTCGTTTTGTTTCATTTAGTTTTCATGAAGTTATAAGCGAAAACACGCTTCATAAGCAACACATGTTTACATGTCACATATACTGCGTCAAAGACATATATTTAGCTATTACTTGCTATATTTTTGTCTGCAAGTAAAACAAAAAGTTCTACTCTTGTACCTACATATGATACATGGCTATTTGATCAGTTTAATTATCAAAACGGAACACTTCTGATTTGTCTGCAAATTTAAGAACACTTGTTCAGTTTTGGTCATAATGTCTGCATGCTTTGTAAAGTACTACTTCTAAGCTTTAAAACTATAACTATTTTGTGTTGGACAAGACTTTTTTTTCTCAGCGGGCAACGGTTAAATAATACAACCATATGGCACACTTGTAATGCTTTGGCAAAACATATACGTCTGCATTCCTATACTCGTAGAGTATCTGGTCCAATTCTACCTAATAGATCATGTCGAAGTGCAGTACTTGTACCTCCTTGCATACATTTCTTTGCATGAACTGGTGGAAAAGGCTGTGAAATGTGACAAACAATGTGACAAAACACTCTCACCTCTCTCCGTATTGAGCTCCAAAGCCCTGAAAGGAATTCTGCCAGCTCTTTATGGCTATATATCGGACCACAGGCAGCCTAGAACACAGAGAAATAGTGCAAGGTTTTCGTTTTTATAAAGCATACAGATATTACCACACAATTAATCAGAGCAACTTCACAAATTATTTTCCCTGTCAAACATCCTTGCAAAATAGCAGCACGCTAAAATGTTATTTGCATAATTTAGAGCAGTACTGTTCCAAAACCTGATTCAAGGGAGACTAATCAAGGGAGAAAATGTGTACTGCTGGGCAACACCATCAACATTGTTGGGAAACAGAAAGTAATCTAGTAGCTGTACCAGAGTCTGCAGGGAGTCCACTTTGGCACTCTGAACATCCGAGTCCAGTTTCTCAATGATCAATGGTAACAGAAACTGTCAAAAAGGAGAGGATGCAAAACTTTAATACATGTACGCAATTGCAAGTCTATCAATGCGCACAGCCATTGTGCATAATGCCAAACCGAGCCTCATTTAGGTCACCCATTTAGGCCTTTAGAGAGTGATTTAAGTTTAGGTCACCTATTCAGAGAGCGCGCCATACCTCAGCAAACCGACTCGTCCCAGTAAGGACTGCCCGTAGAGACAGAACAAGCTCTTCCTGTGTGATCCCATGAGGATCATTGGGTGGCTGACCGCAAACAGAAATCAGGGAACAAAGTGAGAAGAGCAGTTATTTTCTTTGTCTTTAGATTATGACATATTATCAGAACTCTCATTTGAGCTAATATATAAGCTAAATTATATATTTTTTAAAACACTTGTGGAGTACCTTCAAATAATCTTACTACGGTACATCACAGCAGCAAGTACAGTGATGAGAAAGAGTATGTGAACCCTTTGGAATTTACCTGCATTTATGTACATTTTAGATTATATCAAAATTGTTACAATAATGAACAAACACAATCTGTTTTAACTAATAATGCACAAATTATTGATTTGATCTTGTACATACTGAACACATCATTTAAACATTGAGAGTGTAGGTTGGATAAAATATGTGAACCTCTAGGCTATTGCTGCTTACTACAGTGGCTACTCTCCCTAGAAGTGGCCGTTCTACCAAGATTACTCAAAGGGCACACAGAATGCTCAATGAGGTAAAAAAGAACCCTAGAGTGACAGCTAAAGACTTGAAGCATTGGAACTTGTTAACATATCTGTTCATGAGTTTACTATACGGAAAACTTTAAATGCATGGTGCTCATGGCAGGACAACATGAAGGAAGCCACTGCTTTCCAACAAAAACATTGCTGCGTGGCTGAAGTTTGCCAAAATACACCTTGACACTCCACAACGCCACTGTGAAAATGTTTTGTGGACTGATGAAACTAAGGTTGAATTGTTTGGGAAGAACACAAAGCACTATGTATGGCTTTAAAAGGGCACTGCATACCAACATGAAAACATCATCCCAATAGTGAAGTACGGTGATTTGGGGCTGTACTGGGGCCTGGACTGCTTGCCATCATCAAGGGAAAAATTAATTCCCAAGTTTATCAAGATATCCCACAGGATAATATCAGGGTGGCTGTATGCCAGCTGAAGCTCAGTAGAAGTTGGGTGATGCAGAAGGACAATGACCCTAAACAAAGTAAATCCACTACAGAATGGCATCAAAAAAGAAAATCCACCTTTTGGAGTGGCCCAGTCAGAGTCCAGATATTAACCCAATAGAGATGTTGTGGAATGACCTCAAGAGAGCAGTTCACACCAGACATCCTAAGAATAGGGCTGAGCTGAAACAGTTCTGTAAGGAAGAATGATCCAAAATTCCTTCTGAACATTGTGCAGGGCTAATCGACGGCTACCAGAAACGCTTGGTTGAGCATATTGCTGGCAAAGGAGGATTGACAAGTTATTAAATCCAAGGGTTCACTTTTTCCACATAATTGTAAATGTTTAATGGGATGCGTTCAATAAAGGCATGAAAGAGTATAACTGTTCGTGTGGTGTTACCTTAAGCACATTGTGTATGTCTATAATTGTGACTGATGAAGATGAGATCCCATTTTATGATCAATTAATGCAGAAATCCAGCTAATTCCAAAGGGTTCACATACATTTTTGCACTTTAAACTGCAAGAACACTGAGGGAAGAATCTGGTCAAATGCAAACATCTTGGATATAAACACTTACAGGGCTAAAGTCTATAGGAAAATAACAGGACATCACTTCAAAGAGTTCCTCTACGAATTTACCTGAGGAAAATGGAAACACAAATCATTCCTTGAAGAAATTTCTGTTCACATTTGTGTATTTTATCACAAACCATTAAAAATGATTATCTCACAAAAAAAGGAACAGAGTGAAGAATGTATTGGTTGTTTTCTTCTATGCATTTAATGAATGGGAACTGGAGCTTTCAAAGCTTCAAAAAGAATGCAAGAGCACCATAAAAGTATCATAAAAGTAGACCATATGAATCACTATATTTCAAGTCTTTTGAAGCCATACGAATTCTTTGTGTGAGAAACAGACCGAAATTTAAGTGAGTTCCCATTCATTGTTAATGACACAACCATGAGTAAATGATGACAGAATTTTAATTCTTTTATACGAGGCAATTCGATAACATTTGTTATATCTGTGATTCAAAGTGTACACTAACCGAGATTATAACCTCTGTGTATGATGTTACTGGCCACCTGGAATGCCAGCAAGAGGTTGCGTGGATCTCGTTCTCCATCTACTGACTGCACAAATCCAAACACAAAGTCTGCACCCAGACCCTTTAGTTCTGTAGAAGAGGAGATGTCTCATGATCTTTGAGCTCTGTTCAGATGTCTTATATGATTACAAAACATTTAGAGGAAATATAAAGGTCTGCCAAAGGAAAATTGCTCTTCCCTTACCCTCCTCTCTGGACTCCATTAGGTTGATAAGAATGTTGTACACACATGATCGCTCAGCCAGCATCAAAGACTGTTGCAAAAACATGGGTAAAAATATGTTTTTCTGGATACTTGTCATTTAGCAAACACATCTTCTGGATGGAACATAACACATTCAAACTTAAGTATTCACCTGAACATGAACATCCTGGAAGATGGACTTTAAAATGGACACAGCTGAACCAGGGAGCAGAACAGAGCATTTTGTCTGAAAAGTAGTGCAATACATTGCAACCAAAAATGAGTCAAGTTTAATTTAAAGTTCAAAAATTAATTAAAATGGCTACATTGTTCTATGAAACGTATTTATACCTTAACATTCAATATGGATACTAGTTATTGACCATCGCATACTGTGGCATGCTGGGTCATGATGCTGCACACCCAGCCGCTAATCAGGCTAATCAAGCCCTCGAGAGGGATAAAGGTGACCAGAGGCAGCAAATTCAGAGCGAGAGAGTGTTTCGGGCAGCTGCCCGGCATGTGTTTGTCTTTTTGTTTAAGTTTATTGGTAAACCATTATTTATATTGTTAAGCCGGTTCTAGCCGCCTCCTTTCCATTGAACTTCGTTACACATACATGAATACATAATTACTAAATCGATAAGTACTTACCAAAGCCTTGAGCCCCTGAAGTACATGTGGTGTGATCACATAGTGATCCTTTAGTCTGTTTTCAAAGAAAGCTTTCAGGACCTCCACTGCAAAACAACACATGAATATGTCACAATGGTTTTTCAAGACAAAAACAGGATGTCAGCAGCATGCCATCCCTCTATCCATGATAGATTTTTGTCATTGTACCACTGTTGTTGAAATTTGTTATGTAATAAAGGAAATGTACATCATGGTATTTTATAAGAATACGAAACTAAATGTCTTAAAACATGATTCTTGTAAAACAAACCAAATATTGACTAAAATAAACATGATTCTCAGCAACTGTACTCAGAGGGTCTTGAGTAAAACATTTAGGATATCACACACTATGATGATGGGGCAGGAAAGTCTCACCTTCCTTCTCAGATAGACAGCTGAAGCATTCCTGCAGGACCTGAGACAGGAGCTGCACTCCTCTGCCACGAGTCTGAGGCTGGGAGCTGGTCAGGCTCAACCTGTATGAAGGAAACAAAAGTATTCAAGTAGGTTCACAATGTCTTTTCAGATTGACACCCCCTGTCACAAAAAGAAATCATGCATATTATTAGAGGTTGACGGAAGACCGATAGTGGATATTTACGATACGATAACTAAGGTGTTGGAAAAGGCCGAACACCAATTAATCTGCAGATAGTTTTTAAAATAAATTTATAGAACATTAAAAAATTTTTTTTAGACTTTACTCACTGCGACGGCACAGACATAAAAACTACAAGAGTCCAAAATGAGTAAAATCCCAGATGCGTTTTTATTGTGCAACCAAATAACCTGAGAATAATTCAGATCTGGTGCATAATGTGAGACTGTTAACTACAAAACAAAACAGCACCAACCCGCCGAGGCATGGACTCTACAAGACCCCTGAAGTTATCCTGACATTAGCAGCAGATCCTTTAAGTCCTGTAATTTGCAAGGTGGAACGGCCATGGATCAGACTTGTTGGTCCAGCGCATCCCACAGATGCTCCATCGGATTGAGATCTGAAGAATTGAGGCAAAGGCAACACTTTGAACTCTTCATCATGTTCCTCAAACCATTCCTGACCAATGTGTGCAGTGTGGCAGGACACATTATCCTGCTGAAAGAGCATCACACTCCCTTTTTGTCTTCCCACAGTGCATCCTGGTGCCACCACTTCCCCAGGTATGGTGCACGCATACACGGCCATCCACGTGACGTAAAAGAAAACGGAACTCACCAGACCAGGCGACCTTCTTCCTGATCGATAGGCTGGTGATCAAAATCGGCAGATATTTGTCTTAAATCCGTGATCGTGCCTAGATTTAGGGCCGATCTTTTTCGCAGCATGCAGGCAATCACACATGCACTGCTCCTCTAATGAATGAGTGCTTTCTCAGCCCTTGAGGCATGACAGAATGGCCAATGGAGGGAAAGTTGTTAGCAATTCTAAGCATTCACAAATTTAAACTATCAGACATGATGTAATTGAGATGAATATGCCAGTTTGTTTTTAAAAATTTGTAAGAATTACGTGTATGAATATTAATTTGCCCATTTTCTATAGTCGTTACGGTAGTTATTCGGACTCGTTGCACAGTGAACAGGAAGAGGATATAGAGGCTGCTAACTGGTTTAAAAACAAATTAAACAACAATTAAACATTCAAATACATGAATCATGATGTGAGTTGTGACAATCAGAAGTTGTGTTGAGTGATAGAGACTGAGCAATCATGAGCGCTTTTAGCTTTACACTGTCAATCAAAGACGTGCACTCTTCAGGTGCTCTCAATATCTCATCATCAGTCACTCACTCATCCCAATTTAAATCAGATTAATGTTGGTCACAATACCACTAATAGTAAATATAACTGTTAAAACTTCAGTAATGACACCGCACCGTGTGTGTGTGTGTGTGTATATATATATATATATATATTATTCACCAGACGAAAGGTTTCGGCTACAATGGAACACAGAGGAATTCATTTTTCATTTAAATATAATATAGATAAATCTATTGTCACTGATTTTTGCCAATAACCGATAGTTCCTAAAAGCAATTATCACCATCGATTAATCAGTAAAACCATAAAGTACACCATACAAGGGAGGTGCGCGAGTAATCGATTAATTGAGTACTCGTTCAGGTTTAAATATTAAAAAAGTAAAAACACTACTCGAATATGGCTATTTGATTTTTCTATGTGCCTTTGCCTTCTGTAGACAACAATGAAACCGTTTCTCTCAACAAAATCATGCACTGACTGGTGCTTTGAATGCATGATGTTGTTAAAGGAATAGTTCTAGAACATTCTGTAATTATTTAAAGTGATTGATTCTTTTAAGAAGACTTTGAATGTATGTTTCTAATTGCATGTGAATTTATTTATAATTTTTAAATCATTGTTGAATCTAGATGTTGTTGTTCATGCATAGTGCACATTTTGGTGGGAAGGTTGAATTCTAAATTTCAAGTAATCAATTACTCGTTTTCTTGTGCGCTATAGTACTGGACAACAAAATACTCTAAATGCCCATCCCAGGCTACACCATACCAGTCAAAGTTTTGGACAAACAAACCCATTCATTTTGATTATTATTCTAAAATAGTGTTAGAGTTAAAAATATGACACGGATGGATGTATGGGAATTATGTAGTAGTACATATAATTAATACAATTTTAGCAATCTCTGCAGGCACTTAAGAGTCTGTTAATCACATTTAAAAAAATAATTTAGCTTTGTGAAGAAATTTATACATTAGGCACAATTTATTTTGCTCTACAAAATTAATTTCAATCATTTAAGCATGTAGATGAAAATGTGTTTAAGTTTAGAATCATGATTTCAGTCAAGTGTATCCAAACTTCTGACAGATAGTGTAGTAATGATAGTGATCTTGCTAAAGTTTATAGAATACAGAAAAATAGTCTCAGCTTCTCCAGACCGGAGTAAAGTGACAAAACAAACTTAGCACTTTCAATGAAGGATATGCAAAACTTTACCCCAATGCCTCGACCAATTGGAGTATTGTGAACTGCCCAGTCTTGACACCTTAAAAAGAAATTAACAGAAGATTAAATGGACAGAAAATCTTAGTGACCACAAGACAAACAACAAAGGGTAAGTGTCCTTTAAGTTAAAAGTGGTTCAGAATCCACAGTCAGGTTCATTTAATGGGACACTGGTAGCACCCTAGCATGACAAACATACAAGCTTTGAATACAAATAAAGGCTCAAATGGTAACTACTGATTTGGTTTTTATCATCAAGCAAAGTGTCATGCATTTCTAACAAAGGTTTGATCTCTCTGTTCAGCCCCTGCCAGCAGACATAGTTTGGGGTGATACAGGATGTGGTGGTTAGCTTGCAGCATTCATGTCACGCCAGACAGACGACAGCAGCAGCATCTGCATCTTCATCATCGTCTTCATCATCTTCATCATCATCATCATATCTCTCTCTCTCTCTCTCTCTCTCTCTCTCTCACACACACACACACACACACACACACACACACACACACACACACACACACACACACACACACACACACACACACACACACTTCACGCTGCCTTTCAGGGCGCTTTGTTTAAGAGTCAACGCTTAAAGTGATAAGCAAGAGCAAAGACGAGAGACACAAATGCACAAGATACCTGTAGCGGTTTCTGTGGCCTTGCTATCAACCTGTCCCGACACGAATTCTTCCACCAAACCCAGCAGCACATTGCTATCCGCAGCCATTCTGAAGCGCAACCACACAGGGCGCACGCGCATGCGCACAACAGCTCCGGCCCCTCGAAGGGAACAACGATAATGGGCCAATACCAATCGATAGTGATCATCCAAATCAAGTCAAGTGGTTTTTACAATTAGTACAGTACACAGTGAAACAAGACAACGTTCCTCCAGGACCATGGTGCTACATAAAACAACATAGGACAAACACTTGACTGAAATCATATTGCTAAACTTAAACACATTTTCATCTACATGCTTAAATGATTGAAATTAGTTTTGTAGAGCAAAATAAATTGTGCCTAATGTATGAATTTCATCACAAAGCTAAATTTTTTTTTTTTAATTGTGATTAACAGACTCTTAAGTGCCTGCAGAGATTGCTAAAATTGTACTGATTATACATACTACTACATAATTCCCATACATCCATGCGTGTCATATTTTTAACTCAAACACTATTTTAAAATAATATCCCTATGTCCTACTCCCTTTGAAGGACAGATCTCTTGATGTGGGCAGTGCCGCAGCAAGGGCCCCTGACTGTATATCGTTCAGAGCCCCTTTCCAATTAAAAAAATACAGTTTAGAATTTGTTGTGGGTCCCCCCTGGACCTGTGGGCCCCAAGAATACCACCTTTCACCCCACTAGCTATGGCCCTGGATGTGGGCACTCTAAAGGCAGCATGAAAGTACTGTATGAATGTACCCTTCGCTAAAAGTCTTGTAAAGGGTCTCTTCAGGGAAAAAAAATTTCATACCTTTGTTTGAAATGAAATTTCGAGTGGCGTCCCCTTCCCGCAGTGCCCTTCAAGGGCGCAAAACTGCCATTTGTAGAACGTCCAATGAATTCTGGCACACGTAAAGGTGCTGCGAGCGATGTTTTGAAAAACCCAAAAGTATGTCATAAAATGTACATACTTTTTTGATAAATTTCATGTGTCTTGGAATATTTGGAATCATCTCTTTTGACGGCTTTCTAAACAGTCAGAAAGGGGGCGGGCCGTTCTTTATAGCTAATTAGAAATGCTCTCTGCCTGTCAATCATTTTGAGTGTACAGGTTTGCTGGCATCGGGTTGGCTGACGTGTCTTAGGGGGCGGGGTTTTAGGGAGAAGCGTGCGGATCAAAGTTAAAAGGCTGAAATTGCATACATTTTTATTTATATTATCTGATAAATTTGGAAGCATACACTTAAATAATAATAATAATAACGTTGATTATACTAAAATACAATGAAATAAAAAACACAAGTAGAGCTAACTTTTGCAGGGGACTTTTGTAAATTGGAGTCACGTGGCCTGAGCGCGCATGCGCAGTACGCACCAGCAACGTCGTGAACTAGTTGGAAACATCAGAGGGGAAGAAAGGTGGACTGTCGAGAGATAAAGAAGATAGGCATATTTACGATGCGTCAGTATCTCGACGAATCATTAGGCGAGTACGGAATAAGTCATGGAGCCTAAATACTAGTGTTGTTGATGTAGTTTTCTTTCATACGGGACTTGTGACATAGGTATAAAGTTATTTGATGGTGCTCTGGCTAGGCTTAAAGTTAGCTCCTGGGAGAAAGCCAGAAATAACTCCGCGCAAGTCTCGTGCCAGAGAACTGATCGATCATCGCGAGCTCTGCGCGCGACCCTCAATTGTGATATTTGTTTTGTTTTGTTGTTTTTTTCGGTTGCAAGTTGTTAAAACTCGCTAGTAAGATTGTTCTATGGATGTGTAATCTATAATGGTTTAGTTAATTTGAGTTGTTTATAGTTTTTCGTGCGGCAAATCAAACGATAATAGAGTAGACGTGTATACAACTATACGTACTGTACTGGAAACATTACAAGCAGTCTGGAAAGAGCGAACCTGTAACCCGCCCGGATGCCATCTCAAGGTGATGTGGTGACACTTAGTAGCTAACATCAAAACATATCCACCCAACTTCTGCGTGTTTTATTGGACTAAAGGCACCCACGCTGGACACATGCCATATGTCACCCTGCCTTCTTGTGTAGAGAGACATTTTTATCAGCTGTCTTGAGATGTGGCCCGTGTTTGATTGACAATCATGGGAGGATGTGTGGGGAGAGAGCGCGCGGAGTCACGCGGAAGAACGCAGAGGAAACGTGGAGGTGAGACGTCAACACACACAAATACACTCAGGATCTGCGGTTAGACTTCTGGCATGCTGATTTGGATATTTGTTTAATTAAAAATATGCAAACTGTAAGTGTATTATTGACTTAAGCCTTTGTGAACACTAAACAAATGACACAAACACTAAAAGTGCCATGGTGTTCTTTGAAATACGTTGAAATACATTTCTAAAGTGAAACAAACATTTATTTTATGTAATATTTACTTGAATTCGCATAAACCTGTAAAGGAAAAACCTTGAAAATTTAAAGTGTTGACTATCCATTGACAAATGTATTTGTAGATTTTGGAACTGATGCAAGAGGAAGTTACCGTAACACTTCTGCTAACCGACCAAGCAAACACTGTTTTCGGCCGATGCTGGTAATCATAAAATGGCCCAATATTGTCAGATTAATTCGCCTGGCTGATAAATTGGTCAATCACTTATCTAAATAACATGGTGAAGGAATATGCTAATTATATAGTGCCAAGATCACCATCTGATGCCATCACTGTACAATGGTAATGCCAACTTGCTGTGTCACAATGTTGATCTGTCCCATTTCTAAAGCTCCTTGTCTCATTGTAGACATGACAATATTATCAGGTAGAGATAACATTGCTTCAGAGATCTGTAGAGAGATTCATAAGTGCAGGAACCTTTTTGGCTTTGAAACGTATCCTTAAAATCTTTTAAACGTTTGGCCATTATCAACTTCCTTATCAAATGTTGTAGCATAGGCCTATCTGTTTTTATTATTCTGTATGCATGTTGGTGCCCAGTTGTAGTGCAAACTGCAGTGTCCTATCTCTGGGCATGTCCCTGCATGTTTTCTCCCCACATGACAGTAGTGTCTGTTGTTTTGCATTTGGCATACCAAGCTATATTACAACTCAGACCACGTCCGCACTATTTTTCTCTATGTTTTGGCCTTTCGTCCACACTGAGATGGCATTTTTGACTGCGAAAATTTTGCTTTTTGAAAATGCTCTCTCAAGTGGATAAATTTAAAAACACCATCTTTGCATTGTAGTGTGGACAAGGGAAATGGAGACCAATTAAAAAACCAATCAAAATGGCGGCCCGTGTTTTAGTGCTGTTGTTGTGCCTGCTATCTACTGAAATAGCATAGTTTTTTCCCCAATTTGGCATGCCTAATTCCCAATGCTCTCTGGGTCTTCTTGGTGGCATAGTGACTTGCCTCAATCTGGGTTGCGTAGGACTGCCTCCGCATCTGAGACCATCAATCTGCACATCTTGTCACATGGCTTGTTGAGCCATGGAGATGTAGCTCATGTGATGGCTCACGTTGTTCTCCATGGCATCCACGTACAGTTCACCACGTGCCCCACCGAGTGCGAGAACCACATTATAGCAACCACGAGGAGGATGACCCTACCCACCCTAGCAACCGGGCCAATTGGTTGCTTAGGAAGCCTGACTGGAGTCACTCAGCATGCCCTGTATTTGAACTTGTGACTCCAGGAGTGGTAGGCAGCATCTTTACTCGCTGAGTTACCCAGGCCCCCTTTAATAGCATTGTTAAAGATAAATGTTACTTTGTACAATCTTCACATTGCATTCCTTCAAAGGCGATGGGAAGTTTACTTGTAATTGCTGTCAATTACAAGTAATTATGATTTTTTGCATGTGCAGTAAGGGGATTTAATAGTTTTTATTTGTTTTAGCGTGGACAAGCCACATTTTCTTTTCTTTGAAGCAAACGTTTACTTTTCATTCTCCAGTCAGTGACATCATCAGCAACAGTGACATACTTTTGACTTCTATCAGTGAAAGGTTGAGCGCAGTATCAGAGTACGCTGATGATACTGCAGCACACTGTATGGTTATCTGCAATTGCAGCTTGGTGTGTATGCTTGGTGCTAAACAGGAGATAAGATTTACAATTACAGCAGTGACCATTGCAACTGACCATGGTGTCTTTGCACTAATTCTTAATGAAACACTGGCTTACTGATGCAGTGTTTAAAATGATATTTTAACATAATAATACATATATACACCGATCAGCCACAGCATTAAAACCACCTGCTGTATTCTGTAGGTCCCCCTCGTGCCACCAAAATAGTGGCAGCCCGCATTGAGATGCTATTCTCCTCACCACAATTGTCAATATAAAACTGATCTCCTGGGATTTTCCAACACAATGGTGTATGAAATGTAGTGAGAAGAATATCATCTCTGAATACTATTCTGCGAGTTGATGCTGTTTTGGTGGCACGAGGGGGACCTACACAATATTAAGCAGGTGGTTTTAATGTTGTGGCTGATCGGTGTATATATTTTGAAACCAACAAACAACACCGCTGCTAGACAAAACACACATTTGTGTAGTTAGATTTTTGACTCAAAATCTTAGGCTTAAGTTATGGAGATATTGAAATGTTGAAAATTATTATAACTGTTTGAAATAGATTTTATATATATATATATATAATTTTATTATTATTATGAAAAAATAGTTTTTGCACATGATGGCACAAAAGTAAAAAAAAATAATTCTAATTTGGTAATATGATACTCAATAAACCTGTCTTATTAGAACAGTTGAAATTGGCTTTGCTATTTAATGACGTTTGAACATCGCAATTCAGTGGCTTTCTTTCAGTTGCCGAAGTATTGAGTACACTTGCATTTCCTGGAAGTCAATTTTACACTTCCAAGTAAAATGTTGGTTTGAAAAATTGCCAAAAAGAAACACCTCTCTTTAAAAATAAATCAGTGGATTGTTCTTTTGAGAGATGAAGGCTATTCCATGCACTACTGTCTTAACGGAAGAAATTAAACTGGATCTGACCAGGACAGAGAGTTTGACAAGTCCATCAGTCTCTAGTTTGAGAAACGGACTCCTCACTGGAGCCAAACACCAGTTTCATCTGCAACAGTGAAAAGAAGACACTGGGATTTGGACATTTTAGACATAGTTTCAAAAAATGTATTACATCTTTTGAAAGTGATATAGAAAACAGCAGATGAAATTGAAAATCTTAATAAACTTACTGCTAGAAAGGTGTCATTGCTGCAAGTGAGCAGAAACTTATGTTCAGCATTTACTGTAATCAAAATAGTAATTTATAACTTTATAAGTGTGTACTGTCATTCTTAATAAATTTGAAAGAATCCTTGGTGAAGAAAATTATTTTCTTTACAAAAACATAGAAA
This sequence comes from Xyrauchen texanus, assembly GCF_025860055.1. Taxonomy (NCBI): domain Eukaryota; kingdom Metazoa; phylum Chordata; class Actinopteri; order Cypriniformes; family Catostomidae; genus Xyrauchen; species Xyrauchen texanus. Next base: position 12,885,789 of record NC_068308.1, read on the forward strand.
TATTATTTTGATTCCGAACTTTTTAATGGGAGTGTTTATAAAGGAAGACCAGGGCAAGTTGTCACACGGGGAAGTTGTCTCAAGGACCATAGCTTAGTAATGATAACATTTGGAGTCAAAAGTCCAATAACAACATGTGTGTTTTGTCAGTTAGTTTTAAATGCTAGTTAAAAATAAAATTATTCACAAATCTAATGATTTTGTCAATTTTACCATCTGAAGTAAATTTTCATTGTATTTTTGTAGTAGCTCTTTGGTAAACAAGTGAAATCTGGTAAAGTGGTAATCAAATCCCACTGGCGTACAATTCAAAAAAGGGTCATCTGTATAATGAAGGCAGTTTTTTACCAAAAGGTTTAAACATGTTCTTAGGACCAAGGAATTTTCCAACTCATGTAAGGGCATGTTCTCTTATTTTTAAGGGGGCAAGTTATCACATGTGTTGAATTTCATAAATGTATAGACGTTTATCAATTACAATATTTATTGGCCGAAACAATGTTTTTATGTTTTTGTCCAAATTGTTTAACATTTTACATTTTGGCAAAAAAACCTTTAGGCCTAATAGGTTATTATTTAATGCATGCAGAGATTTAAAGAGAGGCGTATAATTTGTTTTGGTGGTTGTAATGGTGTGGTTACAGAATCACGTGTTCTCCCAATGTTCATCTGAAACCTACGATTTTATTGCGACAACTTGCCACATATTGTTTGACAACACACCCCACTATTGGGAAATTTGTCACAAAACCTCAATGTGTGTTCCATGAACTGTATCTTTTTTTCCTGGGCAATATCTGTGAAAATGTTCAATAACTTTTTTTGTAGCTCAGACTTTATGGTTGTGGTATAAAGCTATGCATAAACATTTTTTATTAACCTATTATCAGAAATATTTAGCCTGACCTCATTTGCAAAAGTTTTACAAATCAAAATGACATGCTGTATTATACGTTTGGTGGCAGTTTCCAAGTGAATTATCCTGCGGGGGGTGCCAAAAGCGATTGAAATAATAAAGTTTTTTGTGTTTTGATAAAATAATATAGTGGGGTTTGAGTAATAGAGTGAAAAATACGTGTTTATGAAGTCATAAACAGCCATAGTGCCTGTTGCTTTGTGTGAAAGTGAATAAAATGCACCGTTTTTGTAGCGCCTCTAGTGTTAATTTCACCAGAAAACTGAGGCAAATGTAGAAAGCGGCACTTAAATTTGTTATAGTAATGTTCATTCCATTAGACTAGGTTGGAAATATTTGCTGGAGTAAAAAGTGTGTTACCAAGACCCTGTATGTGTGTGTATATGTATATTTATTTATATATAAAACAGTCTTTGATACTTAAGGGGGGAGGACGTATCTCGTGTTCCTGCATATAATGTTGAAACACTGGGTGGGGGAGAAGAATATGCCCCTGCTTGTGTTGTGTGTTGGGGATGTAACTAGAGAGTTACAGGAATGGAATGCAACGTTATCGTCCACCCAAGAGTTCTTTGCCTCAAGACGTACAGAGAGCTGCTAACATTTGCTTATCATTTGACTAGACATATTAATTGGCGAACTTTGTCTGTCATATTTTGCAATACACATCTACATTATCTCTTGTGGCATAAGTCATAACCATAAAGTGTACTAAGATCTTTGACTTCCTGCTGACTCTTGTGTTTTTCTTGTGCTCTTCGAACACAGAGTTAATGTTTAAAGAGGTCATATAATGGTACATGCACTTTTTCAAGTTGATTGTACTGAAATGTGTGTTGGCTGTGCCTGTACACAACCATCCTATTATGATAAAAATCCATCCAGTGTTTTTGTTTTAATCTCCTTATATATTTTCCCCTGCCTCAAATCGAGCCGTTCGACCGTGTGACGTCACACGGTTGGACGCCCCTCCCAGGATTGTTGATTGACAGCAGTGTTTCAACACAGACCCGCCCTCGCTCGTGAGTGAGCGGTCAATCATAGTCCGTCATCATTGTTGATACACTGGAGCAGAATGGCGCCTAAGCGATTGTGGGTGTTCTGTTCTTCGGTGTAATAACGAACACAGCAGTCATTTTGATGTTCCTAAATCTGAACCGCTGAAGATGCAGTGGCTGAGTTTTGTTTACGATGGTAATATTCCCCACGAGCAACGTCAATGCGTTCATGTTTGCGCGAATCATTTTTCACCAGACTGCTTTATAAACGAGGGTCAGTATAAAGCTGGTTTTGCTAAGAAGCTGCTGCTGAAAAAAGATTCGGTACCAACTATTTATATTCCCTCTGCACCTCCAGAAGTAGTAAGTGTAACGTTTTATTAACCTTTATATTAATCTTTGCAAATCGCTTGCATGCTTCACAATGAATGTGGCCAATGTTTACGTTCTCAATATAATTCATAATCCCACATTTATAATGAACAACGCGTTATGGTTATTGTGTTATTAAAATCTGTGTACGCAGGTGTTACAGTTAACATGGTAACAAGTTACACCTGGTTTACTTGTATGTTACTGATTAAGAAGTAATGTCAAAAAAACAGTTATACGGAGAATATCTCCAGAACGGAGGGCCGGGGTGACCAAAGCTCATTATCATTTAAAGTCATATGCTCTGAAACGGCGTGCTGAAAACGGAGCTGTTTTTGAGCAGGTAAAATTAGTGTTTTCTTAAAATACTAATGAGAATTTTTAATAAAAGAATATTACAAAGTTTTCATTTAGACCCTAAAGATTCATATGAACTTGTACAAAAATGGCATTCTATGACCCCTTTAAAGAGTTTCTTTTGGAGCTCTTCACATTGCCAGTGGTCTCTTTTATTTGACCAAACCATTGCAATGTAAATGCAGCCGTTTGTGGCATTTTTCTGCCTGTCACGTCAAAAGGACTTGCTGCTTTTAAGTTGCTTTTGAGGGCTTCAGTAGAATGAAAGAAATTTCCTAGAATCCAATGCGACGTGAAAATGTCAATAATGCCCATCCATCATTCCCTTAGTGCACTGTTATACTGTCAGGTGAAGTGAGGCATTCTGGGCAGAACAACACTTGAGTAAATCCTGAATGTGTGTAACCTGATTACTTATTACACCTAAGCTGCCCATGCTATAAATAATGTGTTTGGATGAAAGGTGACCTTTTGAGCATTTGGCTACAGCTGGAGCATCTACAGGATGGGAGCAACTGAGTCACTTGCGTTAACCTTGCAAACACTCCACCCACACACTGTCTAGATTTAGTCACTTCCTTATCAAACCTTTGGCAGATTTATTATTATTATGGTAACACGTTACAATCATGTTGTATACATTCTGTCAACATGATAATTAACATGAACTAGCAAGATCATTTACACAATGTTGAAGTGGCCAATCCAGGCTTACGAAATGTGAGTCGTGCCAGAAACCACTGACTCTAAAGCATATTGGTTGGATTGTGGTGGTTTTAATTCCTTTAAGAAATTGAATGAAAACTAACTGAATTGTTTGCAGAACGTAGGCCTAACTGAAAACATATAAGAAGTCCCTTTCAATTGTTCTGAAGTGAAAACATTATTTTAAAATGCTGGTTTCAATATTTATTTATTTTTTAATCAAAAATAATTTTAAGAAACTTTGTATGTACTGTGTTTTTAATCACTAGGCCTATCACATTTTAGCCTGGTTTTTCGGCATGAAAGTTGGAATGGTGTCAAGTCCCCTCAAAAAAACAAAAACATGAACTAACAATGTGCTACACATTTACAGCCTTTATTAATCTTGATGAATCTTAATTATTACATGTACTAATACAGTACATTTAACATTAAAAAACTGCATACATTGGAAATAATGCATTATGAACTAACAAGAACAATGAACTATTGTATTTTGATAAATTAACATCAACTAATATTAGGAAATGCTGTGAAAAATCATTGTTCTTTAACGATTTTTAACAAATAGAACCTTATTGTAAAGTGTTAGTGTTATTTTTATTGCAACAGTCTTTTAACAGAAGGAATGAATTGCTCAATGGCAAATGTAACGGAAAGACCCCTTTATAAGCACTTCCCCTAACAGCTACTGTAGGACTTTTTGATATCCAGTACAAGAGTAGTTTGGCTGTGCCTTCTGGAAGTTTCCTTCTGCATTAATAATAATGCCAAATTGCTCAAAAAATAATGTCATTACCCTTACTTAATTGACTTTGAGAAGATTTCACAAGCAATTGAATTTCTTTCATTCAGATTGTCAGTTTCATTCAGCAAGCATAATTCGTTTTAACTCAAATTTATTAGGATTGTCAAACTAAATTTGCTAATGTTTTATGTTGGTCCAACTTAATTCATTTGTATTAATCATTAGTATATGCCGGGTGAGCAAGTGTAAGGACAGTGAAAGTGTTATGTCAATTGAATAGCAACTGCTTACAGCGCTAAGCAACACTCAAATCAAACATCACTAGAGTGAAAGTCCATCCTAAACTTAAGCATGAGTGCCAATCTTTACCACAGTGGTAACCCCCGAAACTCCAGCCTAACAGACAATCTCTTTAAATACCAATATAACCGAGCATTAAAGCATGCTAGCAAATTGAAATCCCCTGCTCAGTTTCATCAATGCTCAGTAAAGGATTAATATAGTCCAAACTCAAATGGATTGAGTAAACTTCAATTTTACAAATGTAATTGGATAGAATACAATGAAATCAAGTTGTGACAAAATGTTCTAGAATTGTGTTGCTTTAGTTCATTTTAATTGAGTGAACTGAACAACCTGAAAAAATAGACATGTTAATGTTTTCTAGAGGCCTTGTATATATAAGATAAAATGCTATTGTATTTAAGATTGTTTTTATTGATTTATTATAGTCACTGCCCTGAAATAGCAATAGCACATTTATTTCCCTCTAGCATACAGGTGAAAGAGAAATAAAAAGCATTTATTTTGACCAAAAAAAAAGACCAGATGCATCCATCTTGCGGTGGCCTAGACTTGTTAAGACTGGGATCTGTTTGTTTTACTTTTTAGCTCAAATTAGGACATCCAAAAAAGAACAAACAGGCATGTGGTGGTGCATTCATTACCTTCAATACCAAATGCTAAAAACAAAAGCAGGCAATACTGGGGACAATCCGATGAAACAAAATTGCAAACTGTTTTGTTTGTTACCTTGAAGCCAAATTGGTGTTTCTCCACCACACCCAGCTTCAACATTACAAACAGGGTCAGCCACAATAACATTTGCAAATACACAAGTCTATTGTCCCATTTATTTTATTTGCTCATGTATTGTATTTGTAATGTTACTTGCATATACACTCACTGAGAACTTTATTAGGACCACCTGTACACCTATTTATGTGATAATCTAATTAGCCAATCGTGTGGCTGCAGTGTATATATCATTCAGATACGGGTCAGGAGCTTCAGTTAATATTTACATCAACCATCAGAATGGGCAAAAAATTTGATCTCAGTGATTTGGATCAGTGGGATGATTGTTGGTGCCAGATAGGCTGGTTTGAGTGTTTCTGTAACTGCTGATCTCCTGGGATTTTCCCACACAACAGTCTCTAGAGCTTATCTGAATGGGGCGAAAAACAAAAAACATCCAGTGAGCGGCAGTTCTGTGGACGGAAACACCTTGTTGATGAGAGGGGTCAACAGAGAATGGCCAGACTGGTTCGAGCTGACAGAAAGGCTACAATAACTCAGATAACTGCTCTGTAAAATTGTAGTGAGCAGAATAGCATCTCAGAAAGCACAACACCTAAAATCTTGAGGTGGATGGGCTACAACAGCAGAAGACCACGATAGGCACTTAAGGACCAAAGTGTTCCTAATAAAGTGCTCAGTCAGTGTACATCAGGCCTTGTATGATTATGTAAGTTTCATCTGTACCAATTGCCAATGTGTTGGGCTCAACATATCATTGTTGTTTCAAAACAAAGGCTTTATTTGACAAGATAGCAAGGGGCTGGGAAGTGATGTTTAGAGTTTAGTCATTGTCCTCAGGATTGTTGAGCTATATTAACTGTGTAGATGTAGTCTGTTATTTTTCAGCTTAAGTGATCAACCCATATGGGAGGGATGTATTTGCAGACAAACAGTCAAAAACACACAACCTTTGCTCAGCCATATGTACTCGAGTATGTGTATTTTTCACACACACTCATCTGCCTTTGAGACTAAAGTGTATAGTTGCCTGACTTTGATCCATGGGCATATGCATTATTAATACTAATCAACAGGTGCCTTTTAGGGTGCTTTCACACTAGCACTTTTGGTGCGCACTCGGGGTCGAATGACGTCAAAGTTTGGTTCTTGTGAACGCTGTTTTCCGCACCCACGAACCGCACTCGGGCCCACTTGAACTGTACCCCAGACCAAAAGGTGGTCTGGGGTACAGTTCATGTGAACTCTGGTACGGTTCATTGCTGATATGAATGCAGTAGTACAAATCGAGGAAGTGAAACGCTTGTGATGATGTGTAATTTGCATCTTTGCAGGTTCGCGATAGCAAATATTATGGTATAATGCATTTCTGATCTCGCAACACATCTGTGGGCTCGCGGCAGACAAACGCTAACATTCATCATGTCATTGCACATTCAATGCATCCACGGCAGACAAACACAAGTCTTATTCTGTGCATGGCAAGTTTTCGTAGTAAATCCAATGAGACAAACTTTAATACTTCTCTTAATACAGTCGACTTCTTGAGTTGTTACCTAGTTACAGTGGTAAACAGCTTCTGCTTGTACTCGCGTTGATGACGTAGCCGGACCGTGGTTCGGACACGAATAATATGATATGAACAGAGGGGAGGGGGTGGAAATGAACTCTGGGTCGTCCATGCAATCGAACCAAGTGTAAAAGCACTCGTATATAGCTGGGTCCAGTTTCTTCAACTTAAAAGCTTAGGAAATGTTCAATTTAATTTAACCAAGTTTCAATTTGCATCTTTATTTATTTATTTGGAGCCATGTTTAACCATTTCAACCATTTTTTTCCACAATTATTAACAGTTTACCAATACAGTGATTTTATAGTTGGAGGTTACTGATTAGTTGTGTTGTTGGCTGTTGTGGGCATTTCCACTGCTGAATGCTTTAACATTAAAGAGCACAATGGCCTGGTCCCAAAAGTAAGAATACTAGTAATTTTTTCCATAGACATACATATGTCTATGTATTTGCAATAAAATGTTAATATATTGTTGCTATACGTCAACAGATGTAAATCAATAGTTTAAATTTTTTAAATGCCAAAATCAGCAACGTTTGTTGTAAATGAATGACTTCCGGAATGACAAGTCGCTGTATGTTTGAATGGTGCTTGAGACATCAGTTCTGCTGCTCAACGTTTTCTCTTTGCTCTCTGTTATGATTGTTGAAGTTGTATGGAGTTTCCTTTGTGTCTTTATTATTCAATCAAACATACTTTGTTTGAGAGTAAAATTTATTATTTTGTAATTAAAAAAAATAAAAGAGTGCAAAAAGTCTTCTAAATGCTCAAAAATAAAGAAGTTGATAACAAAATTATTTGCAGTGCGTGTAATCTTTTGAAAACTTTTTTTTTTTTTGTGCACTTCAAAAACTTTTCATCACAAACCCACACATTTTGCTCTCTTTTCTGCTGTCTTTTTTGCCGCTGTAAATATTTTGCTTGCGAAGTTGAAAAGTTTTGCTTAGTGAAGTTGAAAAGTTTTGCTTGCGCGTAAAGCTGTACCTCAGTGGGCGGTCTCTAACAACCAGATGAAAGGCCTTTTTCTATTGGTCACCCTCGATTGAAGTGACCGGTTGGCCACGCCCATTACAGTTTCCGCCGCTGCTGCTGCTGCCATCATCGTCGCACTGCGGTCAAGCCAGCCGTGGTTTGAAAATACACGGTCAAGCCAGCCGCCAAAAAAGAAGTGTGTCGCCTATTACTATGAATACGGTAATTTCAGTAACAGCACAGAAAGAACGCTTTCAGAGCACTTGAGTTGCCCAGATCGATCCGTCCGTCTGTCTATCTATCTTTTTTCTTTCTTTCTATGTCTTTTTTATCTATCTATCTATCTATCTATCTATCTATCTATCTATCTATCTATCTATCTATCTATCTTTTTTCTTTATTTCTATCTATCTATCTATCTATCTATCTATCTATCTATCTATCTATCTATTTCTAAAGGCCAAATTTCTAATAAGTACAAAAAACTAATGGTCAGTTCTTGTAGGGGACGTCCCATACCATACAGTATACTCAACTCATATCAAACCAGTTTACTGTAGCATTTTGGAGAAATGTCACATTATTTGACTTCTGAGGCCCATAAAGACCTCATTTCTAATAAGTAGAAAAAACTAATGGTCAGTTCTTATACGGGACGTCCCATACAGTATACTCACTTCATATCAAACCATTTTACTGTAGCATTTTGGAGAAATGTCACATTATTTGACTTCAGAGGCCCATTAATACCTCATTTCTAAGTAGAAAAAAATAATGGTCAGTTCTTATACGGGACGTCCCATACTGGGCTGGCTTGACCGTGTATTTTCAAACCACGGCTGGCTTGACCGCAGTGCGACGATGATGGCAGCAGCAGCGGCGGGAAACTGTAATGGGCGTGGCCAACCGGTCACTTCAATCGAGGGTGACCAATAGAAAAAGGCCTTTCATCTGGTTGTTAGAGACCGCCCACTGAGGTACAGCTTTACGCTAAGCAAAACTTTTCAACTCGCAAGCAAAACTTTTCAACTCGCAAGCAAAATATTTACAGCCGCAAAAAAGACAGCAGAAAAGAGAGCAAAATGTGTGGGTTTGTGATGAAAAGTTTTTGAAGTGCACAAAAAAAAAAAAAGTTTTCAAAAGATTACACGCACTGCAAATAATTTTGTTATCAACTTCTTTATTTTTGAGCATTTAGAAGACTTTTTTGCACTCTTTTATTTTTTTTAATTACAAAATAATAAATTTTACTCTCAAACACAGTATGTTTGATTGAATAATAAAGACACAAAGGAAACTCCATAAAGTTGTTGTTCACCTGGCTTTTATGTAAAAATGTCCTATTTCATCCATTAAACTATAAGAATTTGAAGGCAATGAATGTCCATTCTTGTTTATTACACTATTACTTTTACATTCTATTTAATCCCCTTTGTTGCCTGAGAAGTATCGATACAAAATGCAATTGGAAAGTCTTTTGTTTGCATGTGTGATATATAATGTATGTTCAAAGCAAATGAGTTTGATTTATCTGTCTTTAAAATAACCTCATTGTAATTTTATTTAAGTAGAGCCCTGGCCAAATCTAAATCAAAAATAATTGGGTGTTTCTTTGATATCATGAGTCATCAAAGCTACCCAGTCTTGCAAGTTTTAGTTTGTTTTTAGCAACATTCAGCTGTGCTGTTATTCCAAGCTCATTTATAGAAATACTGTGTAGCCAACACATCTCACACAGTGATGGTTGTGGTAATTCTTAAATCATCTCCAACTAAAGGTCGTAACGAGCCCCTGAAGAAAGACAAGCCAAAATGGAAGAGCGACTACCCCATGACGGAGGGGCAGCTCCGGAGTAAGAGAGATGAATTCTGGGACACCGCTCCAGCATTTGAGGGACGGAAGGAGATCTGGGATGCCCTGAAAGCTGCCTCTGTGGCTTTGGAATGTAATGATCAAGAGCTGGCACAGGCTATAGTGGATGGAGCCAGTATCACATTACCACATGGTGAGAGTCGTTAATTTACCCTGTGAATATGGTGAATGATTGGTTGTGAATAAAATCAAGTTTCATTACATTGGGAATGTGGAAGAATAGCATTGTGGTTTGTTGGTTTTTGGCAGTAAAGAAATAGTTGATTCATCTTTTACTCAACCACATGTTGTTGTAAACCCATTTCAATTTATTTCATCCTTAGAACAAATAAAGATTTTAGGCAGATTGTATAGGTTGTTTTCCAAACAATAAAAGTGTAATTTTTAATTTTAAAAAGGGAGGGGGGGCTGCCAATCTCCAAAAATGACAAAAAAAAAAAGCATAATAAAAGCTATATAAAAATTGTCCATGTGTGCTATATTCCAAAAGTTCTAAAGCCATTCAGTAACTTAGTCTGAGTAACCAACTAAAGTGTAAGTCAGCTGAAATTCAACAGTTCTTTCATCTCATTTGGCACAATATTCAAACATGTCGTGTTGCAATTAGTCATGTGACATGTGAGAACCAATGATATTTGTCATTACTGGCAAATCATAATCATTCAGATACTGTGATGTGATCGTATCAGATACCAAATTAGATTTGAAAGCTGTGGTGGAGAATTTTCAGTAAGTATTGGCTGACATTTCAGTCCATTTCTCACACAAAACAAGTTATGGGAATCCTTAGTAACTTAATGAATGTGGTTCCGATACCTCTTAACGATTCTTGTTCCATTAACAATTCTTTTTGTGCTTTTAAGGAATAAATATAAAAAAACTGATATGGTCAACTGATATGGGTTTTGGTATATGGCCGATGCCAATATCCAGAGAGCAGTACGGCTGCCGGCCAATATATCACAATTTATTAAATGTAATAAAATACTTTTATACTTTTTTTTATTTTATACTAATGTTAACTTTATTTAGCTCTATATTTACTACAAATATTTAACTTTGAAAAGGTAATAATAATTTTTAAAAAATTCAAATGTTGTAATTTGTTTGCACATTAAGAAATTAATATATTAGGAAGATGGAAATAAAATAACAGTGCACACAATAGTCCAGCATGTCTATTAGCAATTGCATTTTCTCACAAAAGACCAAATAAAAAAATGTTTTTACTTGGTGCATAGTGAATATGACATTTTCATGTGCCAATCCAGCATGAAGCAATCTCCTGACAACTGTAAGTTTACATAACCCCGATTGCCTGCTTGGAGTGTCATGGACTGACAGTCATGCAACATTGAGTTTTGATTCAGGCTGATAAAATTGCATGCTTTATGTGGAGATGTACATGAGCCTTTATATTATTTGACAAGACAGTTAAAAGTTACAGGAAACTGTTGAGGAGAGAGAGAGAGAATGATGAAACATGCCAGCACTTTATACGTCATGAGCTGCGGCGCCTCAGTTGAGGCTCTGATACACAGGACATTTTAAATGAGACGTAGTTGTACACCCGTCTTTTATTGTAGTAGTTACATGATGGCACGTAACAACAAAACCAACCTGTGAATTGGCTGACACCACTGATTACAACAAAACTCATAATGTGGGTCTTAACCACACAATCATATCAACAATCATCAAAGGATTACTAACAAGCCTTAAGGACACATAACAGCAACAATTGGTTCATTTCGAGTCCGACATAATTAAAGCAATGATTTGCGGTTCATTAAGCATTTCATTCACAAAAATAACAGCTCATAAGTCATTTGCTCGGGAAGCAAACTACACTGGTAGTGCAATATGTGAGTGAGAGTAATCCATTTGAAAATCAGACTAAAGTAGTTGCACTGTATGTTTCACACTGATGATTTGTTAGTGGTGTTGCAGTGCTTCTGAATGGTATCACAGGATATTCTGTCAGAGTATTTTAGTGCAGTGTACTATTTACTTTCGAGAACTGTTAATGGAACTAAAGGTCATGAAAATCATCCAGTTCTGCTATTTAAAAACAAATGGAACCGGTTCTGAATAAGAACCTGTTCTTTGTTCCCAACACTATAGAAGATTATTGTATTGCTTCAGAAGACTTGAAATACTGTGTACAATTGTGTTTATGATACTCTTATGGAGCATTTTTGTCCTTTTGGCAGCTTGGCAGCACCAATTACTATCTACTAATATAAAAAACTAATGGCAGAATGTGAGTAAATGATCCCCAAATAAAAACATTTCAGGGAACTGTTTCTTTAATTACCTCATTAGATATACCTCATCATTGACCATGTTTACATGCACTTAAGAAGACTGTTTATTCCAGAAATATGCAGTAAGCAGTGTTCTGAAACGTCATGTAAACAAGAACGTCTATTTCCTTACACCGTTTAAAGGATTAAGAGAAAGCGGACTGACATTCCCAGAGAACTTGGCTTATGTGGCCATGTAAATGCATAAGCAACATTTTAACAGGTTTTTGAAGAGTACGCATGTGCATGGAACAGACTGGAAAACAAACGTCATAGGATGAAGCCCAGCTACAAGTCAACACGGTGGAAAGAACATTTCTGGTAGTACAGTAGAAAAAGCACACACTATAAACTATACCCATTTATACACAACAATGTAAAATATCGACTGTCGACTGTCAAGGAGGAAACACCACTATTGCAGTGCAATTCCATTGCAGATTGTGATAGAAAGTTCAGGAAATAATTACTGCAACAACTCTAAAATATCTGTAAATAAAGCGTAGCAATGGGGAATAATATAGTGAAGTCTTCCACAGATCCCATGTTTGTTATTTACACAAGCGTTGAAGGGAAGTTAAATTGCTGTGGAGAAAGCTGCTTACTGACCGAGATGCATGTATACGGGAGTAAAGATTACGCTGCATGTAAACTGGAATGCTTCTTTCTCGCTCCACTTTCTGGAGTCCACGTTAATGTAGTCATTGTTTAACCCTGTATGGCTTGTTTTGAATTGCAATGAATTACTTGCCTGGCCTAGAGGGGAAGTTGTATTGCACCACAATTGTTATATAACCTCTTTCTTTAATGTATATAACATTAAGTGTAGGCAGTCAAAATTGTCAAAAATGTTGACCTGCATTGTTGCAGCTGTAGCATTGTTGTTTTGCCCCTATCATTGATGGTTGTTTGTACTGTCAACCACTCTAGGCTCCCTGACGGAGTGCTATGATGAACTCGGCAACCGTTACCAGCTACCGGTATATTGCCTGGCCCCACCTGTCAATCTGATTACAGAGAGAAGCGAGGAAGACCTGTCAGACAACCCTGAGCCCCAGACAGCACAGAAGAAAGAGTTCCAGTTAAAGGTTCGGCTCTCCACCGGCAAAGACCTGCGCCTGAACGCCAGCATGACCGATACCATTGGCCTGCTGAAAAAGCAGCTGCTGGCTCACGAGGACATTGATGTGGCTCACCAGCGCTGGTTCTTCTCTGGGAAGCTTCTCACAGACAAAACCCGCCTACAGGACACCAAGATCCAAAAAGACTTTGTTATCCAGGTCATCGTGAACCAACTGTCAACAGAAATTACGGAGAGATAAAGGACCAAACTATAGCATTTAGAGTAAAAGAAAAGACTTCTCAAACGCATAAAGCGTTTTGCACAGACTCCATTTGCTGCTTCTGAGTGTCTTTGTGTACCATGAAAGAGTGAAATTAGATTATTAAACGTTGATCCTGCTGTTCATGAGTCATGTTCCTGGTGGAGTTTCATAGGGATAAATTCATGATTCACAGCGAGACACTAAGTGGATCAAGTTCCCTTCAAGTCAACATCTAAAAAACAAATAAACTAACCGAACAGATTGCATCTTTGCGAACTTGAGCAAAAGTGCCAACATGACTGGCTGGAATATCAATCTTGGTAGAAAAGTACACTGATTTCAGTCCCTTCACTATGCATATCCTGCAAAGCCTAATTTTCCAAATTTTAGGTTTACTGGACCTACCTGTACATGGTAGTCTGAAAGTGATCTCAACTTTTTGTTCTGTTATTTTTATTTAGTTCTTAATAGTAAGATAATCTAACCTGAGCTTCTTTTTTGCACACTTCAAAAAGTATCTTTGTATAGTAGTGCCTTGAAAGAGTAAAAGTAGGTTTTTATTTTGCTTTGAATGCATATTCAGCCTGGTGATGGTTTTTAATGAATATTTATTTAAAACACTCTGTGTTTATAACTGATGAGCACAATCCCGCACTTGCTATGCAATCTTATAACAGTTAGGGGGAAAAATAACCGATATAAGTAGTCAATCTACACTTTCTGGCACTGTTAATATAAAGACACATTTAATTGAGCGTAATGCTATATATCTTGCCATTCAAGAGCATCTCTATCTCTTGGAACAGCTGAATCTCAGTGCCCATCCCTGTAGATTATTGATCATTCGATGAAACCGTATTGCTGCCTCTTAAAGAATTATCAGTTTAATCGGTTTAATGGCTGTCTGACTTCTATGTTAAGTGTCTGTTCCTCTTTTATAGTTGTGTTTTGCTGTAAGTGCTCAGGCTGCAATTAAAACATCACATACACTACCGGTCAAAAGTTTTGAAACACTTGACTGAAATGTTTCTCATAATCTTACAAATCTTTTGATCTGAAGGCGTATGCTTAAATGTTTGAAATTAATTTTGTAGACAAAAATATATTTGTGCCACCATGTTAATTAATTTCATTATAAAACTAAACTTTAATAATAAAAAAAAAGTTTTTGAAATTGATGACTTGGACAAAATAATAAAGAAAAGCAGCCAATAAGTGCCCAACATAGATGGGAACTCCTTCAAAACTGTTTAAAAAGCATCCCGAGATGATACCTTGAAAGGGTGACTACTTTGAAGATGTTAAAATATAACACAGTTTTGATTTATTTTTGACTTTACTATTATTCTAAAATGTGAAGGGAAGCAAGCGGGAACCCCCCAATTATAATAAAGAATAAGTGTTTCAAAACTTTGACCGGTAGTGTACATATTGTAAATATTTATTTCTGTATTTTATTTTATATTTAGATTCTGAACTACCTTTTATTCTGATTATTTTTAATAACCTAGAATAACACTTTACTGCTAAGTTTTCTTAAACCTTCATCTGTGGCATTTCAAGCTGCAAAAATCTGTTTTGTTTATAATTAATCAAGTTAAGTATGCATTCATAACATTTCATAAGAATCTCTTTAAAGAAGGAAGCCCTGAAATGGCTCAGCAACTTGTTCACATATTTCCAAACAGTGAATTCTTAAAGGAATATTCCGGGTTCAATACAAGATAAGATCAATCAACAGCATTTGTGGCATAATATTGATTACCACAAAAATACATTTTGACTTGTCACTCCTTTTCTTTAAAAAAAATATCTGGGTTCCAGTGATGCACTTACAGTGGAAGTCAATGGGGCCAATTCGTAAAGGTTAAAATACTCACTGTTTCAAAAGTATAATCACAAGACACAACAATATGTGGGTTTACATGATTTTAGTTTGATAAAATCGCTAGCTGACATTTTCTATGTACTTCGTTGCCATGATATAATGTCAACAAAACCTAAAACAATGGAAGAAAAGAAGATTTAAACAACTTTACAGCTCAAATAATACACAAGTTTTAACAGAATAATTAATAATAAGTGCTTTTTATAAAATTATAGGCATCACATTTCTGCCTTTATACCCTCCAAAAGCTTAACTTGTATTGAATCCAGAATATTCCTTTAATGTCCATTCATGTTAATGTGAACGAAAACGTGTCTTATCCTTAACTAAGTTGTGCAGGTTTTCTGTTTCATACATTTTAAAATAGACACCATTTCATTGTACTGTGATGTAATCACTTGCTAACCTTTGCTGTGTAAAGTTATAGCCAATTTTACAACTTGATTCCCATGATGATGTAACGTCAACAAAAACCCTAAAATGACAAAAAATGAAGATTTAAACAACTTCAAAGCTCAAAAAAATCACGAGCTTTTATAGAAGAGCATAAACGCATTCAAGTGCTTTTTTTTTTTTTAGAAAAGGAGGGACAAGTTGCAATAATATTTTGTGGTAATCAACATTATGCTACAAATGCTGTCGATTGAGCTTAACTTGTATTGAACATGTTGGTTTTAAATGGGTGCTATCATCAGCAGCATTGTTGTCCTGTCAGTTACCTCAGAAAATAATTTTGACTCGTGTGTTTATGCAGATTTCCATTGTAAGTGTAAGTTTTCTTTTTTACAGAGATAAGTCCAAATTAAATAATTTTCTGTTGTAATCGACAGTATGCCGCAGTTTTATTTGTGACATAATGTTGATTAGCACAATTTTTTTTTCGACTTGTTCATCCTTTATTTAAAAAACAAATTGCCAAAAAATGCAGTTACAGTAAGACCTTTAGAACAGAAGTGAATGGGACCAGACCATAAAGGTTAAAACACACATTGTTTCAAAAGTAGAGCCACAAGATGGAAACATAAAGTTTGTGTGTTAAGATGATTTTAGTGTGAAGAAAAAATCAGGGGTTTACCATATTACAGGGTTTATACCATTACAAAGTTATATCCACATTGAAGTTCTAATATTGGATATAACTTTACACAGATAAGGTTGCATCATTGTCTTGTGGCTTTACTGTGTGTATTTAAATGTTTATGAACAGGTCCCATTCATTTTCATCATAAGTGCCTCACTAGAACTGGATTTTTGCTCTTTTTTTTTTTTATAAACGAGGAATGAGTTGAAATGAGATTTTGTGGTAATCAAAATGATGCCACAAATGCTGCTGTTTCAGCTCAACTTGTACTGAACCCGGAATATTCCTTTAAGCCCCATGCAATGCAAAGCACATATCCTATGAAAACAACACAACATCAATTGTGGTCAAGAACCGGCAATCATCTTACAAGAAAAAGGGTAATAATTTACGTCTCATGATTTATACGCTCTGATAAGAAAGGAGCAGCTCACAGTAATGTGTACTCCTCACCTTTTTCCAGTAAGGTAACAGAGAGGGAGCTGTGTCAGCCGTCTGATGTCCGGCTGACTTGATAAACCTCTCTGAAGGACTCAAACTTTGAAACGCTTATGCCACCATAGTACAAATGTGACGTAACTGCGTCTCAATGCTCTGTGCTGCTGATTATAGAGTCGTTTGTTATTCTCTCATTGTCATCCACTTCGTCTTTAATGCAACAAGCCCACTATCATAGAAAACAGATTACTGTCTTAGCTGTATGCTGTTTATACAGTTCACAATTTCAAAGACATATAGACTATTCAGCCTAGTTGGAACATAAGGAAAAGGGTTAAAGTGACATGCAGTAGAGGTACATGTTATGACAGATACATCTGTTTGGTTTTTGTTTTATTAGATGAAATTGTACACATCGAAGTGGGGCATCAATGCTGTTGTTTTTGCTGTCTTTATTGTCCTGTATTTAAATAGATGTCGATGGGTCAAAATCACAATTCTGCTTTCAAATAATTATCCATGTTTAAACATAAACGTCTCTAAAACGTTACAATAAGGATCTATGGGAACATTTACTAAGATTAATAAATGCTTTAAAAATGTTATTCATTGAATGTCTTAACGAATAACGTATACAACCTTATTGTGAAGTGTTACAGATGTTTTCTTGTTTTTGTTGTGTTGTATTTTATCTTTGTATGAATGTAAGTCATGTATGACTGATATAATTTGGTTTTGGGGCTTTGTATCTTGCTTTTCTTTCCGAATCTTGCTGTGTCCGATGACATGAAGTTTCGGATATGGAAACCGAAAAACTAAGGAAACTGCTAGCAAGCCATAGTTGTGGATCTTCTTCGACCGACAAGCGTGGCACAGTTTCAGAAGACGTTTTTTGGACATTTTTCTTTAAGATCCCAGATTGTAAAAAAAAAAAAAAAAAAAGCCATTACGCTGTACTCAAGCCTGCTGTGGGCATTTATGTGTCCTACTTAGAGGCTTTAAGCAAAATACATGAACTTTCAAAAGGAATTTTAAAAAAGGAATTTGTATGAATTCCTTCATGGATAAAGTATCTGTATATTAAGAGATTTTGAAACTGTTTTGAATTATACTTAAATGTGCTTACAGCCTATTTTACAAAAGTTATGTACATTTATAAGGTGAATTGTATTTCAGATGTATTGTCAATTAAAAGGAACAACTGGGAAAGTAAACATGTTGGTAAACTACTAATCATTGCAAGATGTTCACGGTTTCTTCTGGTCATTAAATATACAATTTTGAGTACAGGGTGCATTGTTGTTGGTCTAATGCCAGCTAGCCTGACCTTAACTTTAAGGAAGCATTGCCATAATTTTAAGGTCAGCAGAAACTGCTGACATTAACCATTAATATGTCTGCAAATGTACTCACCAACACACAAGTAGCACTGCCATCTATGGGTGGGAATTCTTTGGTTGCTGGAGCCAATTTTGTACTGTTGTGCAGAATGAGTTTTAAAGTTGTTAAAGAATGTGTATGTAATATGTCAGTTATTTTTTAGATTTTTTTAGCATCATTGTTCAAATACGTTTTTGAGTGGAAAGATGTATTATTTAAGCAATAAGTTTGATAAGCTATATTGAGAATATAGTCACAGCTGAAGGGCGTTGTTTCGTGTTGTGCCTGCAACCCTTCAGCCATTTGGAATATGGCACAGCCATAGCCTTTAAATGGTTACTACATAAATAATAGTAAGGATGTTAAAAATTTTCCAGTGATGCACTTACAATGGAAGTCAATGGGACCAATTCGTAAATGTTAAAATACTCACTGTTTCAGAAGTATAATCACAAGAATAATTTTGCTAGCTATAAGATATATCCAGTTTTCCTCACCAATCACTAGGTTGCGCCATCATGATTCTGATTGCCGCTTGACTCATTTCTGGTTCCTGACTCCATTAGCAGCAATGTGAAAACTACTGAAATGACTGATCTAGATGAAGAACAACAACCATTGTTGTGCAAACCAAGTGCAAGTTGGAGTAAAAATTATTTCAGGCTTGAAGTTGTTAATGGTATCAACGTAACTAACCTTTGGCCGTCTCTACAAGTCATCTACCCGCTCAGGTGAGGCACTGTTAAAAGATGGTCATCACAACTCTGTAAATGTATTTGCCCTATGGAGCCACTTGTTTTTTATTTGGCATATGCTAAACATCTAATTGTCCGTGAAAAATATATGCCGATGCGTGTGAAAACACTGGAAGTCTTCCGTTGTGAATCGTGGAACACTTCCACATTCTTGCAAAAAGTGTTTAGTGCCAGAGACTATTTAGCATTGACGGGCCAATTATATTGAAATGAATGGGAGAATTTGGAACTGTCATTGGAAGGGCCACCTTTAAAGAGCCAATCACCTTTTAGATACAGACATCGCCTGTCAATCAACTCAAGAACATGCCTGATTTTAGCTAGACAAGCCGGGCAAATTGTGTTTTTTCTTTTTATCGTAATCTGAGGAAAAGAAGCACAATTTATGATTCCTGTGTTGTCAGATTTTACTGCTGATTTGAAATATCTTTGTGTTATACAAGCCTCTCGTTCATCGGGAAAGGAGGAATCAGGAACCAGATTAACAATCAAAAAGACTTTAATTCAACATAAAACACTGAACTGAATCGTAACAAAAGCGCGCACACAAACACTACTGCGTCTCTCTTGCTCTCTGTCTCTCTCTCTCTATCTCTGGCGTCCCCGGCTCCTCGTTTTATCTCTCTCCTGCTGATTGGGCAACTCAGCACCAGGCGTGAATCCGCTTGACCCGGCCACACCCTCCTCTTCGTCACATACCAGTCTGACTCAGGCCGGGGAACCTCCGGTCTGACTTACTCCCCTCCCCCCTCACCTACTGAAGGGGAGGAGTTGCCCCTTCGGCCATTCTGTCGCCAGCTGGTCTTCACTGCCTTCACTGGGAGGGGAAGGGAGAGAGAAAGATAGCGGGAGAGAGAGAGCAAAAAAAAAAACTCTGGTTCCCGACCATGGCGCCATTCGGTCCTCAGCCAGCTGTCCAGCGATCCTCTGTGGCGATGGCACTGGATTCCGCCTCCTAGCGGGCGGCAGCGGGTCCTCCATCCCCTGGTGGAGAGCAACGGCTCCTCCATCTCCGGACGGACTGCTCCAGTGCCATCGAACCACACCTCGCCGTCGTGATCTCGGACGGCGCGTCTTCCTCCAGTCCTGGGTTTTGGCACCAGTGTGGCAGACAAGCCTCTCATTCATCGGGAAAGGAGGAAGAAGGAACCGGATTAACAATCAAAAAGACTTTAATTCAACATAAATCACTGAACTTAAACAACAAAAACGCACACACAAACACTGCTGTGTGTATTTCTCTCTCTCTGGCATCCCCAGCTCCTCCTTTAATCTCTCTCCCACTGATTGGACAACTCAGTGCCAGGCGTGAATCTTCTCGTCCCAGTCATGCCCTCCTCTTCATCACAAACTTCTTTGATCTTAATCTTGACCAACTGTTTTGGAGATAGCCCTATTCAAGCTGATATGAGCTGCTCTTGTATGCCGCTTGTTCACGGCATACAAGAAGGTGTGGATGTTTGAGAAGTGAGTGCTAAGCCACTCGTCTATTCCAACCCTAGATGTCTTTGGACACCACCGAAAGATGACAACATAGTTTGATATTCTCCTTTATCTAGATGCATTTGGTAAGGCTTAGATTGAATATGTTATGATAACCTTTACATTTTCATAATATTTTATTACCATTAGTATATATACTTTATATTCCTATACCAAGGAAGAGTTTATTCATTTATAGCCAGTTTGTTCCTGACCACACTAAATCCTCTAGGGCCTCTTAGCATTTGTAAACAAGGAACATGAAGGATCTGAGAATATTTCTATAACTAAAATGACAGCTATTCATTTCAATCTGGGAGATTCTAGAGTACTTGTTATAAAGAAACCATAATTGCAGTATTAAAGCTCTGTGAGCAGTTTTGTTGTGCACACAATGTTCTTTTGTTAATGACTCCTGTAATGAGGTGGAGAGGGGCGGGAGGAGAGCTGCCGGTAGACTGGAACAAATGAGGTAGGTGTTGCAAGAATCCCTGAAGAGAGCCACCCCACTCTCTTTAAAACTGCTTACTTAGTCTTATTTATACTCCTGTGGACAATCTGACAAGCCTCGCAGGCTTGAGAAACATTTACCCGCTTTGACCTTCCTGCTGACCTGACCGCCCACACAAAGTAAACCTGCTGAGATATGGACCTCCACCACAAATGTGCCATGATGAGCCACACGATGGCAGCTTTTGCAAAGAAATACACAACGTTAAATACACAACATTTGATTTAATTCCACTCTAACTTAGACAAAGTGGAAAGATATTTTGGCTTGTATTTGAAAGTTGAAAAATGCTGCCTTTGGAGGCTGTATATGGAGGTAGGATGAAAATAAGTTGCTTTTAAAACTGTTCTGAGACCAGTTTTCTTAAGAGTTCTATTTAGTCAAAAACGCTGTTGATTAAGCCATTAAGTTACCCAGGCGGGCCAGGCTTACAGTGCATTTATTTACAGGGACAATCTCCCTGGAGCAACCTGGAGTTAAGTGCCTTGCTCAAGGAAACAATGGTGGTGGCGGTGGGGATTGAACCAGCAACCTTCTGATTAACAGTTATGTGCTTTAACCCACTACGCCGCCACCACTACTCTCTCACTATTTGAGGTTTTTATTTGAATTTGTCATTTGATGATACTAGTGGCACAGAAATTACACACGTCACCTTTAAAAAATAGGTAACATGAGGTAACAGATTGATTACTGAATATTACCACATGGTTTGAATGACTATGGTACTTTGAGGATGTGACCTTGCTTAACTGTTTCTGATATTGTGTTGTATGTATTGCAATGCTAGTACATAGTAGTTAATGACACATCATGTTAGCCTTTGTCAAGTCTTTTCATTTTAAAGGTTGATCATCTTTAATTTGGGCCATACTTGCATGCATATATGAGTGTTTCTTTTCTAAATACACCTTTCATGGTGTGGTTGCTTACATAACATCGGCCGCTGTCTGTTTCCTCTTTAGTGGTATGATTCAGGTTAGGGAAAGGAGGGGGCCCTGGGATTAGAATTTGCCTGTTAGGCAGTATAACACACCAGCTGCAGGCAAAAAAAGTCCCTAAGATGGTGGGAATGATGACTAATGAGATAAAACACTGTCAGAAAAAAAGGGGGGAAAAAAGCTTAGAAAGATTCAGAAGAAATGAGTTAGGGTATTAAGTGTAACAGTGTGTTAGATCTGAATGACACATTCATAGACTTCTGGGCCTTCACCCCAGTCTCCTACACACTGAGCAAATACGCATTCATCGTAGTGGACGCCTGTGAAAAAGCCTCCATTGATGCAAACTCACAAGGAGCCATGTGTGTTCTTCTGTTCCTGCTCATAGTAGCTCTGTAGAGAGGGATGTGTGCCCATCTGTATCGACTGTTGCAGACTGTGGTCTTGACTGAAGGACTAAATCACCAGATTCATGTTTAAAATGAAATTGGATGTTCTCAGTACCGTGCTGGCCAGTTTAACTGGTTGGAAAGCACTTTTTCTGGGGGGGTCAATTTTCCAGAAATGTAGCTACAATATTTGATT
This sequence comes from Xyrauchen texanus, assembly GCF_025860055.1. Classification (NCBI taxonomy): domain Eukaryota; kingdom Metazoa; phylum Chordata; class Actinopteri; order Cypriniformes; family Catostomidae; genus Xyrauchen; species Xyrauchen texanus. The sequence continues at coordinate 12,908,031 of NC_068308.1, forward strand.
CTGAGTTTTGAAGAGCCATATTTGACAATTCATTCTGTTCAGTCAGATTTCAGATATGTGAATTGGACCTATTCAGTTTCCATTTTGGAAATGTAGTTTTTTTCCTCTTTGCCTCATCATAGCACACCTATGACATAATGGCAGAAGTTACATAGTGGAGTGGTGAACTGGTGGGTCGTGACCCAAACATTGGTTTACCATTTTCTTATTTTAAGGTCTCAGACTACAAGGAAAAACAATGCTAGATGCACTGTTAAGTTAACTTGATGTCTAAAGTAAAATCTTGCCAGTTGAGAACCATTGACATAGAGCACATAAAGATAGCAGCAACCATGAAAAACTAGCCAGAAGCTAGGTGATATAAAATTAAAGTTCTATTAAATTCCTCAACTGACAATATTCCTTTCTGATATTTGACAAAACTGTAAATAAAATAAATACGGGAATTTGTGTTTGGCAAATGCAACAAATGTACATGGTGAGTGAAGTGGCTTCATCGAATCAGGAATAGATGACAGCCACACTAAAAACTCTCCGTTTGCTGAAACAGAGCTATTCTATTTCCTCTATGGAAATTATGACCGTCTTCCCACCCACACTCTTGAAATGTTCTACATGTGCCTGAAACTCGAGCCAATGCGCCTGCTATGCCTGTAATGGGTACATCTGTATGGCTGGTAGTGTATGGTCTGCAAAGTTTTGCAGTAATACAGCCTTGATTTCCCTGCAATTTGCATGCCTTCTTTCAGAAAACCACCAAAGACACTCTCTCTTGTTGGAACTGCTAGAAGAATTCCAAATACATGGGTTATTTCTTTCCAGCAAATCACATATTTGAGATCAAACATTAGATCAAACATTTATGTTTCCACCCTGAAACCAATCTTATTCCATTTTGTTCAAATCCAGCATCAGATTGGGTTTTCTGTTTTCCCAGCTGGACAGAGTCTTGGGTAATGAGGCCATTGCACACCACCTCTCAACTGCTATGCATGCCAATACCCCATTTGCTATAGAGTTGTTCAGTCATGATGTCGATTTGTAGGTCAATCCAAAAGGCTAATTCCATATGGGTTGCCTTGGGAATTTTCATTGGGTTTTTAGAATAGTGGAAATACATGGAGTAAAATAAGGTCTGTGGTTAATGTTACTAGAAGAGACTTTCACATGTTGTTCTACAGCATATGCTACACACAGTGATGCCTCAAATGGGAACTGTGGAACTGCCCACAGACCTTACACTAACTATCTGTTGCATATTGCACACAAAAGTGGTAAACGTTTCCTCAAGTTAGTAACGCCTACTCTGATTTGAAGGAATCTTAATTAGTCTGCCTGGAAACATAGTTGTTTTCACAAGGTTAGGGGTTAAGAGATGTTCAAACGTTTATTTAAAGCATTTAGTTGCAAGTCCAGCTGATATCTACAAGCATAACTGAATATTCTAAGTAACTTACTTAGATATGTCTGTGAAATAGTCTGTACTGGGGGTTAGCATGTAAATGACACATAATGACAATACCGACTGTGATTGATAGGTTTATGTGTCATTTAGACAGCTCTTCCTGTATAAGTGGGAGGTTCTTGGCAAGTTTAAGCCCCAGACCTTTTACCATTTCTGGTCTAGCTATTCAAGACTAAAGGATTACAATGCTTTATTTGTCAAGCTTGTAAATAACTCACATCCTTGTGGTAGCTGTTGTCCGCAGGGTTGGGAGGGTTACTTCTGAAATGTATTCCACTACAGATTATAGAATACATGCTGTAAAATGTAATTTGTAACGTATTCTGTTAGATTTCTCAAGGTCAATAACGTATTCTTAATACTTTGGATTACTTCACCTGTTTTGACTATAAAATCTCTGTCAGTAGAGTAAGACAAAATACACATGTTAAAAATGCATTCTCTGAAAAACTTAAATATTTTATGCAGTGTTGTTTCTTAAACAAGATTAATCAAATTGATTTTGTTTAAGGATTTTTAAATATTTTTACAGGAAAAAAATACAAACATTATTATCAAGAATATGATTTTTGCCCTAATATCAAACGTCTTACTAGGAAAAAAAAAGAAATTATGATCCAAAGTGAATTTTCTTGATAAAAAATATGATTGTGTCTGGTAACTTGCATGTAAAATGGCTAGAATTAGCATTTTAGCTTAGCATAAAGCTGACAATTCACACAAGATTTATTTCTATTTCTGCTGCTCCAGACTTACCTCAAACTTATTTCTCTGTCTGCTCGTATGAATGTAACACATCATAAGAAAGTGTTTCACTACTGTTCAAATGCACTTTGGATCGCATCATTGATATGTATAAATGTTTTCCAGTCAGAAAAGGACTAAATATTAATTGAAACAAATGACAATAAAATGCAAAGTATTCTCTTCATTAATCAAAATACTTTTGGAATGTAACTGTATTATAATTACCAATGATTTAAACTGTAACTGTAGTGGAATACAGTTACTTATATTTTGTATTTTTAATACGTAATCCCATTACATATATTTCGTTACTCCCCAACCCTAAAAACACAGACAATTCAAAATTCATGTTTGAGGTCTGACAGTGTGTTATAAATATTGTTAAATAAGCATAAAAGTCTTATCAATTTATGTTAACCAGAGTCCCTTTTTTACTCATAAAGTCGATAAGCGTTCAGACTGTTCACACAGTGAATTCTTTAACAATAGGTAAAAAATTTGCAGCTGAAATCAGTGCAGCCATAATCATATTAAATGGTAAGCGATCAATCACTTCTCATAGTCAGTGTGTTGAATGCAGGAGAAATGGGCAGGAGTTAAGACCTGGCACGAGTCCTCATCCTAAAACTGTTCGTACACACGAAAGTCATATTTTTTGCATACACACAAAAGTTTTTAGATTTATAAAAAAGTGCGCAAAGTTCACTTTATGAATCCCAGCTAGCCGTAAGATTGTTCGTACATGCACGTGATTTATTCCCGACCCGTCTCCTCCCAGAAATAATCAGTATATGGAGTGTACCGCACCTGTTTTTACTATGCATAACCTCCTTTACATACAATTACCAAATGCATATCGCCATCCAGACACGTGACTACTGAGTTTAACGGTACGCGAAACTATGAACACGTGAGATAGTACAGACTGTTAATGCCTCAAGTGCCCATAAGTTAGATGCTGGTGCTAAAATTATTTCGTAATATTTGTCTTGTTTTTGAGTACATTTTCTAGACATCTTTTAAACAAGACCTGTTAACCCGAGAAACATCATTTTTTAAGATAGTAACTTGTTTTATATATCTTATCAAATATATATATCTCATCCTTGGACAATTGTTTTATTGTTGAAAGCATAAATCTATGCAATTTTGCTTCTCAGACAATATTTTGAATTGAACGTTTTATAGAGAAGTTAAATATTTTTATTACAGCTTTGTCCGCCTTTCAAATTGTTACATTAAATGAATATAGTCTATTCTCTCTCTCTTTCCTAGCGTTTGTCCCACGTAGGTGCAGGGTCTGCTTCGTGATAGTCCGCACATATATATATATATATATATATTTGATTTGGCACAAGTTTTACGCCTTCTAAGTTTTAAGTTTTCTATTATGGCCACCATTTTTCCATCATGGCAAGTTTTTCAGCATTTTGTGCTACAGTAGCTCTTCTGTGGGATCGGACCAGATGGGCTAGCCTTCGCTCATCATGCGCATCGATGAGCCTTGGGTGCCCATGACCCTGTTGGCGGTTCAACAGTTGTCCTTCCTTGGACCACTTTTGGTAGGTACAAACCACTGCATACCGTGAACACCCTACAAGATCTGTCATTTTGGAGATGATCTGACCCTAGCCATCACAATTTGGTCCTTGTCAAAGTCACTCAGATCCTTACGCTTGCCCATTTTTCCTGCTTCCAACACATGAAATTCAAAAAATTGACTTCACTTGCTGCCTAATATATCGCACCCCTTGACAGGTGCCATTGTAACGAAATAATAAATGTTATTCGCTTCACCTGTCAGCAGTTTTAATGTTGTGGCTGATCAGTGTATATTCAGAATACTATGTAGATAGAGATGAAACCGCGGGCAATGCTCTCAGGTGAATTGAACCACTTCCTTCTAGAAAGCTTCAACCAGAATAGACAGAGAAAATCCGCTCAGAGTGCTACTGAAAACAGTTGATGCCACTTCAATGGCAGATGAGGATGAGTGATGAAGGGGAGGAGGACTTCCAGGGTAATCTCTTATTTTCACCATGGCATGTTACCAAGAGCACACACATGACTCTGACTGACTGAACTGGCCACCTCAATATTTATTACGTCATGGCATCAATAATGAGCGAATATACATCTCATTCAAATAAAGAAGCTCTTTGCATGTCCTTCATAGAAAAGGTGCATCAACAATTATAAAATATTTCAGTTAGAAATCACTCATCTTGCAGTTCTGTACTGATTTGTCTCTTCAATCTTTGCTGGTTTATAAATCCTAAAAGAAAGTAAATGGAATTTCTATGGTCACATACGTGGACAGCACATTTTAGCTCTTATGTCCACAATTGTGTTCACTGCTGAATTGGTGGTGTTATGGACACGTATGGGGGTACTTACACTGCCATCTGGTGGTGTTAGAAGTTTATAATACACTATGATCAAAATTCAAAATGGCGACGAACACAAGGGAAGACTCAAGTGGAAGCTCCATACACAAACGTCTACCAGGTAAGAAGTTCTGTCATATTTCATGGCTTATTCTGATTTAGATATTTATAAAAGCCTTGTATATTTGTCATGACATGCATTTTTTTTAAAAAAGTGTAAAACTAGCAACTTTGTAGGTCGCTAAACATGAAGTACACGTAAGTGTACTTATGGACTAACGCTCCTTGAAACAGCTGATATGCTAGTAAACATGCACAGATGTAAAATGGGGAAAAACTCTAGCTCTGATCCAGCTAAAAAGCTGTACATGGTCCCAATGAAATAACTAACAATTAAATCACTAAAATACATACCTACATGTATGTATACTTAAATTAGTTGGGTTGAAAATGTTAGTAAAAATGTTATATGCTAGTAAAAATGTGCACATGTAAAATAGCTTGCATTGGTTGTGTTGAAAATGTTAGTAAAAATGTAATATGCTAGTAAAAATTTGCACATGTAAATTAGCTTGCATATTATCCAATTGGAATAAATAACAAATAAATAATGCAAACCTACATACATAAATTCATTTGTATTTTATTTTATCATGTTTTTATTTCCAGAGCGTTTTTCTGTGCAAAGAGCATTGGAGCTACTTGGGTTAATTGATGGAGACAACTCAGATTTGGACGTGTCTGACAATGATGATCCCATCCTGGATGGCAATTACCAACCATCACCACAGGAGGAAAGCAGCAGTGAGGACAGTAGTGATGATGAGGACCCCATTTCTGAGCCCACTGACCACAGCTTAGGATGCAAACATGCAGATAGTGCAGATAATGGTTAGCCAAGACCCAGTAGATATTTGTTTATTTTATGCAGTTAGGGCCTTAGGGCTATGTGAAGGATTGGAAGGAAAATATCATTTACAAAACTTGTTGACAGGTTCATGGACAGGGACAGAGACAGGAACTGAGACAGGTACAAGTACAGGTTCATCCCGCACTCTCAGACGTCGCCGTCAAAGTCTGATTGAGGCTGATAGCTCAGAAGATAACTTGGAAGAGCCAACACCAAGACCAAGCCAAACAAAAAAAAAGAAAAAGGGAGACTCTGAACAAGGTACTTGTTATTGTTGTACCTCAATTACTTACATGGGTAAAAATGTAACTTCCTACAATAAATACTATTGTTATTCTGATTCTGGTTGTGCAGGACGTGGACTACGCTGGAAGGCTACACCATTGAGGCCAAACCTGGCAGAGTATCTGCATCAGGACCGAAACTGATCTAGGCAGACATGGCTGGACCCCACTAGAATATTTTGAACAGTACATTGATAGAGATTTGATGATGACGATTGCAGAATGCTCAAATATTACGTCAATGTCTAAGAGTGGGGAGCCACTTAACATGACAGTAGATGAGGTTTACCACTTTTTTGGTGCTTGTATTTTGATGTCCTGCATCCGATACCCAACCATTAGGATGTACTGGTCCAAAGCCTTGAAAATCACTGCCATCACTGACAAATTTACACGTGCCAGATTCTTCAAACTGAGGGGAGCAATAAAAGTGGTTATTGATCATGATGTGCCAGAAGACCTGAGAATGTCTGACAAATTCTGGAAGGTGAGGCCTTTTCTGGATCGGATTCTCTGAGGCTGCTTGTCTCTGAATCGACCTGATTAGCATCTATTGATGAGCAGATGATTCCTTTCACAGGAGCCTGTCCGTACAGACAATATCTGCCAATGAAGCCAAACCCAGTTGGCATAAAGAACTTTGTTTGTGCTACAGCTGATGGCATTGTGCTTGACTTTGAGCTGTATCAAGGCACAGGTTCACTGATTGAGAAAGTCGAAGAACCAGAGGGCCGGAGTTTGGGATGCTTAGTCATCGAGCGTCTGTGCCAAACTCTGCATCGTGGCACAAAGGTGTATTGTGACCGGTTCTTCACCACCATCAAATGTGTGCAACGAATGATGGAGAAAGAGCTGTACATGACTGGTACAATAATGAAGAACCGACTTGCTGAAGCAAAGCACAAGTTACCCAGTGACAAAGCCATGAAAAACGCAGGAAGAGGTACCTCATCAGAAGTTTCTGCTGAAGATGGAAAGTTGTGTGTAGTGAAGTGGATGCGACAACAAACCAGTATTGATGATTTCTGTTGTTCATGGTGCGCAGCCAGAAGACACCTGCCAAGCTGGGACAAGAAAATTAAACAATACGTCACTGTCTCAAGACCAAGCATTATCCGTGAGTACAACATCAAGATGGGTGGAGTTGATTTGATGGATAGAATGATAAGTTACTATCGAATGAGCACCCGTACTAAGAAGTGGACAATGCGGATGGTAATGCACTTCACAGATCTGGCTTTAGCCAACAGCTGGTTACTCTACCGAAAAGACCATGCAGTATGTGCTGGATCAAAGACAAGACCAATCCAGTTCCTTCAGTTCCGCATGGAAGTGGCTACGATCCTCTTGGCCCAGCATCACGGTGCAGATGCAGACCTTTCGAAACAGTCAGAGGAAGAAAATTCAAACCAGGGAGTGAAACGTCATGTGACAGCGTTGCCCCATGTTTCGGTCCGCAGGAGGGCTACTGCCCACCTCCCAGAGATGATCGGCCTGAAAAATGCAATGCGCTGCAGACAACTAGGTTGCACTGGAAGAACCCGAGTGCGTTGTATGACCTGCAAAGTTTTCTTGTGTTTGCAAACTGAGCGCTAACTGTTATTCAGCCTTTCACAAATAAGTGATGGCAGTGATTCTCAAGGTGTGTACATGTTCCTTGGTTCCTCCTTGTTCTCAGACTCAGTGAAGGTCAATGACCTCTGGGCCTCTGTAAGCAGGCCTGGTCCTTCAGTGCTCAGTTATAACAGTCTTTAACATGTTCCATTTTTTACATAACCAATCCAAAATGTCACATGAGCTACTCACCTACCATGTTTTTTTCACTATGATGTTCAAAACACATTAGTAGCCTAATGCAAGATTGGCTATTTAAAATGCTTTTCAATGTTTTATATTTTGTTACAGACATACAATGTCATCCTGCAACTGTTTTGCAGCATATCTAAATGTTCTAAACACTATTTTTAACTGTCCAAAATGGGCAAAAATGCAATGTTTCCATGTTGTTTTTACTCTATGATAGTCAAAACATGTTTAAAAAACAAGTGTATGTGTTATTAATACATTAAAAACAGTCAGGAAAAAGACTGCTGTGTTCAAGGCAGAAATAAAGAGTTTTTCATTCTATTACACAAAGGTGACTTTATTGTGTTTTATGGAAATTCGGATCATGAATCCACATATGTGGACATAATTTTTCTCTAAAAGTACATTGTATCAAAAGATGATACTTAGTTTTTATTCTAATTAGGTTAAAACAAGCCCAAATAGCAAAGAGAAATGAAAAAATGCATGTAAAAAACAGCTTGGGCCTTAAGAGGATAATTTGCGACCACAATAGAATAAAATAGGAATAAAAAAAAAAAAAGGGTTCTTAGAGCTGACATAATTAACGGATTAAAGGATTAGTTCACCCAAAAAATGTAATTCTTTCATGATTGACTCACTTTTAAGGCGTCCCAGATGTGTATGTCTTTCCTTCTTCAGCAGAACTGAAATGAAGTTTTTTACAAGCATATTTCAGCTCTGTATGTCTGTACAATGCAAGTGAATGGGTGCCATCTGGCTGCTGACTGTCGACTCCAGTCGATCAATTAATGTCTTCTGATGCAAATCGACAGGTTGGTGTAAGAAACAAAATAGATAATTAAAAAGTTTTTAACTTTAAATTGCTACTTCCAATCAGCGCTGGGATGCTGTTTGAAATGACCTAACTATAACATGACATTCATTCCTCTGTTGTAAACAAAGCACGCGCTTCCAACTTCTCGTGCGAACACGCCATTGCGCTTACATCACACAACAGCTCTGTGATCCGTCGACTGCTAGCAGGAAGTGTTTTTAAAAGTTAAGAAAGTTTTAATTATTGATTTATTGTTCATACAATCCTAAAACTCTCAAAATTTGTGATTAATCGCGATTAACTATAAAACAAATTATGAAATTAATCGCAATTAAAAATGTAATTGACTGACAGAAATTGTACTTGTGCTGTGTATTTTTGAAAATAAAAGCCACTTGGTTTGATATTTTGTTATCTGATGCAATGGCATTCACACATTTTTTAAAGTGTGACATAAGTGTTCAAAATGTCAGTTTATCCAGTAGGATCTTAGCAGATTCTTATTTGATCCTATTTGAAATGGTTCCATATTCTGATATAATTTCCATAAGCAATCCATTTGCATTCTTTAGGGTTTTGATCTGTAGGAGAGCTGTCTTGTTTTTATGCATGTTAAATTTCTATGACTTTGGCACATAAACAGTGACACACATTTTTTCCCATCTCAGGCTTAGGAGGAACACATGCCAGCCTGTGGGGTACAGTACATTTTGGATGCATTTAATCTGGCTTAGTGAGGTTTGGAAACCAGACAGACATCTCTGTCAGGCCACAGAGAAAGAACACTTAAGCCAAATATCACCCACACCAATGTCTCTCTCTCTCTCTCCTCTCTCTCTGTCTCTCTCTCTATCTCTCTTTCTTGTTGCTACACATATTAAAATCATGTGGCCTTTTACTTTTCTAAGCTATCGGATTTACAATTCATACCTAGCGGACGATAAAGCTGAAAAAAATCCCAGAGATTTACTATGAAGGAGGGTACTGGGCCATATCTAGGGACCACAAAAAAAAACAGTAACCACATAGCAACCACCAAGAACACCCTAGCAACAGCATATCAACATGCCTATAATCACTCAACGCCATAGTAACTTAGCAATGGCCTGGCAACCACTCACAACACCCTAACATCACTCACTAATATATATATATTTTTAAAGTCTAGTTCAAACATGAAGTAGACCCATGATCAACTCTAAAATGAAGTTTAGTGTTAGACAATGAGACTTCTTACTGTTTCCTGGCTATGATAATTTCATGCTGCTTCAAGAGGCCCAATGCCCTCTATGTGTCTTATGTGTACAGGCATATTGCTCAATGTTATAATGTTATAAGAGAACTACTCAATGATTCCAATGTGTCATTTTGTACCCAGAATGCAGCATTTATACATATAGGTGTGTATTATTTTATATTAATTTATTTTATTTTTGTTTGGCTGAATTCGATTGAGGCTTCCTGCATAGTCTTAACATTATGAAGATCATCTGATTTGCATTAGGCGCTGTTTTCATGTTCTCAAACCTCTCTCTCCTTTAAATGAATCTGCTGACATATAGCAATACACATGGTTGCATAACATGAACAACACTTGAATACAGACATTCTTTTTCTAAACCATACGTATAATAATTAAATAATAAAAACAATACATAAATAAATATTTTTAAAAGCATTGAAAAATAAAGAAGGTATTCTGATTCCAAATGCACGATAAATAAATAAAAACAAAAAAAATAAATACAGTTCTAATAAACAGATAACTTGAGCTCCATTCTTGATGAAATGGAGGAAAGTTGTTTCATTTTCTTACCCTTTCCCTCTGGTTTTTAAAATCCTCTTCAGTGTATTTAGTCTTCAAACTCAGCTTTGCTTATGCACATCAACACAGCAGATCCAGGATCAGATTTTTCTGCTGTTTCAAACATTCTTTCCCATCAAACCCCAAACCTTGGGACTGACCTCAGACTGAGGTTGAGGTTCACATCTGGACCTCGCCTCCTCTCACCAGCAGGAGTCAGCGTAATCTCTCCAAGTCCAGTGACATGAGAGTGGGGCCCCGCCACATATCTCACCCCCAGGGCCCCGCGGTCTGGCGCTGCCAGTAAAGGGGAGGAGGAGATGGGGTAGAGAAAGGGAGAGAGTGGGAGGAGAGGAGGGGGGCAGAGGAGGGTGCCACGTTTGCATGATGGCCCAGCAGCCACACAATAGACCCTGACCCTCACATGCCGGGTGATATGAAACGGTTTACTCAGCATGGCTTGGCAGTTTCACCATTATAATCGGCATATAGTTTATAATATATTTATAAACTTAAAAGGGATAGTTCACCCAAATATGAAAATTCTCTCATCATTTACTCACACTCATGCCATCCCAGATGTGTGTGACTTTCTTTCTTCTGCTGAACACAAACCAAGATATTTATAAGAATATTTCAGCTCTGTAGGTTCATAAAATGCAAGTGAATGGTGGCCAGAAATCTTAAGGTCCAAAAAGCAGATAAAGGCAGCATAAAAGTCATCCATAAGACTCCAGTGGTTAAATCCATATCTTCAATAACAATATGATAGGTGTGGGTAAGAAAAAGATCAATATTTAATAAAAATTTTACTATAAATTTCCTCTTTCAATATTCAGATGAGAAAGTGAAACTAAATAGGCACCACATGTGATGTGATTTTCAGAAGTGAAAGTGAAAGTGGAGATTTAAAGTAAAAATTGCCTTATATATTATCTGTTTTTCACCCACACATATCGTTTTTGAAGATATGGATTTAACCACTGGAGTTTTATGGATTAATTTTATGCTGCTTTTATATGTTTTTTGGACCTTCAGATTGATGCCCACCATTCATTTGAATTGAAAGGACCTACAGAGCTGAGATATTCTTATAAAAATATTTGTTTGTGTTCATCAGAAGAAAGAAAGTCATACATATCTGGGATGGCATGAGTGTGAGTAAATGATGAGAGAATTTTCATTTTTGGGTGAACTGTCCCTTTAAGGAGGCACAGAAAATATAACAAATTAAAAAAACTATTAAACAATGACAAAAACTATATAAAACTATTTATACAATTAATTAGTCATTTTTATTGTAATTTTGGATTATTGTTAAAGGTTTTAGATATGATGTGCTGGATCTCTTTACTTGGGACCAATAAAAGGGTTAAGTTTTATGTTTATACATAAAACACCTATAATCTAGTAATAATAATAATAGTAATTTTATAAATTTTATTTATAATGTGCTTTTCTTACACTCAAAGTGCTACAAGATTAAAATATAAATATACCAACAAAACAACAATAAAAAAATCAAGTTAATAAAACAACCAAATAAAAGCAACTTTCAGGGTTGGGGCATTTCTAATGGAAAAAGGAAGAGCGTTCCATAGCTTAGGGGCTCTGAAGGAGAAAACTCTTTCCCCATAGATTTCAGTTTGCAGGAGGGCTGCTGACGAGCAAGTGAGTTAGCAGAATGGAGAGGACGAGGGGGAGTATAGAGTGCAGCACGGTTGCAATACTGATGCTATCCCATGAACTGCTTTTTACGTTAAAAGAATTTTAAAATCAAGTCATGCATTGATGGGAAGCCAAAGCAACTGCAAGAGCACAGGGGTAATGTGTTGACATGGAGAAGTGTAAGTAAGAACACAAGCAGCAGAGTTCTGAATATACTGAAGCCTATTTATGGATTTTGCTGGTAGTCCTGAAAAGAGGGCATTACAATAATCCAGCCTAGAGGTAATAAAGGCATGGATAAGCCTTTCTGCATCAGCCAAAGAGAGGAAGGGCCTAAGTCGGGCAATATTTCTAAGGTGGTAAAAGGCTGTTTTAGAAATATTTATAATATAGCTGAGCATCAAAGAAAAAGCCCAGATTCTGCACTTGAGAAGTGTGAAGCACCAGGCTGTTATCACCATCAATTTAGGATGGTCAACTTTACGAGTTGCAGCCGGTGTACCAATTTGCATAAGGTCACTGTTGGAGCAATTCAGTTCCAGAAAGTTATTATCCAAGTTCTTATTTCTTGCAAACAGTCATAATAGTTAATGTGCAGGTGATATCAGGGTGCTAACGTAAATTTGAGTATCATCAGCATAGAAATGAAACCCAAGGCCATATTTCCCAATCATTTGCCTGAGGGGAAGCATATAAATGCTGAACAGAGTGGGGCCCAACACTGATCCTTGGGGAACACCCTGACGTACTGATACAGTCCCTGATTTGGTATTACCCAGAATAACAAACTGAGAGCAATCCGATAAATAGGATCTGAACCAGTCCGACACCATCCCAGAGAGACCAAGCCAGCTATGCAGCCTATCCAGTAGGATGGAATGGCATACAATGTTAAATGCAGCACTGAGGTATAAAATACTGCATGCACCTGTATCGGCTGCAATAAGTAGGTCAGTCTATACCCAGATAATGTAGTCTCAGTGCTATACCCAGTTCTGAAGCCTAATTGAAAATGTTCTAATAAATAGTTTTGAGAGAAGTTACATATACAGTAGGTCTATAATTTGACAGATCAGAGGCATCACGTCCAGGCTTTTTAGGGACTGGTGTGATTGCAGCCATTTTTAGTGCAAGGGGAACTGATCCAGAATTTAATGAGGAGTTCACAATTAAAGTGATATGGGTGCAAGTAGATATGAGACATCCCTTGAGAAGAGAAGAAGGAAGGGGATCAAGGATACAGTTAGTTGAATTGATAGACTTAACTGTTCTTGCAATGAAGTCAATGTCAACTGTTGCAAAACTAGAAAGAGTAGAGGTAAAACATATTACACTGAGCAATAGAAGAACAAGTAAATTAATTTGCTAGTTTATGAAGTTTGTTAACTGTCTTAACAAAATATTTCAGTTAGCTGCCACATAACTGATGATTTTAGAGCAGTGATCCTTACATGCAGCATTGAGAGAATTATGGTAAGCAGTTTGATGTTGAGCAAACATAAGACTGTGAACTGTTAAACCAGATTTTTTATATTGCCGCTCAAATTGCCTTCCTCTGGAGTTCAGTGAATGTAAGAACTCAGTTGTATACCAGGGAAATGGTTTCCTGAAGGTGGCAACATGCTGTCTCAGAGGTGCAAACTCATCCAACACTGCAGACAGAGCAGACTTATAATAGTTACGTTTGAGGACGGGGGCTGACAAAGGTTGAGGATCCAAAAGCAGGTTTATTGATAAACAGGAAAAACAGGAGCAAACAAAACAACCACGATGGGTAAAATGAAAGCAAAACACAAAAACGCTGGAACACTGGAACTAGGAACACAGGCATGGAAGCGAACATCAACAACATACAACAAACGACCAGGTAATGGAGGAACGGGCAGGGTTATATACACACAAAGCAGGATGATTACAAACAAGACACAGGTGAGAACAATGACAGTGAACACAAACGCCAACAAGGAGACTATGGAGTTAAATAATGGACAAAAGTGAAAACTAAGGAGCAAGGTGAAACACGACAGGGTAATACATGACAATAATGTTCTGCGGAATTAATAATTGGGAGCTCAGAGACAGAATTAGAGAAGAGGCCATAATCCATGTGCTTGATGGTTCTAAATGTGATTAAACGTTCTACCAAAGACCTTGAAGGTGGAACAATTATTTTGAAAGTAATGAGCTCAGCTTATACTCATCTCAGTACTGTCCAATGACTGAATATCAACACCAGCAGAACAGGCTAAATCTAATATAGCCTATGAGAAGTAAAGTTGACATGCTGAGTAAAATTAAAACCATCAATAATGTCAAAACAATTGACAGTATTAACAAAATTTGGATTGTCAACATGAATGTTAATAGCTCAGACTAAAACCATTGCTGGACAGACTGGACTGAGAAACGTCAACAGCTCAGTAAGTTCAGAAAAGGAGAGTGGATTGAGCTTAGGGGGACGGTAAATGAGCAGTACAAGTACAGGCGAAGCACCATTAATTTTAAAAGCCATACACTCAAATAATGAAACAGAAGTAATTACAGTGATTGACACATCAGATCTATAAATAACAGTGAGTCAACCGCCTTTGCCAGTGGATCGTGGCATGTCAATAAAGGTTTATCCAGATGGGGCACACATATTAAGATTAAAATAGTCATTGCCTTTATGGCATGTTTTGCTAAGACAGAAAACATCAAGTTTTCTGTCTCTAATAACATCAGAGAGTAGAGCTGTTTTGTGATTCATTGACCTCGTATTCAAGTGTGCAAGTCTTAAAGTGCTGAGACGCACATTCCCACCACGCTTCTCAGAAAGCATTTCAGGATAACGTAAATTACTGGAGCACAAACCCCTGAAAATGGAGTTGCGACAAACCAAGCACCTGCAACTTGACCAGGATACAGTAATGCCAGCACCAGTAATACAACGTTTTTGATGACAGTTATACCAGTGTATAACTGGGCAGAAGGAGAAGCTGCGTGGAGCGCGAAGTTTATGTAAAACTGAAGTCAAGACATCCATTTTCATATATTTCATAGAAAGAGTTTCTTCTCATAGTGAGATCCACTTGTTCAATCCACTGTTCAATCACTTGTTCAATCCACTGTTCAATCACTTGTTCAATCCACTGTTCAATCACTTGTTCAATCCACTGTTCAATCACTTGTTCAATTCACTGTTCTCCACTGTTGATACAGATGTTCCAAATAGTCAGGAAGAGCCACATCAGGACATCCAATGTGGATTTAGGACACTTCCACTCTGGTCAAGCTCAAAGCGAAATGCCAACCAAACTATTAAAGCAAGCCTGATCCCAAAGCAGCAGCAGACGGATCGGGAAGCAGAGATGTAGCACATCCGATGCAAGTGAGGTTAGTAACAATGAAGCAGATGATAGCAGAACAAACACACTAAAACTGAAACTAATAAATACAAAAACTATAAAAACTCCTAAGCAAATGGAAACTCTAAAACAAATAAAAGCAGACCAAATTACAGATGGAGAAGCAGCAGCTAACATGCGCCAGCATCCTCTCCAACTGGAGCAACTGTGTTCTGGTGTTCATTACATTAATGGAAGATAGAATGAATGTCTGACTTTTAATGGTTTTGAGATTGCAGGAAGTGATGTTGACACTACAGTGATTCTCTCTGTCTTTTATTGTTCTGGTTAAAAAGTGTATGGATTTGTTATGACAGTAAAGTAACAGAAAATGTAAACTCATGTCCGAGTCGTTTTTACGGGTATAATAAGTTAGTCATTATTCACTCTCACATAATTCACATTACTCGGTACACAAACAATGTTGAAATCCAAAAAGGCGTCTATGTCGATAACATCAAAACTAATTGGTTCTTACAACATGACGTCATGAGATTTCATCACGACACATGCACGAATCAATTAGGACTGATGTTATTGACATAATTCGGTATAGATTACTTTTGGATTACTTAAGCGATTTGTTCATGAATATATATTACAAATTCAGTGTATTAAGTACTAATGTACATTTCTTTAAATTTAAAGTAATCATGAAATCAAACAGTAAATTGCTTTTGTCAGTCCCTCAAAATTTGTAATGATAGTGCCTACTCAAATGTAATTTTGTCAACTTTAAGGAGCATAAAAGCCACATAACTTCAGGATTATATTATTTCCAATATTAGGATCTTTATTTATCATGGACAATCAAACAGAGTCTTTCATAATGTCATCCACTTCTCTGGAACTACAACTTACAGTTTTTTATAGATATAGACATAGACATTTCCACAGAAAAAAGTTATAATTGCTTAAAGACATGCTGTAAGGGGTTTTATTGAGCATAAGAAGAATTATTCACAGGAAATGCAGACACTTGTATCTAAATATTGTCGTATACCACCCAGACAGTTTGCTAATGTGTAAGCAACATGACAGTTCATGAAACCGGTAATAGAAGTCTTTCTGCTGGGTCCAACAGTGTTTTCACTCAAAGAAGTGTCGTCAATGTCAAAGGCCTCATCCTCCGCGCTCTTCTGTCCTCACAAATTGCTCTGGCTAACCGAGAACCATCTGTGTCTTTGTGTGTTACCTTGGAGACAAGGCCATCCAAATAGTTGGAATAAGGAGCACAGGAGTGGCACAGCTCGGTCAGGGAAGTTCAGATGGGGCTGCAATGTAAGAAGGGCTCCAAAAACCCTGACAATCAGCACATTCCAATGGCTCTGGGTTTTTGAGCAGAAAATATCACTGACTGTTGGTGGACGTGGTCGGGCTGTGCATAAACAAAGGCAAGGGGGGGATTTACGGTTCTGGCTGTTGTGTTTTACCACAACCGTAGGAGGAGAGAGAGCAAGACAGCCATCTTGAATCCCAAGAGACAATTCACAGTTTGATCACAGTGTCACCTTATTATTATTGCCGTCTGCAAAAATAAACCTCTAATTTGGCAAACCAGAAAAAATAACCTGCGTCATTGTTTGCTATTGTGACTTGGGGTTTGTGAAAAATTGTAGGTATCAAAATCAACAGTTTTCTGTATTTGTCATCTACGGTGTAAAGCTTGAACCCCCTGTGGTCCTGTATGTTTAGTTGTGCTACCCCTTACGACAACAGTTTTATATCCAAATAACGAGTGTTTAATTGTTTCCAGTTTTGCATCAAAGGCAAAGCTTCAGTATAACATATAGGGCTCATAAATCACTTGGATATTTAGACTGTTGGGTGAAGCCCTGCTACAATTTCAAGAAATGTGTGTGTGAGGTATGTTTATAAGGCTGACTTGTTATTATTGTGCAAAGTGTAGCAATGCCAAAACCTCACATCCCTTATCAAAAATGCTAAAAGAGGGGCAGAAGGAACCAACTTTCCACACATCATCTTATTCAGCATATGATAGGCAAAAAGAGATAGCACAGCAATTATGTAACTAAAACAGTTTTGTCTGTGGTATTTCATGATTCTACACACCCGGTCCCTTATCAGGCTAATCATGCCTCCGAGAGGGATAAAGGCCGACTGCGGAGGATGGTGCACGAGAGAGAGATCGTTTACGGACATGTCCGTCATGTGTGTGTGTTTGTCTTTTGTTTAAGTTAATCATTAAAATATTATTTATGTCATCAAGCTGGTTCTTGCCCCCTCCTTTCCATTGAACTGCTTTACACTGGTGTCGAAATCCGGGAAGGAGGAGGGATACACCGTAGTAGAGTTCTCGCCACTACCGTCCACCCCAATGGAGCAGCCGCGGCCATCTGCCGGAGGACGAGGAGCCTGGCCGCCTAGAAGTGGAGGAATGGCCGGCAAACGCGAAGGGAGAAGGGGCGGAGGATCCCCTACCAGCCCCTGAAACGTGGCAGGGTCTGAGACTGCCAACCGCGAGCGGGGAGGGGCTCGCTGCCAACCATCCACTCTTCCAATTGGTCCACATTATGGTCCATTATAGATATTTGGGTTAAAGTCCATGCTCATAATGGTGTCTTGGCTTTTTTTTCTTCTTCAGACTAACAGTGGTCATTTTGTTATCATTATAGTTACCTGAACACATTTGAAATGAACTGTGTACACTAAAAGAGACCTCTGTCTAAAACCCTTTTCTAACTTACAGCCAATAGAGCACAACAGTTTGGTTCCAGAAGTAAAAATCCCATACATTTTTATCCATGGGCAAATTCATTTTTAACAATAACTTATAAACCTTTAGATACAGACCTAACGTGTGCTCTGATGTAGTTAATCGGTGGTATATGCTTCTGTTGAAGCACTGGCCGGCATTAATTCATCAATTTTAAAATCGTGTTTAAAAATGGAATTTCTGGTGAAGAACTACATTACCCATGTTCTCAAAATGAAACGATACACCAATTAGAGAATCGCGGTGAACAAAGCACAGCAAAAGAGCTCTGCAGAGAAAGCGCACTTTCATGACACTCCGTGAATGATGCAATCCAGTCTGTCTCCCAACACTCTCAAACCAGGGGCATCGCTAAATCTCTTTTACTGGCGCTTGAGCCCCGGTAATGTTCTGCTGTGCCCCAGTAAAATTCTATGGATAAATCATGAGGGTGAACCATATACTGATCTGGGAAATATGGTTTTCTGTTACAATCAGCGATCTATTCAATCAAATATACCTTCACCCCCTTTGAACCTCCTCTCAACTCAAACTACATTTGTAGCTGTGTAAATAAGAAGCGATTGGAATTTTGTTGACATTTTTTAATTCATATACCGTTTTACCATTTCTTTGGTACAGATTTGATATTGTTGGCTTGTTAACTGACACAAGGTACTAAAAGCTAATGCTTGATAATCGCTAATCCCTTGCTTCACAAATGATGAGATTGAGTCATCAGTAAAATGCTATTTGAAGTACTAGCTAGTGATTTTGCTTATTAAATTGCTAATAGTGGCAGGACCTTTTGTCCTGGGCCCGGGCTTGAGGGGGGAGTTCCTGTAGAGCACATTTAAATGCGTTCAGCGGGAGACAAGGATATAAACATGGAGACAGCGAACCGAGGATCTCCTGTTTACTAGACAGGTGCTTTAAACAACTAAACCACAGCACCATCCTTGAAATAAGAAAACCTGTGTGCCGGAATGATGGGTCCCAGAGATGTATATATAGAGGAGGATTGGGCCAAGCACTGAGCCCTGTGGTACCCCAGTAAGTAGCTGGGGTAGTTATATTAATCCTATACAATAATAATAATAATTTAAAAAAAGACAAAATGTTACTCCCAAAGTCACAAAAATGTAATGCTTTGGTGCTATTTTTGCCAAACAGTTCTCCCGGAAAGGCATGCCCTTGGACTCTGCAAAAAATGGGGACACTTTATGAATTTTGGGGGGCCTGTGCTCCAGTGGTAATGAAAGTATATAAATGCCCCTTCTCAAGCTACTTGTATCTTTGCAAATATCGATTATCGGAAATTGTATTATGTCATTCGCAATCCTTCATGAGTTTGCAGTTGATTCCCTAATGAAAGACAGTAAGTACACAATCTTGTACTTTTTTGTTTCAAATCAAAGTTTGTAATGTTGTGATTCACTTCAGAGCTGGTTGATGTGGATCATGGTTTAGATCTCTATTATGAAGGAATTTACAAATTCCCATTAGAAGAAATTAATGGGAAAAATTATTCTGGAACCCAGATGGCTAGAAATGTGGGCAGGCACTGTTGCACTCTATCAATGCACACTTTCTATGTCCAGTGACTTTCGAGTGCTCTTTCCAAATCAGGCCACTCTTCCACCTCTGTTGTTATCTGCCTACACAGCACATGTGCTTTGCCCCACCTCATTCCTAGGGTTACCATAATTCATCAATAAATTGAACAAAGTACCTTCCTTTGATCACTGTTTCCTTCTGTGGGGGTCATGTCAAGAAAGTAACCCCCCCCCATATTTGAAGCTCCACTGAAACCCTACACTTACTCTCACCTCTAAACCTAACCCTAACCTCAACATTACCACTAAATCTAACCCTAAACCTAACATGAGCACCAAAATTTGTGTAGCGAAGTTAGAATATTTAAAAACTCAATTCAATTCAGTGTATTATAATACTTATCACTGTTTTGTTCCACAGCAGCTGTATTTTTGTAAGAGCATCACTGGAATTATGTCCCTTTACAAGAGAAAATTAACAATCAATATATAGTACTGTGCAAAAGCTTTAGGCACGTGTGAAAACTTTTGCATGGAGAGGATAAATAAAACAATATTGCATAAATAGTTTTCATTTATCAATTAAAGACATATGAAGTCCAGTAAACATAAAAAAGGTAAATCAATATTTGGTGTGACCACATTTGCCTTCAAAACAGCACAAATTCTCGAAGGTACACCTGGACACAGTTTTTCTTAGTTGTTAGCAGATACATGTAGAATTCGCCACAGTTCGTCTATCTATTTAAGCTGTCTCAATTGCTTCTGTCTGTTCATGTAATCTCAGACTGACTCAATGTTTAGTGGGGGCTCTCTGGGGGCCATGCCATCTGTTGCAGGGCTCCCTGTTCTTCTTGTCTGTTCTATTTGCAAAAGGTATATTTGGAAGTCTAAAATGTATATTTGGTATTGATACACAAAAGCTGATATAAATAACCATCTTAAGACAAATGATTTTTGCACAGTACTGAACATGGAAGCACATACAGGTTCAGTGATCCTTAATTATATATAATTAATTATAAACATATTTCACGAATCTCAATAAAACATTAAATGCATTATATCAGCATATCCCATATTACCATATTTTCATTCCAGCATACACATTTCCCATTTTGGGTAAACTCCCTTGTTTGATTAACATAACCCCTTAACTCACAGTTAATTTCCCTTGAATTACGGTCAAAGGGGCACGAGAATAAGACATCTGTTGTAATGTCCTTGCTGGGAGATCCCCCCAGAGTGGATTAACTGTAGGTGGATTGTGTACCTGGTATGAGCAGGGTCAGTGAGAGTTCAAATTCTCCTAAATCCCAGTTTGTTTCCTCCAGTAACAAACAAGTCAGTTTAAATCTATGCTGCAAACTTATTGTGTAGAAACCAGTAAAGACTGGGCCGACAGCCTTCCTTTGCTCCTATTTGAGATCAGAGAAACTGTCCTGCTATACTAATCTTTGGGCATAATATTAGGGGCTCACTGATACTATTAAGTGAACAGCTTCTTACTGTAGACTCTTCACTCACTCCTGTGTCAGAGTAAGTGAACTCTTTCCACGAACGTCTGCGTCATGTTTGAGAGGTAGCGAAGGCAAACCTAACAATCTCGCAAGCTGATATGAAGACCCAGTTTGACCGCAAAAGTGTTGCACATTCATTTCAACCTGGTGATTCTGTGCTAGTTCTGCTCTCAGCGCCCGGTTCTGCACTTCAGTATAAATTTGAGGGACACAAATTATATAATTTCGCACCCCTGATCATAGGAGGAAATCACGTATATGTCATGTTAATATATGGCTTATCACTCCAGAGATGTGTCCACTTCTCCCACTGCTAAGCCGGTTACTGTTGCTGTGCTACCATCTCCCCTCTCCTGGCTCAGACGTGTTGTTATACTCTCTTGTAAATATGTTGTATATCCCTTGATATCACATTCATGCCTATTGAGTGAACTGTTGTTATAGATGCTAAAAGGTATCATCCTAAATCAAGTGTGCCTTGGACTGATTACGTTGGGAGCATTTGTAGGGAGGTGGGTGCCATTTCGTTTCATTATCTGTTTTCTCCTGTTGTGGGGTAAAAAGGGAGTTAGAGTAGGTTTATGTTGTTCATTTCCATTTTCTTTTCTAGGAAAGTTAGTTGACTCACCCTTTAGGAATTTGTTAACTTTTGTTAGTTATTCTGGCCTTTGCCCCCTCCTGAAGCCTTTTTGCCTCCATTCTCATTTATTATCATCAAATAAATGCTTTATTTTGCTTTCCAAAAACGTTTTTGAGTGCTGGGATGGAAGAGGGGAACCAAAATCATCTTGTTACAGTTTTCCCAACCCTTGACTGGGTTCACCTCCACTAGGAAGCTGTAGGAGATAACTGCCTTTCTTTTATCTTTGTAACAATTTTCTCTTGTTTATATTTAGTTAAGGAGATAGGTGTCATGATTCACTGTAGTTTTCCTTGTGTTTCTCCCCTGTCATCTGTTATTCCTTTCTAACGTTACAGAACAACTGACCACAAAAAATGGATCTAGCTGCTTCTCTTAGACAATTGTGCTGGGCAAATTTACCCATTAGGGAGTACTCACTTCAATTCTGCGCCATAGCCAGCCTCACAAGTTGGAAGGATTCTGACCTCAAATCAATATATCGGATTGGACTATTGTTTCACCAGTGGAGGGAAATGCCTGAAGGGAGTAACCTCACTTGGAAGGAATATGTGAGGCTAATCTTAGAGACACTCCCTACTTCCGAGTCTTCCACGCCTGAGTATGCTCCACGCCATGTCACAACCACACCTCCCTCTGCTCCACACCATGTCACAGCCACATCTGAGTTTGCTCTACGCCACTCCACGGAGGTCGTCTCTGATTCTCTGTCCATGTTCACGACCACTGAGGTCGTCTCCGAGTCTCTGTCTAGTCACACGACCTCAGAGGTCATCTCTGAGTCTCTGTCTTCTCACACGACCACAGAGGTCATTCCCGAGTCTCTGTCTACGCCCACGACCACGGAGGCCATTCCTGAGTCTCAGCCCATGCCCACGACCACAGAGGTCGCTCCTGAGACTCTGCCAGTCCATCTGCCAGTCCTCCGGGACTCTTAGTCTCAAGCCTCCCACGGCTCTGCATTCTATGGCTTCGCTCCTTGAGCCTGCCACAGCTCTGCCTTCCATGGCTGCTCCCGTCGAGCCTCCTAAGGCCCCGCCACACACGGCTGCACCCCTCGAGCCTGTCACGGCTCCGTCCCTTGAGCCTCCTATGGATCCACCTTGCACAGCTCTGTCCCTTGAGCCTCCTATGGCTTCGTCATCCATGTCCTTACCCCTCGAGCCTACCACGGCTCTGCCTGCCTTGGCTCAGTCCCTCGAGCCACCTATGTTTCCGCCTTCCACAGCTTCGTCCCTCGAGCCTGATCTGCTCTGGTCTCCTTGGTCTCTCGGACAACCACCCCATCTGCTCTGGTCTCATGGCTGTCCGCCTGATCTGCTCTGGCCTCCTTGGTCTCTCGGCCATCCACCCGATCTGATCTGGTCTACCTGGTCTCCCAGCATTCCACCTGTTCTGCTCTGGTATCCTTGGTCTCCGGCTCCATCTTGGCCCTGGGATTCACGAGCCGCCCATTAGAGTTCATGTCATGATTCACTATTGCTTGCCTTGTGTTTCTCCCCTATCATCTGTTCCTCCCAGACTACATTTCCCATAATTCCATGCCCTCATCACTGCCAGCTGTCCTTGATTGTCCTCACCTGTGTTTCATTAACTTTGTGTATATTATGACATGATTTCAGTTTAGTCTCTGTCAGTTGTTATGTTTTGACCTCCTCTTTAGCCCAGTCCTATCGTAAATGTTTTCTCTGTTCTTGTTTTTCCCATCATGGATGTTTCTTTTGTTCCTGTGATTAATTTGTACTTCGTTTACTTTATTAAATCCTATTTCACTACACCTAGATCCAGCTCTTCTGAGTTCCTTTCTAATGTTACAATAGGGAATTTTCCTGTATTTTGTTTAGATTTTTCTTGTCTTGATTAGGAAAGTAATCTCAAAGTCTTTGCTTCCTTTCTTTTCAACATATAATTTCAATAAATTCTGATTTATGGATTACACTTCTTGTGGTGTCAACTTTTGGTTGCGTCCTTACCCCTAGATGGGATGTAACAAAGATCCTTTGGTTCCCCTCACACACTGTATGTGTGTGTGTGTGGTCATGCTTGCATGATGAGGAGTGTGACCTCCAGTAAAGACAAGAGCTTTTCATACAGCACACACCCAATGCCAAAGCCAGGGTACGAAAAGGTTCATTCCTATTGCAAAAGCTATACTAAACACAAATCAGAAAGCTATTTTTCCAAAAGGAGCTTTTGAGTGGTTCCCTCCTAAGGAGGAGGGTCTTGTGAGCAGAGTTTCACTACATTTCACACATACCAAAGCCCCCAATAACCCAAAAACTGCCAGTAAAAGCTTGAAAGTCAACCTTTATTAATACTGTGGAAAAAAGTAAACTTTTATGAGCCTTTTAATAGATGCTTCAGTATTGTTATTAATACATTTATTACATCATAACACAATATAATTGTGATTTATAATTCTGTAATCAAATTGTGTTTTTTTTCCTGTGGAATAATACACATATCAAAATGTTTCAAATTATTGCCACAAGTAAACAAACCAAACCAAAATATAAGTACAGACATAACCTATAGCATCATATTGCAATTGTTGCTATCAATAGCTTTGAATGTATGAGACATGTCCACATTATACTACTTTTGATAATTCATGGGGGTGAGGTTTTTGCTCGTTCACAGCAGAGCACTTATTTCATGTCACTTTATAATGTCTAAATGGCAAGTATGGGAAAATAAATTGCATACACCAAACTTTAAATTCACAAAAGTATAAACAGTGTTACTGGGTCATGAATGTAGTATAAAAGAAAGGTAATAATAAAAAAAGAACAGAAACACAAACACAGAAGGCACTGGTTGTTACTGGTTGTTAAAAAGTGATTTTTTTTTCATTTTATATTTCATGCACAGTATCCTGCCTTTAACAGAGGACACCTTGTCGTATTCATGTACCTTCTTTTTAGGCATTGGGGATAATAAATTAAATGCTGTGAACTGCCCTGCAGTTGCAATATGTTTGATGATGAAATGCAAAAAAAACTATATTTCAACATATAGTACAGTTGTGGAATACAGAAAAACATGACTAGAATCTATCTGACTTTTCATACGCTGAGAGGTTCAACCTTTATAACAAACCAACCAAGAAAAAACATTAACAGATGGGTGAATCTCACAAAAACCTGCCATGCACATGTCTAGGTAATATATTTTACACCAAAAGACAAAAATAAGAAATCTTATTTTGTTTAAAGAAAATAAAGCCTGTTTTTTTAATAGTAGAATTATTTTCATGCCAATTAAACACATTACTGTAATAAAAAAACCAACCAAACAAACAAAAAACAAAACATCCTCATTACGGTAATGAGAAAAAATTATGTTATTTGTATTTTGACATATACATCATGTTAGCATTTGTTGTGCTTTAAGTGCAAATATTTTGTCATGAAAATAGGTCCAAAAATAGGCTTCATTTTCTTTGGGGTAAAATGTGACCTGGACATGTTTTCATGAGATTTATCCAACTAAGCATTCACAATTAAATCTAGACCATTCTTAAACCCCATTTTTGCACCTACAAGAATCTTTCAAAATCCCAGCAACCAATTGAGACAAACTGCTGTACCTATATGAAGGAACTTATGACATACCAAGACATTGAAAGAACTGTGATACTTAAAGGAAATGGTCGAAACCATGCTTTGCACATTCATTACTTGCATTCATCTTACATTGTGACATGCACTGATGTTCCTCTTTGGTCACATGGTCTCTGCCTTTTGAAACAGGGTCAGAGACTCACCTGAGAGAGCTTGTAACCCAACAACTGTAAAACAAAATTAAACAAATCAAAACTAAACAAAATAACAAAACAAAATATTAAGGTACATGGCACAGGGTGCTGTACAACATTACATAACATAACATAACATAACATAACATAACATAACATCTAATACTGATTATTTTGGAAATTTTGGCATCTTTGGTATATATATATATATATATATATATATATATATATATATATATATATATATAAAAACATTTTGAAAACAACCTCCAAAATTTTTTATGAGTTCAAATGCAGTGAGCTAATCTATCCTTCTGCACGAGCTGTCCCGCCTCAATAAAAAGGAGTACTTCAGTCATTCTAAAGCTTAAAATGGTAGCTCTCTTAATCTTTACTCATCTGCTTCTGGAAAACTCAGTAGTTACATTTTTTGTCATTTACTTTTGCTCTTCTTACGATTTTTTTTTTGCTGTCCAGCAACAAAATACACACCACATTCTAATCTGACCTGACTGATAAATACCATGTGCATTTTTTGTTACCCTTTGACAAGACAAGCATTTACTTTTGCTGTATTAATGAATTGCACTGGAGGGAGAAGGGGGGTCTCTCTCTCATGGTCTGCTTTCAAGGCTGGGTGGGGGGCGTGCTGGAGGGGGACAGGATGGTCCTGGGGGGGTTCGGGCAGGTGGTGGACCCGGTGGAGACTGTGCCAGGGGTGGTCCCCTCGGAGGTGGGCTGTTTGGAGCAGGTGTGTTTGGGCTGGGAACCGGGCGATAGTCTTGCGGGGGTAGAGGTGGGCTTTGAGCTTGTGGCGGTGGGGCTTTTGCTGCTTCTTCTTTCACTCGTGTAAAGTTGATACATCGACCCTGTGGCGAGTACAAGAACAGAAACGTTTCACATCAGTCAGGTCATCACTCTGTTGAAAGTGGCCACTGTCCAATATGCAAGCATTACTTTGTCCTATTTTCCAGAATGTTACTGTGGCAATGACACCCAAATAGAAGCAATTATTTTATTAATTCTCTGCCCAGCTCATTTCTTGCTAACACACACACACACACACACATACAAGATCTTGCATACTGGCCGAAGCCCTGTGAAAACCACAAATGAAATCACCCAGAATTGTAAATCATGCATCATGGAAAGACTAAGTCCTCTATAACCTTAAACGCTCCTCTAAAAAGACTGCCTAGACTTCGTGAAGAATACCTATTAAGAAAATCTGTTTTTTAAACAGAAAAGAACCCTAAATGTATATTTAATGTTCTGTTAATAAAGCCAACATGAATTCAAAAATGACCCTGTGTGATTTCTGTGCCACTAGATTTACCAAATGGATTTGCAAAAATAATGGCAAATTACCCATACTAGCATTATCTGGCATATCTGAAAGAAATTAGAGTAAGAGTAGTATGTTATGCCACCCCCTCCACCTCTTCCCCATCTGCCATTGGTCCAGCAAGCACATATCCTCGCCCCAAACTCAAGCCATTGGTTGACCCAATGTTATGTCGGTCGGGATGCTCAATCAGCAGAGTTTTGACATTTTGTTTTGTTTTGATAGTACAAAACTTTTCGGGAGAATCAGCATGCCAATGACATATTAGAGTAGGCTGAGATAGGAGAAAGTATTTTGACTAGGGTTGTCGATTTAACATGTTAATTCTATAAACAGTTCTATTATAAAATTATATATTCATTATATAAAAAATTATACATGAAAGAAATACAATTAATCATGTCCTACCATCCGAGCAATTCAAGCTTGAAGTATCACCTGTTTTCTCCAGGGGTCAGTAAGCGAAACTCCAGCTGTATAAGCAGCTCTCAAGTCCAAAGCTGGTCTCGCAGATCTTTTCAGTTCAATCTTTTCTAAATGGGTAATTTCAGCTTTCTTCTGTTGTGGAATCATCTGGCACGTCATGGTCAGATGTCTGTTCTGGGCACAGTTTCACACTTTCTTGGCTCTCATAATCTTGCTCATCTTCATTCTGTTCATCATCATGAGCCTCATCTTCATGCTCTTCCTGTTCTTCATCGAAGGCAATCTCTTGCATTTGGAGCGCTTTCTAAGTTTCAAAATACGTTTAACTTCACACAGCGACCTAAAAACGGTATGTTCATGACACAACGCAACCAAAGATGAGACAATCCAAAATTGTCCACCTGACGCATATGTACAATAACGCATCCTTAGTAATAGCAGCCCTTATAATAAATCTCAGACTGATTGACATTTAATTGTGAAATGGATTGCTGTGAGCTGTTCAATAATATAGAAATAAACAATATATTGAATTCTAAAGCCACTTTTGCCACTAATAAGCCACGTCTTATTAATGCTTTACTCGTCTGCCACAATAATGTAATACATTTTAATTATCTTAATTATATATTTTTCATAATACAGTATATATATATATATATATATATATATATATATATATATATATATATATATATAATTTGTAATTATTTCAATTTAACTATTTATAATTATTTCATCATTATATATGTAATTATTGTTAATTGAGGGACTTTCTCAGCAAATATTTGTATATGTGATTAAATGTGATTAATTATTCTGCATACCATGTATTTATTTGATTTTAAATTTTAATAGACTGACACTTCACCTTTAATATATGTTCCTGGTAGTGATACAGCAAAATGAAATCTCTTGGCCGAAAATTGAATAGAATATTCTGGACACTCAGGGCCAAACAACCGAAACCGATTAAATTACAATTAGTTTGGAATAAGTAAACAAATTCAAAATAATGTAATATTATTCTAAGCGATTACACTTATTCTATCAGATAATATTACCACCATAACAATCCATGTAAAGACGGTGCGTCTGTGTAGTGCATGGTCATAGAGTGACAACGTTCCGCTCTGACGACTGGCAGGGTCCAGCGAATTGGTAAGCCCCAGGGCCCCAAAGTATCTTATTGCTGCCCATCCAATCCCACTTACTTTTCCATCCCGCCCCTCCAACCTCTCTGTCATAAACAGACCACTTGTTATGATCAAATCATAAAATCTGAAAGACTTTATGGAAGTCAAATTGTTTGTGAACGCAGTTTCATGTTGACATTTTTGTCAAATATAATTTAAGGGCACATTACAATAGAGGTAAAGTAGGTGTTTTGTAGGTGAAGGTTGATTGTTTTTGTAGTCCTTAGCCTCCCCATGACAAAAAAATAAATCTGCCAGAAGAAAATGACCTCCTGAAACATCTGCAATTATATCGGGGGTCATAAAGCGGTCTGAAGTAAGTCTCAAGACGATGTCTTAGATGTTTGATGTGGCCGTTTTTTGGAGACAGTTCTGTATACTGTATGACCTCATCCTCTACCCTCCACCAGAGTGAGTGTGTGAGGGGATGGAGTGGGGCTGGGGTATAATTATGGCACTGTGTCCTGACCCACTCTTTCAAGTCAGAGACAGCCAGTGGAAAGCTGATCCCATTGCATTGTGAGACTGAATGTAGAGGCATTAGGAAGACTGTTTAGCCAGGGCACAGATGAGAAAATCAGACTGGGGGGAGATAATGATACACTATAGAAGTCAGACAAACACATATTCTGTACTGCTGAGCTCTGAAACGTACCAAAAGAATTTAACCGAAACAACGTTTAACCTTCACGTTGTACACAAATTCAAAGTGTTCATTTCAACTCAGCGAGAACACATAGGGAGGCTAGGTAAAGCCAAAAATAACAGGAATGTGAAAAATGACATCACATGACTTTAAAGTGTTGCTTTGATCTTATTACCCTCATGCCATATTATTTTCAGTCTATCTTGAAGGACAAAAGGAGACTTCACACTATAAAATGTTGTAACCTGCAATTGATTATTCGCTAAGCCCCGCCCCCGTCTGACAAGCTTTGCAGAACTTCCAATAGGAATGAATGGGAGATTGTCATAAATGTGGCAGTTTTTAGCCAAATATTATGAAGCAGTGAACTCTTCATTTGCTATCACCTTTACTATGACCTGAATAAATACATAAATTAACATTATGTGATTAACATTAATTTACCTCATAGCAATTGTAGGTGTCCTTGCTGATGTATTACACGTTCATTTGGGAATGAGGGCTGAAACATACTTGCATGATATTCTCAAGCTTCATCGCTCTGTTTTCCTCATGTCACTATTAAAAGTGACCCGGCAACAATTTATTTAGTTATTTATTCAATTTTTTTTATAATTTCCATAAAATTCAGCTTAAAACTACTCAAAAACACATTACCCTCATAGACTCTCATTGAAAAAAGGAAAAGCCTGTCAGAGAAATGGAGGATGGAATTTGCTAAATTGCATTTGGAACTGTTGCTAAGAAAGGATTGGTTTGAGGCTTAATGAAGGGTCAATTGTTACTTTAAAAGGAATATTCCGGGTAGAATACAAGTTAAGCTCAATCGACAGCATTTGTAGCATAATATTGATTACAACAAAAATATATTTAGACTCATACCTCCTTTTTCTTAAAAAAAAGCTCAAATCTGGTTAACAGTGACACACTTACAATGGAAGTCAATGGGGGCCAGTCCGTAAACATTAAAACACTGTTTCAAAAGTATAGCCACAATACGTACAAATATGTGCACAAAAGGCAAAAATCTCCATTAAAGTATTACAAAGAACCATTTGCATTTGGTGTCAATGATGTCAAGCGCACAGTGCATCAAAAGGCACCATTTCTCAAAATGAAATTTGAGTTTCAAAAGAGGGGAAGATCACTGGTCTGTTCCTCACCCAAGCCATCGTATGACTTCAGAAGACTTGGAATACAGTGCACTAGTCATATGGACTACTTTTATGATCCTTTTAACATACTTTTTTGCCCTTCATGGAACTTGGCAGTATGAATCAGCATCCACTTTTACATTATGTAAAAGAGCACTTCAAACAGTCTCCATAAGATCTCCTTTTGTGTTTCACAGATGAAATAAACAAACATGGGGGTGAGTAAATTAAGGCAAAATTGTCATTTTTCAGTGAATTACTCATTTATATATGTATAGGAAAATCACAGTATATAAGGACCACTGGATAACGTTTATATTTTCTTAAAGTAACTTTAGACAGGAAATGATGCCCATTTTATTTCCATACTTAGAGAGCGAGAGAGAGAGAGAGAGAGAGAGAGAGAGAGAGAGAGAGAGTCTGGGCATGCATTTTTCAGCCCTCTCGTCACAAACCACAAAGCAGCAGAGAGGGCCATAGCATTACAGGACGAGGAGACAAATATAATTCTCTTGCAAGAAACTTTGCGTCATGTAACCTTTTCCTTGAGGGCTTTTGAAACCAACCGGATAGAAAACTTTGGGAGCATTTTGACGAGAACTATTTAGTTACTACACTGTATGCATAAAATAAAAACTGGTCTTGTGCCATCCAAAGTTTGCATAAAAGTGATTAATTAGTCTTATATCAAACTTCCTTAGTTGCTAAATTTGCCAGTGACGAGACACTCTTAAAGATGGAATTCCATTTAAAAGGATTATGGTGGACATTTTTTTGGCAAACTACGCACAGTTTTTACTATCACCTGTATACAGTTCATCTCAGCAGGACCAAAGCATCTGTGTGAAAGGTGCACTGGCTCCATTAAATCAGATGGTACGAAACCCACTAACAATCCAACAGTGAAGAAACCCCTCCACATCATTGCTTAACCTGTGATTTGACATTAAAGGTCAGTGTTGCAAAGTCAAACCATGCGGCTCCTTTGAATATTTCAGAGAAGGTCCATTAAAATCTGTCAAAATCCATGTTTTATTTCATTTTTATGGCTACTGATTTGATACAGGTGGCAAGCTGTGCCTATGATGTTTCTTGGCACCAGTCTGAGCTTTAGCCTATGATGGGGCGTTGTTGACGTGGGCTGACAAATGGAACGTAAGGTAATGTCTGGCCAAGGCAGAGTAAAAGAAGGTGGAATGAGTCAAAAAATCCAAAGGACAAAATTTATGAGGTCCAAAAGCCTTGAACCCTTTTGGTTAAGACAAAGATAATGGATCAAGTGAACTATTTTAAAGATATTTAAAGCTGAAGCTTGTCATTTCTGCGCCACTAGCGCCACCAAATGTTTTCAAACAGCTTTCCGAATACACCCACGAATCGAACAAACATAAAGTCCCACCCCAATGGGGTGGACGGGTCTCTCAAATCAAACAGAGGAATATTTATAGCGCCACAGAGACACAGTGTTTAGAGTTTTCAGAAAATGTACCTATAAGAGAGGTTAATAAGAGGAATAGGCTGAAATAAGATAAATTATTTTACTATCAAAACATTTTACACAATTCGGGAGCTATTTTCCAACAATTCGGGATCTATTTTCCACGCCCACTTCGCCCAAGTGGGCGTGGGCCGAAGTGCTTGCGCTATCTGTGGGTGTATGCGCGCAAACTGTTTTGCTGTTTCAAGTCTAAACTCCTACATTTGCACTTTGGAGATTCCACCAGCAGGTGGTAATAAAGTTAATGTCCAACCTCTGAAAATATAGGGGAACATTAAATTATGTCCATGGCAATCACTGTTGTAGATGTTTTTTGAAAAAATATCTATGAGATTTGTTAAACACATAGTCATGGTTTACATTTCATTTATTATTATTATTATTTTTGTATTTATGATTAATTTGTATTTGTATTTTTCCACCTGACATTGTAGAATGATTTTCAAGTCACTGCAAAAGGTGCCGGTGGAAAAAGTGAGAGTAAATGTTTGGAATTAGTTTGGATTGTCTGACCACTTCTTTATTTTGATTATATTTTTGTTTTGTTTGAAGTGTAATTGTAATTAAGGAATATTTTGGTTACATTTTTTCATGTTTCAATAAACGTATTTAATTTAGTAGAAGTGAAGTGCGTGCCAATACAATCAATGTTAATACTAGCCATGATTTGTGTGTCAGTAGATGAAAATGATTAATATTCTTACATCCTCTATAATTGAACGGAGCGTAAATCCAAATCCTGACGAGAACCACATTTTCCATGCATATAAAAGAAGCATGTCACAGTCATAGAAATATGCCTGACATTCAACAAGAATGAAGTTCATGCATAAAAGATTGTAAGTCCATATTTCTATTCTGAATTAACTGCATACAGTCCATTTACACTACCAACTTTTTATGAATGTGCTGTCTTTGTTTATATCGCTGGTGCTTGACAGGGAATGGACTATATAATAGGACACAGATGGTGCTGGAGAAGAATGTTAGAATTAAATTGCACTTGACCCAGCCCATTAGCCCTTTGCATGCACAATTTTTCCAAACCCACTTGCGCCAAGACTTAGCGCATGCTTACACGAAAATACAAAAACTTCATGGCCATGCCCACTGACTTTGTGTGTATGATTATGGCATAGCTACTGTAGGTGCTTAGTGCTAGCACTCTTAAAATAGGACCCTTGGGTTTTAATCTGAATTTTATGGCTTTTTGTACAAGTTTGGTAGCTTTGTGGTCATCTAACTCCTAAAAGTTGTCATAATTATCTTTTAGCAGATATACAAAATGTCTTTCTCCTCTGAGAAAACGGACCAAAAATATTAATGACTCATCTTGCACTATGCTGTTTTTTGTTCATTCAAATGTTCTCTAGAATGAGAATGAATCCTGAAACTGACTGGAAAGTAGCATGATTCATGGCTATGACATACTATAGCTAAAGTCTATTGGCTATATATAACTCCTATGCCCCGACTAAACTTCCTGTTTCACCAGTAAAACACAGGCAAGAAAACTTCACTTGTCAAGTGATTTCATGGGACATTTTAGGGTCTTTGGTCATTTAGGGTTGGATACTCACTTGATCTCCTGGTTGAGGTCTCATGAGTGAAACTTGGTCATATCCACGGCGGAAAAGAGACAAGATTGCATCAAGTTTACCCTACACATAAGAAATAGGAAAGAAGAAATGTATGAGATTAAACAAACATCTCTGGAGCCAAGCTTACAACATTCTTTGAACGTCAGGAACAGACAGAAATAAAAAAGCATTTTTACCCTTATGGGAGAATACCACTTCCTGTTTTGAACTGGCCTCCTGCCATCTGATTTTCTGGGCTTGGGTTCAAAGGGTTCAAACTCCTGCTCTGGCATCTTTATCACAGCGTTCTTGGGTTTTTCCAGCTTGGCCCCTTCTTCAGTAGAACCCTTTCCTCCCCAACGAACCTGGAAATTTTTTTTGGAATACAATGGTAGACTGCTTTTTCCTCCTAAGGGTCATTTCATAGCTAGCATTTTTTGTATCCAGCATACACACAATTAAATAAAATGTTCACAGTTTTTGCGTCATGAGTTTACACACCCGGCCACTTATCAGGCTAATCAAGCCTCCGAGAGGGATAAAGGCAAACTGTGGAAAGTGGTGCGACAGAGAGAGAGAGAGTTTACGGGCAGCTGTCCGTCCTATGTGTGTGTTTGTGTTTTTGGTTTCAGTTATTCATTAAAATATTATTTATATTGTCAAGCCGGTTCTCGCCTCCTTTACATTATTCCCTTTACACCAAGTACACTCACTTTTGATGAAACTTTAAAAGTGACAGAACTGTTGGTTTTCGTGGAAACGAGACCACAACTGAGTAAATAAATTGTTTAAAATATATATAAATGAGTTACATAAATAATTTTTACACAGTAAATACTGTAATGTAATGGTTAGTGTTTAAAAAAATATTTTCACATTTTAAGATTGAAAGTCTGGGTCTGGTAGAAGGCTAAAAGAATACAATCATTGCATAAAGGCATTTAAAAATGGGCAAAAAATAAATAATGGATGAATGGTAAAAATAAAATAAACATATGTTAAACCCAGGGCTTCTTATAACTAATTATTTTTAAGTTTTTAGAGAGTCTTATGAATATGTCATTACCAAAATCACACATTCAAACTGTGCATATGTATTCATGTCATTCATTAAGCAATAGTGCCTGTCTATGCACATGAATCTCCTTGAATTGGATCTCTTCTTTTAAAGACACCAACCTCCATTCGTTTGATCCCTCCAACTCCTCGACCGCCATAATATGATGCATCTACAGTGGGCCATTTCTTTTTTGGCATCCCGTCTTCATCATCTGACTCCTAAGGTGGAAAAATATGTTACATAGTCTGATGAGGCAAGAGAGGCATGAAACATATTGCTCACAGTACTGAACTGCCAATGCAACCTTAGCTGCTGTTTTGACATGTTGAGGTTGTTATACTCAAAGACATTTAATGGTTTAAGTCTCTACATGAATCTCTCGTAATGAAAATGCCATTCCTTATAATTGTGTGGATTAGATGTTGACATGGGAATTGCTACTGAATACAGTCTACAAGATGAAGCCATTTAACATTTACTTAAGCATACGGGAAGCTTGTGTTCTGAGACCATAATTCTCACTGTATGTCAAAATAAGTATAATTCATTCCCTTTAAAACTGGATTCTGAGGCCTGAGCAACAACAGCAACAGCAGAAGACACGTCAGGCACTTTAATAGGACAATAGTGTTCCAAATAAAGTGCTGGTGAGTGTACTCTGAACATGAATTTGGGAACTTGCAATAGCCTTTCTGAAAGCAGATGAAACTTAGTGGTGAAATTCCAACTCACTGGCTCTGGAGGTGGAGGAGGTGGAGGTTCTTTAATCACCTGTGGAATGAAACATTGCATATGTTGTGTGAAATAATCAGGCATATCTAATGTCACATAAGCAGAAACACATTATACGCATAATATATAATAGCAAGTTAAATCTGCAGAGTTCACTTCACAGAAATCAAGACCTCTGGTTTTACTGTGTGTGATCTTTGGAGATTTGCTGACCCAGGAGTTGTCTTTACTGCAAATCCATAGGCATTGCTTCACAGGTTAGCACAATACAAGCACAAGATTTGCCATATGAAGGTTTTTCAAAGGCTGATATTAAGATGATTACTGAGGCGAAGACTTACTACAGTGCAGCAAAGCGGCCAGAACCACCACATAAACAACATCGCCAGCAACAGAAACAACACCAGCAGGGTGATCAGGAGAATAGTGCCATCATACTGCAAGTAGAGGAGATTATTTCATTAAAAGATTTGAGGGTGAGTAAATGAAATAATTTTCATTATTGGGTGAACTATCCCTTTAATTTGGCATTCATTCAGTACCATACTGTAGTACACTATCAGTCAAAACATTTGGACACACCTACTCATTCAATATTATTGCTATTTTTCACATTTCATAATAACAGACATCATCAAAACTATGAAACAACACAAATGGAAGTGTGAATTATCAAAACTACTTATATTCCAAAAATCTTATATTTCAGTTTTTTTCAAAGTAGTCACCCTTTGTCTAGATTACAGCTCTGCACACTCAAAGTCCCTCAACCAGCATCTTGATATGGTTATAGTTAGTTAGTATTTAAAAAAAAAAAAAAAAAAACTTTTTATTAATAAAACTTGTTTTAGCACTTATACTGTGTGTACATGCTAAAACATGAGAGGCTTTTTAAACAGTACTGATTTATGCTGGACACTTTGTTGAATGTTTTTTCTTCACTATACTGTCCTATTCTCATCCATTGAGAAAATGTTACAAAAATGTTTACAATACAGTTGTATTTGTTAACTCTAGTTAACTGCAATCGTTGACATGAAGTAACAATGAACAATACTTTTAGAGCACTTCTTAATCTTGGCTAATGTTAATTTAATACATATTTATACAAATATTTTTTTTTATTATAAGTTGCATATGTTAATATTAATGAGAAATTGTCACTGTCTGTCTCCCTCATGTTCGTCAAGGACTCTTATTTTGAAGTTTTTCTCTGGACTACATCTCCCAGAATCCACTGCCCTCATCCCTTCCATCTGTTTCCAATCCTCCTGTCCTGTCCTCCATTCCATCATCAGTCATTGTTTGTATATATACTCTCCTGTTTTGTTCATTCCTTTGTCAGTCCTTTAAGTGTTTCGTTGTGTAATATTAGCCTGTTTAGCTTTATTGTTTGTTCCACTCCAGCATTTGTTATTAAAGGGTTTTAAGTATTTACTCCTGTGTCTCCTCTCTTCCAGTCCACATACCCAGCATTACAGTAATGAACTAACATAAGCTAACAATGCATTTTTTTTATAAATAAACTTTATACTAAATATATAATTATATTGTGGATTGTTAGTTTATGTTACTCTAATGCATTTACTAATGTTAATAAATAGAACCTTACTGTAAGTGTTACAATGTTATGTTTGTTACCGTATATGCTAATGTTTTTAATTTATATCTACAAAAACTTAATTTCCAATCAAAAGGTTTTTAAGATCATGAGAAACATAAATTCCTTTAAGTGTGTCCGAACTTTGACCAGTAGTGTGCGTACAGTATATAAATATATATTAGGGCTGTCGATTTAA
The DNA here is from genome assembly GCF_025860055.1 of Xyrauchen texanus. NCBI lineage: Eukaryota > Metazoa > Chordata > Actinopteri > Cypriniformes > Catostomidae > Xyrauchen > Xyrauchen texanus. Next base: position 12,944,930 of record NC_068308.1, read on the forward strand.
CACGTTAATTCAGTGTGATTCATTTTATAAAAAATAACGCGTTAAAAAAATGTACGCAATTAATCACAATGCCCCCGGACCGTAATATGGAAGATTCCTGAGAAATGCAAGCTTGTAGTACCACCTGTTTACTCCAGAGGGCAGAAAGTGAAACTTCAAAGCATGTCTGATGCTGGTGTAAATTGACGGGTCCTTAAACAAGCCCTCATAATAAATCTCCAACTGATTGACAAATTCACTTGTGAAATGGATTGCTGTGAACTGTATGCCAATGATTGACTTATGATCAATAATATGGTAGTAAACAATACATTGTATTCTAAAGCCACTTTTTGTATAGTCTTATCAATGATTAACTCTTCTGCCACAAGAATGTAAAGCATTTTAATTATCTGAATTTGTTTTATTTATATATATATACATATATAATATAATTATTTCATCATTATATATTGAATTATTGTTATATAAGGGGCTTTCTCAGCAAATATTTGTATATGCGATTAAATGCAATTAATTGCGATTAATTAATCGGGACACCATGTAATTAATTCGATTAAAAACTTTAATTGATTGACAGCCCTAATATATATATATATATATATATACACACACCACCATATTAGCATCTGATTACCATCCTTGCAGTACACTTTAAGTAGTTTCAAACTCATAAAACTGTACTATAAAACCTCAATAACATACTGAAGTTGCCCCATGCTAACAATCACATAGATACAAGTATGTCATTGGAAAAGAATGGGAAGAGAATTTTTAAGTGTTTCAAGCAGACAGGCTGTGTAAAAAAATATGTTGTGGGTGTGGGAAGAAAGACTGCTCCAAGTCAAAATCAGAGACATTATCATCTGGGGCTTTTGGCTGAGGACATGCTAAGCCCCTGAGGTTTGGCCCTTGATGTTAGTGTGTGTGTTGTTGGGTGGATGGTGGGGGTGAGAACTCAGTTTTGTGATGAGAAAATTATTGTGGGGGGGACTGCCTGAATGTGAAGAGGGAATTGAAAATAAGAGAAATGAGGGGTAAGAAGGAAACGCGACGTTGGATTAAGACAGGTCCATCCATAACACTGTCACATGAATTGTACATAAAACTTGCCAATGATTTATAATGAACCGTAATGTAATTGTATAATAGCTATATTTAGTTATAGCAACAACAGTGATTTATATAATTAAAGCAATTAAAATGTGACCTTCAGCAACATTCACTTGCATGGCTGATGTCATGGATTTGTCTGGATGTGGTGATGTGTGTATTTGTGTGTGTTTGCAGTCAGACTTACACATTCTGTTGTGGTTATGTGCACAGAGCTGGTGATAAATGATAGCCCCTCATTCATGCTGACTTGCAGGTACACCACCCTGAAGTGCAAAAGACCAAACCTACATTTTAATACCTCTATTTGTCAATTTGAATGCCAGCAATGTATTTTGACATTACACAGCGAAGAGTGAAAAAACGTATCAAAGCTAAAAGATTTATAGAAAATGTGCCAAAAAAACAAAACCCCACAACATTTTTGTTAGACATGAGTTTTTAGCTCTTAAGTTTCATTTAAAAAACGTCCATAATTGGCACCCTTACAAAGCTTTGCAGGGTGCTGGTTAACTTTTGTTGTAGTCAGCTGTCTAGTGTCTCAAACATTTGATAAAAACAGCATTCCAAATTTTCAGCATTCCTCTCAAGTTTTGCATGTAAACAGACAGAGATCAGAGATGAAGCAGACGCCAAGTTTGCTATTTCAACAGATAAGCTCATTCTCCACTAATAAAGAGCATCTACTTAAGCTGAAGGTCACATTCCTCTGGGCAAATAAAGCAAAAAGAAAAACAAACAAACAAAACTGATGAACAGCCTGACTTTTGCCAGACAGTGATGACTAAAGGACACTCAAGCCAAGCTCAGGTAAACTGCATGTTTGTGTACATTTATGACTACCGGGGTTCCAACTCTTTTATGAACACCAGGTTCAAGGGCTTTTTAAAGCACATTTCATTTCACACCAAGCACCTATCAACATCACGTTCCAGCAAACACGGTATTAAAAAAGACCCCTTAGATAATAATCTGAATATAATATCTAATACGTGGACATAAATTTTTCTTTAAGCTCAAAATAAATATTATTGGCTACAATACATTCAGGCAAACAGTATTGGTCCATCTTTGACCAAAGGGAAGGGACTTTTAACAGGACTAGATTTAGCCAAGCCTAGTGCTTCATACAAGCCCTGTGTCATTTGAACAAATGAACTGCACAACCTTTTAGAAAAACATGTGTTATGCCTGTCCCTGCCCACGAGACAGCAGCAGGAGTTGACAACACACTTTTTCAGAGTCTGTGAAAATCCTGATCGTTGGACATTTTAACCCGTGAAGAAGAGTGTCAACTACGGTTGTAACTAAAGGTTATTTTTATTATCTACTAATCTAACGATTATTAGAATGATTAATTGACTATTTGGGCGGGGGCAGTGGTGGCTCAGTGGTTGAGGCTCAGGGTTACTGACCAGAAGGTCAGGGGTTCAAGCCCCAGCACCACCAAGATGCCACTGTTGGGCCCTTGAGCAAGGCACTTAACTCCAGGTTGCTCCGGGGGGATTGTCCCTGTAATAAGTGCACTGTAAGTCGCTTTGGATAAAAGCGTCTGCCAAATGCATAAATGTAAATGTAAATAATTTCAACAATTAATTAACACCTCTAACCAACAATTCTACCTCATGTTGTTTCAAGCCCATATCTATTTCTCCCTTATGTGGAACCCAAAAGGTGCTGGTAGACAGAATGTTAGTCTCAGTCACTATTCACTTTCATTCATCCTTTTTCCATACAATGAAAGTTAATGGTGACTGAGATTAACACTTTGCTTAACATCTCCTTTTGAGTTTGCAGAAACATGAAGTTGAGTAAATGATCACAGAATTTTCATTTATGGGTCAAATATCCCTTTAAGAGTTCAAGTCAATGTTCACCAGATTTGAATATTATGTATGATATATACATTGGAACATAGGTCTACTTATAATAAAATTGACTTAGTTTCAAGGCAGAGAAAATACCTGTATAGGTCAGAAGGAGATTGGAGATGTAATAGTTGTTTATCAGGATGATGAATTTGTTTGTTTTAAGCTATTGTCTTCACCCTGCAGCTGCGTAATCATTTTTGCATTATACATGAGGTAGTTTTGCTATGTCTGACTTTCTTGTTAAATGTGCTGTAGTAAAAGCAAGCAGATGTGATGACTCAACTGTCACGCACTTGCACTGAAGACAGCTTAGTTGATTATAAAATAGAAGCAAAAAGTTTTATCGCAACGCTCACTTGCAGTGACATAAACTTAAGTTCATTATGTGACAATGCACTTCCTTTGATCACTGCATGCTCACACTAAGCTCGATAAGTGTCCAATAAGCTGCTGGATGCTGCAAGAGAGAGAGAGAGAGAGAGAGAGAGAGAGAGATTGATGCAGTAGCACCGATTTAGTAGTGCTGATTCTGCACTTACAATAGAGAGACAAATTTATTGATTTTATTTGTACATATAAGTGGTTTCGTTTACAAGTTCTCTACTGTACATGTTAATATAGCTACATGTGTGCTGTAATTCCCCTCTTTATCTGGAACAGGTTGGAATGGTTGTGCTGGTAGGCAGCCCTAGTTTCAGCCCTAATTCAAGCACTTTCAAGGACCTAAGACTTTCCATTCCTTGAATTTATGTGCCTTAAATTCAAGGACTTTCAAGGACTTTCGAGGAGAGTGGGAACCCTGGACTACAAATCCATTTTTTGAACACCTTTTTTCACCTTCTTTTTTTTTCTGCCAAGTGGTTCATAAACAAATTCTTTATTTGCTAATACATTTAATACAACAATTTATGTAATAAAGGTTATATTAACTATGTATGTACTATGTATTAATTTACTATTTGTTCTATGTAGTATTCATTGCAAAAGATGCAAAGAAGGGAATTTATTCAGAATCAAGCAGCTCTGAGAAGTGTATTATACTGTAAGATGTATGACCGGAAAAATGCATCGGTTAACTTAAACAAGTTAGTACGGATTGCTTACTGTATATACCAACAGAAAAGCATAACAGAGTTCAAATGAACCTTTACAAGTGGACTCGTGTGGTTCCCTGGTGCAAACCTAATCTTTATCACCAACTAAACAAATTGAACTGAACAAACCCTAAGGACGCTGAACGAAAAAGTTCCAACTCTAAATTCGGATTGGATGAACTGCATTTGAAGCCATTGTGAAATGCTGATAAATGCACACCATTGACTGCACATTCTATAATTAATCCACTATATTAACAGCCTATAGACTTATGAACTATATTACTTGGTGAAAGAAGTTTTTCCAATTTAGCACTGTAACCCAGTGTTGAGGAAGATACTTTGAAACTGTAGCTTCCCAAGTTACAAGCTACTCATTACTTAAAGCAGTTAAACTACAGTCAGTCTTATCTTATACAAATGTAGTTAGCTATACTACAAGCTACTAAAAAAAAGGTAGCTAACATGTAATCTATTTAAAAAATGAAAAATATTTAATATATATGGTAATTGAATAATATTATTTAACAGAATTGAACAATGTCACCCGATAGTTATATACTGTATGTAATTAGGGAGACATACCTACCAAAAAAATATCATGGTTTACTATAGTGATCATACTTTAACCATGACATTTTTAGTAAAACCATTGTAACCACGAAATTAACTATGGTTACTATAGTCCTTTTCACCAAGATATTACTACAGTAAAACCAAGGTTACAATACGGATACTACAGTATTACTGTAGCAAACAGTAGTAATAGTTTCTGCCAAATATACATGGTTACTACAATATTACTGCAGTAAACCATGGTTAATTATTTAAGGGTTAAACAAATAGTGACAACATTAAATTGAAAAATGTATACTTAATATAGAGAACACCTTTTTATATAACTGATTAAAAATATAGTGATAAACAGCAGCAACAGAAGCTGCGTCAGTAACTGATGCTATGGGATCTCCTGCCAGGAGTATAGAATCACACCAATCTATTGCCATATGGTGGTTGACTCTCCGCCCCTTCTGCGTGCATTATTTCGGGCATATAACACGGAGCACAGCGCCACTTTGGCAGGATTTTTCTACTGAAGGGAGGAGCCATCTCAGTCCCTAAACAAGAAACAGGAGTGTGGCTAAAATACGCAGCATCTCATTCCCTTCTATCAGGAAAATGACACTAAGGGAATCATACACCAAAATGCTGTACTTCTGATACAAAAGAATGCATGAAAAAATTTAAAATTAACCCTCCTTTGCATTCAAAATCTGGGAAGAGAGGGAAGAAATGCCCAGGCTATAGAACCTGGCAAAGGTGTTTGGGGAAGTCCAGACTGCTGCTAGACCGATGTCCCCTTTCACACGGGAGGTTGCCTATGAAGCAAACAAAGAGCTGTTCTGACAGCCTTTATTGACTCTTGCGTCAATGTACATTTACATTTATTCATTTGGCAGACGCTGTTATCCAAATCGTCTTACAAAAGAGGAAAACATAAGCAAATCATCTTAAGGGGATAGTGGTACAAAAGCGCCATATTACAATGTTTCACTAGGATCACAATAGTATTCAAGACATACACAAGTGCAATTTTTTTTAGTGACTAGTTAAGTGCTCTTGGAAAAGATGGAGTGTGTGATAGAGATAGCCCTGCATCCAAACACTCTTGAATGTAGCATTTTGTGATGATATACCACTACTCTTTAGCTCACTACTGGAAAAGCTACATTTTGAGAAAAAAGCTGAGCTACAGTCACGCTACTGAAAAATGTAGTTAGTAGAGCCAATTCTTCTAGTTAACTACTCCCGAACATTGGTTTAGCCCACAGCATCTCAATACTTTTTATAGTCAGATATCAAAGAGTAAACTTTTTAGTTCCTTAGAACTTTTAATTCTTTAGCTCTTCAGAAAACCATACATCTACTGATGTTTTAAAGAACTCAAAACAAATCTGAAGAACCTATAATGTAACAAGTACTTTCTTTCCAAAGAATCATACAGCCAACTCAAGAACCCTACATTCAAATATATATATATATATATATATATATATATATATATATATATATATATATACAGATCTTGATAATAAATGGGTTCTGAACCTCATGTACATCAAAGAACCATTGAAGAAGCTTTATTTTTAATAGTGTTGAGTGCAATGCATAAATGTGTAATATGAAAGTGGGGGAGAAAATATGGAACTTCTAGGTTCTAGGGGAGTAAATGGACAAAAGGAAATAGAGAATGAGAAACAAAGACAAACAGATTGTGTGGGTTGAATGAACACAATAATGTGAAGGACTCTGAGGAAGCATCAGTTTTAATGGCTCCTAAGAGCCTCTCACAAGATCAGGCTCTTTTGATCAGAAAGCCATAACACAAAGAGGGTCATGAACTCCGATAACTCAGAAATAATTATGTTCCGAAAAACACTGGCCCAAGAGGATGACCTCACAACTAAAACAACAAGTTGACCAGGAAGTGGAATGTGACCTCTGACAGGGATCTTAAACATGGCCTATTGTTTGACAGACCTGTCCGTCAGCCTTCATGACAAAGACACTTACTTTCCAACTTCATCTATAACAGGCGCAGGGCACAGCAAGAAAGTGTCTTCAACACTTGCAGGCTTCTCATCTGTAAATGAAAAAAAAAAAAGTGTGAAAGTTGAGTAAACCAAATAAAATAAGATCCCTTTACTATAAATGCAGTAAAAGGGTGACTCTCACGACACCTGTGACAAGGTCACATTTCACCCAAAAGAACAAGAAAAAAACAATCATATTTTGCACAAAGAAATGTTGTCTACAATTAGAAACTTTCACATTTTTTACATTGTGATGTTATTTTCACAACAATTAAGCAAATGTTACACCCCAATTCTCATTACTGTTATTCATATGGTATTGTCTTTCAATTTTTTTTGAAGATGATTCTAATTAATGACTGAAGTTCAGGCATGCATCTCTATGTTGCACAAGCTGATAAGTTTTAGAACTTGTTATCTGTTAGCTAAGCAGCCAATTGGCTTGCATGGTGTAAGCTGACTGGTCCTTTGATGTGTATCAACTTGTGTTTCTCTCTGTCTAACATTTAGATAGCTCCGTTTTGCAGACAAACCAGTTTTACTGCAACGCACTGCAAGAGTTTTGCTCAGGTGGTTGCTGGGGCTTTTTTCTTCTATCAGCTTGCACGGTAAGGTCTGCTTTTGGCCATGACACATAGAAGTGTGACTTTAACAAGGTCAGTCTTGGCCAAATCTGGTCTGGCACACATCGCAATCTTTGATCATTCATTTAATAAATCCACACACTAGTCACTAGTTAACCTTTTCGCACGAGTTTCTCCTGTACTGACGGATATCCCAGTGTGAGTTCTTTAATGTGCACTGTAATTAAAATAAATCTTTCCTTACACTTCACATCAGATGCACTGGAGGACAGATATATCACAGAGGGTGCACTGAAGGTCAGATTATACAGTATATTATCAAACATATAATGTGGTTTTTAGATATTTACAACGATTGATTTTGATAAGATACGATCGCGAATGCACTTGCCAGCTATGCGCGCCACCATATTCTCGTTGCAATGCAATGTGGGAATCTGAGATTGTATCGTCATAGAAGCATATGAATGGAGCATAGACAGTTCTAAAAACTTAGCCCTTTCACTCTTCAACTGACATAACTAAACAGTAATACAGTCATTGTATTTTTCTGCATTACTGTTTTTTTTATTAAAATCAATTAGTTTTTAATAAATTAAAAGGCAGTACAAAAAATAATACCATGATCCATGAATACTTATACATTTATATTCATATTTTTTTCATGTTACAATAATGAGATGCAAAAAATATTAATGGTCACAGTAATAGATTTTTTTTTATTTTCTTTTTTATGTTCAATGTGAAAGTGTGACACTTGTGATATTCAGTCAAAAGCTTTTATTGAAAAAAAAAAAAAACGGCTTTAATCAACCTAAGCATGTTTGCAGTCCTTAAGTGGCCTCAAAGCCTGGCCAGGCTGGTCTGGTTTGCTGGATTTAGAGGGGTTTTGGGCCCAAGTCAGCTACTCAGGCTGGGATACTAGCTAAACAGTGTAAACCAGCCAAAACCAGCAAACGAGCTTAGGTTAGTTTACGTTGATTTTTCATCAGCAGGGTAATAATAATTATAAGAAAGTTCTCTGGCTCTTTGTGGGAATATCTTAGGAAAAAAAAAAAACACTTACTGAGAGTAACTGTGTCATTGATTTTGAAGCTGCACAGGACCTGGTCTATGTTTCTGGCATGCCGAAAACCATTTCCTCTCACCACCACTTGAAATGACTCTGAAACACAGATTTCCAGTTCCTGCTCAAAAATAGTGATATATTCCCACAAAATTCATCTCATTACATAATTTCCCTGCAAAGAAGTTTCTTCTCTGTATTTTGCTCAATGTCTTCCTGTTGAAATAAGCAGAACTCAAGTAATGCATGGCAATAAAAAGCCACCATGATATAATTGTCTTCTTGGGGAAATGTGTCAGAGAGAACTTCATGTTTAACACTGGAATTTCCCCCATGATGGGGAATTACTAGAATACACTATTAAGATTTCTGAAAATTACATAAATCTTAAGTTAAAAAAGACGTGTCTATTATTGAGAATCCATATTCCCAACATTTCCAGAATAATGACCACACTTATTAGCATTATTTATTGATTTCTTTTTATTCATACCTCCTGCACATACGCTGGATGGTTCCGCTGCCAGGATCTCTATACAAGATTTTTTGATGATCTAAAAAAAAATAAAAATAAATGTCAATGTTGTCATGTCCAACCCAGTTGGGCCACTCAAACAAACAGATTAAAATTATTTTTGGTGCCACTACTAACACAGCAATTACACACTCTATATTTTAAAGCTACAGTATGCAAGTACACCAACAATCCATCTTCCAAACCATGTTTTTGCCTTACCCTGATTCACTATGGTAAGCCTCATAATGATTTATGTTTTTTTAAGGATTTGGTGGAAAACTGCATACTTCTGTCATTCGTCCATGAGTGTTTACGCTATGTCCATAAATAAATAAAATAAGGTCCAGCTACTAAAGCTCATGTATATGTGCGGTTATAGGTGTGGTTGTAGTTTGAAGCTGAAAGCTTGTAGCCACAACAAATGAGCGACATTGACCATGGGTCATTCAAAAAGTCCACTCTCTGGGGCATCATCCATTTTTAAAGTAAAGAAACCGAGAACCGAGAAGAGTATGCAAGCAAAAAGGGAAAGCGATAGAGCCCGTAATAAAATACGACACGACATCAGACTGGCTTTTCAGGTGGCAACAACTCTGAGATCTTATAGGATTGGAGATTCCCAGAGATGGAGTTTTTCTTGCTGGACAGGGTAAGCTATTTTTTTGGACCAATAGTTAGCCAGGTAGCTCTCTTAGCACAGTAGTTCGTTAGATAGCGTTAGCCACCCTAATGGGGCATTTTATAATGGATTGTGATACTGCAGTGCTTTCAATTTAATGTTCAAAGAAGGATGGACAATGGAATTTCTTTTTTACTTTTATGCTGGTAACAATGCCAATCTCTAAAACCAATTACTACCTTGGTCTATTTGCCTTCTAGCTAAGTTATAATAGTTCCACCGTTTGATTTTATCTGATATGACTAGCAATATTTATGTCTGATGTCATCGTTGCCTAGCTTTTGTAAAGCTATTTATTTCAAAACAACAGTGGAAGATATGCTACTTACCTGCTCATAAGACTTGTTCTTCGGATTTCTGTCTTTTTCTTCCTTTATTTATTTATTGAGGGGAGGGGGCGAGTTTTGTTGTCATTAATGCCATTCGCACTGATAAGATAATCACCTGTAACCATGGTTACACCGGTTCTCCTCAATCCATTATATTCATCCGCACAGAAGAGCAGAGTCGAAGCCCAACTCACGTAACTACCAAAACAATGTTCCTCTGCAGGTCACTTGCAGTTTTATGCTTCAACCACTTGAGAGCAAAAAGTTACATAGTGTAGCTTTAAAAGGGTCATGAAATGCTATTTTCTTTATAGTTTTATTATCTTCCCTGAGATTCAATTATAAAGTTATTAACACAATTTAGTAATATAAGATAATTCTGCTCTCTGTCTTAAACGCTCGGTTTTGGCATTAGCGCCCCTTAAAACTTCCATGTAAATGCCCATTGTTTTGATTGGTTAACAGCGTGCAGCCCCTTGAAATCAGAATTTTTTAAACTCAATCGGAAGAGAATGAACCAGCTCAAGAACATTATAAAACTACATTTTATAATTAGATTAACACATTGCATCCAAATATATTCAACTGTTCATCTCAAGCACAACTGTTATCAATGATGCTGTCTACCATGGAAGCATCCATTGCTGTGCGTCGCATTGCGCCAACAGAAAACAGAGGTCACGTTCCATTTTGCACCGCACGAGCTGGTGCTATTATCGCTAACAACACAAATAAATGCTTTAGAAAGCGATGCACCCGGTGTAGACACTGTCAAAATATTGCAAAATATTTTAAGTGGCGGTTCTTTCCATACGCACCTGTATGCCGAACAGGTTTTTCCTGATCCATTGAAACGAGCAGGGAGTGCAAGTTCTGTACCGTGCAGCTTCCCGTGTCTCTCGTGCGCAGCTAACTTTGCTATGGTCAAGATAATAGAGGTTTGAAATTCAGATTTCATTTAAGTATACATCAGTGATGCGATGACTTAACGTGTACATAATATTGTATTTTCTCTGTGAATTATGACAATTTCAGGTGAAGAGTGTCATGTGCATTCTCATCAACTACTTTAAATTTATTCCATATTGAATAAATATAAAATGGTATTTAGTGAGAGCTGTACAGTAATTGCATTTGGTGCAAGTAGCACAAGCAAAAGCCTCCTTATGGACGGTGTGTCCAACATATTAGCACGTGTAGATATAAAGACGTGCACGTGCAATTTCATATATTGCACAAGCAAATTATCACCCGTTATTTGAGATCTTAGTAAATCTGGGCCGAAGTGTTTTAACTGTCCCCTCCTTCAAAAACAGTTCCTTTACAAAGCTTGAATCGTATTATGACTGGTATGATATGAGCCGAACATACAATCCACTCTACAATCCACAAATACACTGAAGATACATCCACATCCAGTTTCCAGTATCATTCCATCATGTTTTCATACACCAACAACTAAACAAAGAGCAGATTGGCAAAGAACGCTTCCATGCGTCATCTGTCTATCTGTCTGTCTGTCTGTCTGCACACATAAATACTGTATATATTAAAAATACATTTCTAATTAATGTTCCACAAAGACGCGAGGAAAAAGCTTTACTTTACCGAGTCAATCATTCCTCTTAGTGCCTGGAATCCTCCCAAGACTGGAAACACATGCTTACTGGTGTCTGCTATGGTAGCCAGCTAAAGCAGAACAAACACATAATTATTTACTGAGGGTCTAAGCTTCTTTTACTGATTTGAACTGTTTTGCACATATGAAGTACTTGGCTTATATAGATTTACATTCATTAGTAAGCACACACTTGAAAATTTAGGGAGGGCCTCCAACACTGTTAGAATGAAGTACTTATCAATGCTTTAAAATGAGTTGATTGTACACGTCAACACAATATCATTGTCATCTCACCTGTGTTTCGTTGAAGTCCTTAACTCCAACACAATACACGATTGCACCCAATCCTCTAGCTTTGGCTGCCTGTATAAATATTAATCAAAAAGTTATTAAAATATAATTGTACTTTCCTCCAAACTGTTCTATGGGCTGTCATAGACTTCACTTCCAAAAATAATAAGTGTTTCACCACTTTGATGCTTGGCCTCTAAACACTAATTGCCCTCACACTTATTCTTTAGATTCAATAAGTGGTTGTAGACTGAATGGTGGACAAGTCATTTACCTCCTGTTGAGCTGCTATCAACTGATGTTCTTGTAGCTCGCCATCTGTCAATGCAATTATGACACTTGCTGTTCCTACAAAGTGTACAAAAAATGTCATGTGATGATAACAAATGGTAATATACTACATGGCCAAAAGTATGTGGACACCAGACATATACTGTATGCACCTGTTGAACATTTAATTTCAAAACCATTGGCATTAATAGGGAGTTGGTCCTCACTATCATTTTCCACTCTTCTGGGTAGGTTTGACGAGGAGGAGGGCATGGCCGGGCCATGAGGGTGCACGGCCGGTGCCGAGTCAGCTGATCAGAGGTAGAGCAAAATAAAGAGGATCCGGAGATGCCAGTTCGAGAGAGAGGCTGTGTGTGTGTGTGTGCCTTATGTTTTATGTTGTTTTAAGTAGAGTTTGGCATTAAAGTTTACGTTGACTGTTCAGCCGATTCCTGCCTCCTCCTTGCCCACCTTTACCCTGTTACATTAGTGACGAAACCTGGGAAGGAGGAGGGTTGTGCTGTCGCAGAATCCTCACCGCTGCCATCCACCAGAGGAGCAGCCGTGGCCATCTGTTTAGGGATGGAGGGGTCGCTGCCGGCCGCCGAGTCGCAGGAACTGCTGCTGTCTGCCGAGAAGAGGAGGAGCCTTTTCGTCCGCCAGGGGTCAGAGGGCACACTCCCGTCCGTCAGGGGAGGAGCAAGCTGTTGTCCGCCAGAGGGTGGAGGAGTAGTTGAGGACCAGACGACAGACCGGCGAGCAAGTTTTTCTCTCTCTCTCCTCTCTCTTTCTGTGTGTCTCCCGCTCACCCTTTCCCTCTCCCCTCTCCTCGTCTCTCCCCCAGGAGGCGGGGTGGACCACCGGCTGGCAGAACAGCCGGAAGGACAGCCTGTGGCTGCCACAGATGGCCTGAATTGGGCGGGGGAGGAGTGTGAAGGGCCTGGCCGGGTTGTGAGGGTGCACGGCTGGCGTTGAGTCAACTGATCAGTAGGAGAGTGAAATAAAGGGGAGCCGGAGATGCCAGCACAAGACACAGAGAGAGAGAGAGAGAGAGAGAGAGAGAGAGAGAGAGAGAGAGAGAGAGAGAGAGAGAGAGAGACATGCGGCCGCTGTGTGTGTGTGTGTGTGTGTGTGTGTGTGTATCTCATGTTTTATGTTGTTTTAAGTAGAGTTCGGCATTAAAGTTTACATTGACCGTTCAGCCGGTTCCCGGCTCCTCCTTGCCCACCTTTGCCCTGGTACAGAAGGCTTTTCACTAGATGTTGGGACATGGCTGTAGGCATTTTTTCCTATTCAGACACAAAAGCAACAGTGTGCGATCAGGAACTAATGTTGGCTGTTGTGGCCTGACTTGCAGTCTGCTTTCAAATTCCAACCTCCCAAAGGTTTTCAATGGGTCTGGGCTTTGTGCAGGGAAGTTCTTATACCACACTCGGTAATTCATTGTACTGTTGGAACCTGAGTTCTTATGCCTTGCTCTACTGAAAATGTCTGTCTTATGAGATTTTTTGGAAGTATGCATCATTTAATGCACCTGTTAGTAATGGGTGTAGGAACAGCAAAACCAAAGCTAAAGTTAATTAGAAGGGGATGTCCACATATTCTGTCCATATAGTGTAACTGTAATGCTCCATTTAATGGCAACATAGGGTGTTCTTGATGTTAAGCCTACCTAAGCCTAAGTTTTCCTGGTGTATTTGTTCATTTGCCTGTAAATGAAGATGGATAATATAGTTAAAAGTCAAGTAAAACACATTAAAACAGCTCATTAAAAATATCTGAGTAATACACAGCTTTTAACATTTTTCTACCTTTTCTAGACCAAGGTGCATAAATGTATCTCCACCTGGGGCCTCTCGGTATAGAATGTTAAGGCCTTTCTTTATATTCTCCCTTTACAAAATGAACAGAAAGAAATTAAGAATGACAATAAATAATATCAACTCTATTCTGAATATTCCCAACTAGAAAAATAATTTAGAAGAGTTTAGAAGAATTGTGCAGTCTTATTTCACCTGTTTTCAGTGAGCCTCATGATTGTGTTTCCTCTGGTTGAGAAAACAATGAAGGACATTCGCAGCATAGGGCTGTGAGAGAATGAAAAACAGATAAGATACATTTACAATTTAACGTAATCGCAAATTGGATTTGTATGACGATGTGTAACTTACATCAGAAAACTTACGGATAACATTGGATAACATCAACAAAAACATGACATTTACTTGACTTGTACCCTGTTTAAAAAAGACAAGCATACTGTCTGTTGTGTTTTGATGCAAGTATGCCATTGTCTCTTCTAGGCTTCTTAACTAGCTTAACCAGCAAGCCTCAATTGGTCAACCAGCTTCACCAGAAAACCATGCTGGCTGACCAGCATTTTTTGATCCACCAGCTAGATCCACATTAGGCCAACACAGTCATAACCAGCATAAAAATTTATGTTGGTCTTTTCAGCAGGGACAGTGTGTTCTTATTCTCACTGGGAATGTTTTGTACCTGATGAATTTATGAGCCAAAAGTTCAACAAAAGAGTAGATCTCCTGCCAATGGTGTTTGACACTTCCTGACCTGGGGAGAAAGAGATGAAATAATCAATAAACAGGATGTTCCCGCTTTTACCCTCAAACAGATCAGTAAAACCGAGAAGTTGTCAATTTAATTATCGGTGCTCTCAACTAATTCTGGAAAGGATGAAGCGGTCTCTTAACAAAGGAATCTAATTTTGTCCCTTTCTGGTATTCCCCTTAGGCACAGCTGTAAACGCTGTAAGACACTGGTGATTTCCTTTCCTTTGCTCAGAGATGAGCTTTGGTCATTCTTTAGTGCTGGCTGACAAATGGGAAATGAGCTAATTGAGTGTACTGATCCGTGCTAAAATCAGCTTGATGAAACATGCAACAGAAATACTGTAGGTCTGTGTTTTAAAGCTCTTAATCTGAGAGCTAGACATAACATTAACTAATGCTCTTGATCAATGACATTCATTCCCATAGAAACCAGCCAATCAACAAACAGAATTTCACATTGATTCCATACAGGCATCCGATTTTAGGTAGCCTCCTATCCAACACTAATTTTAAGAAAGGAAACGCCAGTGAATACATTTGGTTACTAGTTCCATATTTATTTATGCAATACAAATTACTAATGTATGTAAATAATCTATACTATGCTTTCCTCGTCTCATTGAAATCCCAATGCTTTCTTTCTTCCCTGGTACACAGTTAAGTTATTTTCCTATTAAATTCATGGTTAGGGTATAGGTAAGGGGTTACACTTTATGGTTAGGTTTAGGTTTGGTTTAGGGGTTTAACTTGAAAAAAAAAAAATCTAATAACATTGTTAGTTGATTCATTTGTTAAAAATGGGAAGTGAGCTAATTGAGTCTACTCATCATCAAGATGAAATCAGACATCAGAAGACTACACAGGACAGTTCGGACTGCTGAGAGGATCATTGGTTGATCCCTGGCCTCCCTTCAACAACTGTACACTTCCAGAGTGAGGAAAAGGGCTGGAAAAATCACCCTGGACCCCACTCACCCAGCCCACTACCTTTTTGAACAGTTGCCTTCTGGCAGGCGCTACAGAGCACTGAGCACCAGAACCGTCAGGCACAAGAACAGTTTTTTCCCCTCAGGCTTTCAATCTCATGAACAGTTAAAATTGCCCCATTGAGCAATAATTAATGTGCAATACACAACTTAGTCTATTTGTATTTATCCAACATACCACATCTCTTCTGCCATTACATTCCCTTGCTTTATTATGTTACAGATTGTATTTATATATTGTATATACTTTTTTATTCTTATTGTATAGTTTGTGCACTGGAAGCTCCTATCTCCAAGACAGATTCCTTGTATGTGGAAGCATACTTGGCAATAAAGCTGGAAAGCTTATTTTTCTATGTGGGAATACTGTAAAACTCATTTGTTTTTGCCAACTAAGATTTCTTATGATTTCATAATCTCGTACTAAATTATCACTACTTGTCATAAGATCAAGTTGGACATCTCCAAAGGAAAAAAATAACTTTTTAACAACTTACTGGTTCTTTGTATATGTGTAAGATGCACAGGTTCAGTAGTGCAGTTGTCAGTTTGTAAGCTTTGGAATCTGGGTTTAAACCCTGACCTTACATATTTTTGAAAAAATGTATTAAGCAAAATTGCCACTGAATTTGACACTTGATATTTTGATAATAATTCATTTTATGTCCCACAAAACACTGGCATATGAGTTTAAAACTACATGAAGGTAAATTAGTGATGAAATAAGTTTCAGTACAAGTACCGTTACTTCCTTTTCAGTGCTCACAGATATTGATTGTTAATTTCTTTTTTTTTATTGTCGCAAATGGTAAAACATCAAACATTTCACAGAGAAACATATAATAATAAACAATATGTACAGGCTGTCTATCAATAAGGATTGTTTTGCAAATGTACAGGGCAGGTTATTTTCATGAACAGAATCATCTCTGCATGTTAACATCTAGAAATGAAATTTATTTTTAATAGTTTTTTGTAATACTATCACTACAATAATTACAACAAATTACAATAAATGCCAAATTAATATATATTTTTTCAAATCAAAATAAATTAATTCATTAAAAATGTAAACAAATGAACATAATATTGTTTTACTTTAAACAATATTTTATCCAAAATATCACAGCACCTAAAATATATTGAAGTTATTTTAATTGTATTTATTTTTTTCAAATTAAATGCAGCACAACAGAGCATAATAGGTGTGAGATTGCTTAAATATAATTAAATCATTGATATATTTCTGTCACATTTTTTCAATTAAATTGAGCTTTTATTTTGGAGTTAAGCCCTTTTAGTTTCTGTGTGTTTTTCAAGGTAGTTTCTCACCTCTGGAAAAGCAGGTCTCTACGTGACCCAGTGTGATTATTAAACTGAAAAGGCTGTGGTTTAATTAAATAAATATTTAGTCTGTATGTGCTGTGCCCTTCAAAGTGAATGACTGGTCTGCACTCTGTCATCTACCACACACAGTGTTCATGACGCTCATGATGTTATACAAATTCACTTTAAAGTGTGCAGCAAATGCAGACTATATTATTTATTTAATAATAAAATATTTATTTTTTTATTAAATCGTAGCCTTAGTGGTTCAATTATTACACTAGGACATATTTTAATTTGTGTGTGTGATAAATGCTTATGCAATGACATTTTTATGTCAGAGAGTATCTATATTTGATATAGGAGCATTTTTACAAGTACAAGTACATGAGTGTAGTATTGGACATTCTTAGTTTTGGTACGTTTTTTTTAACCTGCAATAATTTTGCAACCTAATTATCAAAGAAAAGTGTTTTTAAAGATACATGGTTTTCAATGATACAAACATTTTTGGGGATCAAAAGTCTAGAGGGGTTGGGGTGGTGCACATGAATGAGCATAGTGCTACTGCCTCCAACTCTCTTTGTTTGACAATGCTTAAAAAATTCAATTAGACAGATTTGATTGTTTTTGGTAAAGTTATGGCAGTTAAGCCGAAGACTCAGTGTACTCCCTCTTGGAATGCTAGCTAAAGAGTGTTTTATCTTGATGGAGAGTGATGACTCCTCCCCAAACACTCTTTATGGAATAGTGTGAGAGAAAGATGTTTTTATAACACAGTTAACAACGGACGGTCCAGAATACAGCTGGCATGCTCTGAAACAGCAGAACAGAATCGAAGCAATAGAGAGGTGAATGTTGGGATGAATATGCAGGTCATGCTAAGGCCTTGCCACAGTTTTAACTTTAGATTTTCTAAACATCACAATACATACTGTTTTTGTTGGATGCAAGACTTTTTGAGGTAACAGCAATCATGGGATTGGTGCCTAGCTTGCAGCTTTCTCACCTGTGCAAACAGCGTTAGGAGAGGAAGCGGTCTATTCTCATGTGAGATCCTTGATGAAATATGTTGTGGTGGCCCTTTCTGATCTCATTTTAATGGGTTATCCTTTTATGGCCCAAAATGTCGTACAGCAAGATTTTAACTGGATAAAACATATCTGAAAATGACCCCTAATCCACAGCAAAAAGGAAACATATAGAACATCTCGGGTTACTTAACTGTAACCCCTGTTCCCTGATAAAAGCGGAACAAGATGCTGCTCTGAGTTAGTGCTTTGGGAACAACTTTAGGTGTGACCAGCTGTGAATATTTGTGCAACAATAGCCTCTGCCGGTGACATCATTGGATGATAGGGGTAGACTGAATGTTTGGTCTGAACGGCCCCTAGGAACACCCCTTACCCGAGGTAAAAGCACTGTTAAACATGGCACTCTTGGCTTATTTCTTAAATGGTTACTGCACAACCAGTGATGTCAACCTTTCAATGACCCTCAAACTCATGTTTTCTGCTTTCTGTGCATAGGCTATACAAGTACATGGATAACTGCAAAATGTTTAAGCCATGTGAAAGTCATTGCAGTTTGATAAAACAAGAGCCAAGACAGGAAGACTCATTGGATTAATGCTTGGAGGAGAGATAATTGGAAAAGTGTGTTGCTCTTACAGGTCTCATCTGCTCTGAGATCAGTCTTGCTCCATAAGGAATCTGAATCTTCCAATACATTTCCTTGATACCAAATCCTAAACTGACTTTCAGATCTGTGTTTCTGCCTGAACCAGAAACCAAAACATAGCTTAAAAAGAGCTTCTCCAAGCTGTCTTGTGTAGTTACCTGTTGATAGTTCAGATTAAAGGGGTTTTGAAAAATGCAAATTATTATGTTTAAAGACCTCTGGTCTGCTTACAGTACAGAGAAAGCCAGGAAACGTGACTTTAGTTTTAGGCTTTTGTCATCTTGTCACCCTGCATGTTGATATCAGACAGACACACTGAGGAAGAGCTGTGAAGTTCTTGTCCTCCGGTATGCAATCACTTTTTAAAGTTTTCCAATTAGACAGTTATTTCCTCTTAAATGCGCATGTAAGTTTAAACTTTTGTTCAGTGGGTGATTGACTGGTGAGAGGCTGTGCTTGGTGCCTTCCGGGACGCATAAGGACAGCGTTTTAAACCTCAAATGAAATGTGTTTTTTGCCAAGCTCTGTATGTGTTTTTTGCGATCCAATCACAAAATATTTTACACCCCGTTTACAACTCTATTTATCGTTGACCATTTGCGATCAGATTATCCAAAATGTGTCTTATTACCAGCTGTAAACAGGATCTAAAATGACTGCAACCAGAGCTAGGGAATGCTATAGAAGTCATTCCACAGTCGTTTCCCCAGTAAGACCCCCAGGAAAAGTTGGATAATTAAAAACTGTATAGTTTTTAATATATATAGCAACAGCTATATATATTGTTGAACCAACGTGGCTCAAACGATGGATGTGCGACATAGTTACTACGGTTTCTGGAAACAATCGTGACTAACTAGTTAATTTCTCCAACTATGCATCATACTATGGTGGATTAGCAATGTGTTACGTCGTTGTATGGGAAACAACTGTGCATTAGCAGAGCATCCCATATATGGATAGCAGGAAGCTGAGAGCATCAGTTTGACTGTTGTCCATTACAGTCACTGTACTGGAAGTTATTCTTGCAAATCAGACAAATGGAAAATAGGGGAAGTGTTAAAAAAAACAACAGTTTGAAAACAAAAATATTTTTTTCACATTTCCATTTGGTGACACCCATGGTGCAGAAATTACACACTTCACTATCAATCTATGATTTCCAGGATTCATTTTTTTATTCTAACCATAAAAAAGGGCAGGTGGTTGGTGGGTAAAAGTGGAAGCTCAACATGCCTTCAGCTCTCACATTTTGTAAGTGTTAATTGAAAAACATATCACAGTGATGAAATTGTCTTCCACCCCATCCTGGGATGAATGACTACAAAGCAATTCAATTGAAAAGGCATTGAGAAGGGTTAGCTTCATGCCTGAGCTAGGCAAATGCACCCATGCTTCCAATTTTCTCAATCTCATTCTTTTCTTTCTCCAGTTTTCTGAGCCCATCTGAGAACACATGCTCTCTGCATAGCTGAAAACATTTTGTATAAACCTGTATAAACTTTCAAGCAGTTTCTGGTATGCATCAATAAAAGAGATTTGTAGTGTGCGATAACATTTAACTAGAAATGCATGTCTCTTAAAACTGTACCAGGATCTTTTAATGATTGAATTTGAATTGAATTTGAGAAACTCTACTTTGTTCTCAGATAGGAACTCGAACTTGGCTCTCTACAGCTGTTATTCTGGCTGTTAAAACAGATGACTCAATGCCTTGGCTATCTTAAGCAAAACAACATTTACTGGGAACAAAAATTATGATTAACACGGTTATTGCAAAATGAAGATGGGCAAAATCAGACCATGATCAAAGGGCTCCCTTTGGATATAGATGTCAAGATATCATTGACAGTTAAAACTGTGTCAATACAATAAATAATGGGTTCCAAAACCCAAGAGTCAGATGACTTGCATAGTGAGATGCATCTTTCGAAAGTGGCACCAGCAATAATCATTCTTAACTAATTCTTGAGTGAGGAAGTCTAGAGCTTGTAGGCTGAAGTGAAATTAATGTGGTAAATGTTCACAGCGACAATTTCTTTGTTTTACTCCACTTATTAAGCAGTATGTCATGGACTGTGAGGCTAAATTTGAATCCCTACCCATGGCTGCCACTTCCCAGAATGTATTTGGGCCACATGAAAGCAGAAGTGTAAGTTGATGCCTGGCTTCAGTAACAATCTTGAGGTTGGTTTGCGTAATAATTTAAGTATATTTAGCCCATTTTTGCACAAAGAGCAAAAATGGGCCAAATGTACTTAAATGATTATGCATTAAAAAAAAATGCTTTGCATTGTATAATGGGCTAAGACTACACTCTCTCACGTTTTTGGTCATTTCAATTCATCTTTAACTCACAAAACTCACATGGTGTGGTGGTGGCATAGTGGCTAAAGCACAGGGCTCTTAATCAGAAGGTCACAGGTTCTAACCCCACAGCCACCACCATTGTGTCCTTGAGCAAGGCACTTAACTCCAGGTTGCTCTGGGGGTATTGTCCCTGTAATAACTGCACTGTAAGTCGCTTTGGATAAAAGCGTCTGCCAAATGCATAAATGTAAATACAAACTTCCTCTTCTTAAAATAGCTTAAATCTTTACTTTGCGATAAGATACACACTGTGACACATATATTATGATTCACTACGTCGTGAGCCATCATGTTATAATCTAGCTGCAGCAAGCGGGCACGAGGGATGAGTGTCTCCCCGCCAGGGGGTTTATCAGCCGGGAGAAGTTTGAAATTCTCTCGTGCTGTTTTACACGGGACTCATATAAGCAGTTCTGACCGCACCGAGAAATGCAAGTATCTGAGTTTGTGCTTATTTACACAACCGGCTTCCTTATTATTTTAACTTTAATAAAGGATACATTAAAGATATATTGCCAGGGTGTTTCCTTTTAGATGATTTGGCAGGCAAGTTTTGCTCAAGCGGAAAGCCAGGTATGGCTCCGCTTCATTGCACATGACAACAACATTGCTTCTGTATTTAATTATTATGTATTTTTGAATTATAATTCCCTCATACTTTGCGATATACATCACCTTAATCTGTTTGGAAAGTTTGGAGTGCGTCTGGACTGTTAGCTGTTCTTTCTTCCTCTCCTCAATCAAGCGCAGTTGAAGTGCTGCTCTCCTGCTTCATCATTAGCGTTTCAAATTATCTCATGTTACGTTAAACGAGATCAAACGACTATTCGACAAGGGACATTTTTGTCAACGTAAACTAATCGTTTCAGCCCTAAGTTACATACTTTTTAAAAAAACACACGGCGACTTCAAAACTCATGTCTGAGTTATGACTTATGTCTACGTATCTTCAAGTAATGTTTACCACAGACCTTATTTTAATTGTTAAACCTAATTATAAAAACCCATAGGAAAATCTTGAGGGAACCTTTGGTGAATTAGACTTCCAGGTTCAGCTACAAATTGACAATTTGATTGATTTTTGCTTATATATATATATATATATATATATATATATATATATATATAAACAAGAATCTAGCTTAAATGTGTTTTGTTGTAATTAATACAAATTTAAAGAAATTTCAGTCTCTGAAAATCTTTAGCCGAAATGACATAAAAAGATATTTAAATTTTTTGTGGCCAAAAGAGAGAAACTGCATAAAAGCACTTCTAAAGTAGTCCATATGACTTGTGCATTATATTCAAGTCTCTTGAAGCCATACAATGTTTTTTAAATCGCAAAGGATGCAAGTGAATGAGTGCTGCTCTGTTGCTGACACACACACACACACACACACACACACATAGCGCCTGTGTAATTATTTTCTTGTGATAGAATGATAGGTTTAGGTTTATAAAAAGTGGTTTTGGTGCATCCCTAATAATAACATTTAGAATGGAATTATTCCAAACAGTCTATTTTTAAAATAATAATTTTCATCCCAGTGTGTCCAGAAGGTTTCGGACAAGAATTTTAACTTTGGTGCATCACTTGTAATTAAATAAATAAAACATTCTGCCACAAATGCTTATTCCTTTAATCCATTCGACAGTTTGTCTTGTCATAAGTCATTGAGTGTTGGCCTGGCTGTTGGCCTGGCCAATAGTCATAGTACAGGTTTTTATTTCCAACATTAAAATACATATGATTCTAAAGTGAGTAAGACCTGACGAAATCTGCAGACTTTTTTTTTCACATTTTGTAAGCCAATTTTTTGGGGAAAAATTTACTGAATTCAGCAGAAAGGTTTTAAACATTGTAAATGTGCTGTTGAAAATTCAGAATTACCTTATTTATTTACTGCGTTTGAAAATCTATTCAGTTGTTCTGCAGACTGTTGTTTGAGCTGCTTTTTTTACAACACACTTTCATTTTTTATGTTAGACATGCCAAGGGACACCGAAGACAATTCAAGGGGGACTTCCAAGAAGTCCGGCAATGGTGCAACTTGAACCAAACACTCTTCTTGTACAATACAACTGTAGTCTCTGATACTTTCAAGAAACCATTCTGAGAGAACACAGAACACATTGCAAATCTGCTCTCTAGTAATATGCACCCAATGGCACAGAGATTGAAAAAATATTGAATAAAGACATGAGTCTTTAAATGGCAGATGTTGAAGGCTGATCGTTTTCTGAGAGGACTGCAGATGTTCATGTGCATGTGATTTTACTAAATGTCAGTTTTTCCAAAGTCTCTAAAAAGAAGAAGGGGAGCCTGGGGTTGGCTATGTATTCTGCCATCATCAAAAAAATCAGACGGTACATTGCTTTGTCTGAGTTGAGCTTTCACTTTGCTGAACAGTCCAAATACAGTGAATACAGCCTGCATTTTGAGCTTTTTAAATGTCCAAAATGTGACATTTATCATGGTCTGTAGAACCCAATTCCGCATAAAGAAATATTTGTTATTACAGGGATAGCTGTAATGCATTTTGTTTAATTATGTGTGAAATGCTGAATCCTTTGCCACATAGTCAAAGAATATAATATCCTCTCATGATGAAAGAGCTGTCAACAGATGTTAAGCAAAAAAGGGGGGTGTTATAAGAGACAGAAAAACAAAACAATACGAAAAAAACATGTGACACGTGTATCTTCAGAGATGAATCTTGTATTTGGACAACCCAGACATTTCCATGTGTGTCTCAAGAGACTTGAGAAAAGCACAAAATAAAAGCCTATTTAACAGATATAATAGCCTTTAACCCATCAATTTTTGCACAACCCACATAAAAAGCTGTTATAAAAAGTAATTTAATATAAATAAAATGCAATTAGAGCAAACATCCTGTAAAGAATTTGCCCAGTCAGACACGAACACGTCGTGGGAAAGGAAGTTGTTTTGCTGGATGTGTTAAACAAAGGTATCCCTTAAGGATACAAAAGGCAGGAAAAGTGAACCACAAAGGAATGAAGTTGTGACCATCTGCTTATTCTGAAAATTTAACATGTACCACCCTTCTTTGCCCATCATGACACACACACACACACACACACACACACACACACACACATGTTGTGTTTCCATGTTTTATGGGGACTTTCCATAGACATAATGGTTTTTATACTGTACAAACTTTATATTCTATCCCCTAAACCTAACCCTACCCCTAAACCTAACCCTCACAGAAAACTTTCTGCATTTTTACATTTTCAAAAAACATAATTTAGTATGATTTATAAGCTGTTTTCCTCATGGGGACCGACAAAATGTCCCCACAAGGTCAAAAATTTCGGGTTTTACTATCCTTATGGGGACATTTGGTCCCCACAAAGTGATAAATACACGCTCACACATACACACACACACACACACACACACATGCATAGAACACAAAACAACATGGCGTTAAGGTTCATATAGTTTAACACTCAGTGCAAAATTAAAAAAGACACTTGATGACTTCTGTAAACTTTCACTGGTAGTGTATTGTATTGCAGTGCAGCATACAGTATTGTCTTTTGCCCTCCCTTGAACTCTAATTGAACCCAGCCATGTGAGACCAAACAATGTGCACCTGGCCAATATCTGTTTTGGTGTCATGGAATTTGAGAATTTCTCAGAATAAGTCTGAGGATGTGAGTGGAAATGTACTGGCTTACTTTATTCAGGCAGTATATCTCATTGTGGAAAACATCAGGCCAACAGACCACAAAAGCATCCCTACCATTTTCAGAGTAACAGATCAAGTTGCATTTATATATGACTGACAGTTTTATGTTGGATGCCAGACAGTTTAGCAGCTGTAAGACCAAAGACCAGAGATTACGGCAATAATTTACAGATTTTCCAACAAGTTTAGAGAGAGAGAGAGAGAGAGAGAGAGAGAGAGAGAGAGAGAGAGAGAGCGAGAGAGAGAGATTGTATCCTTTGTTTACCAAACGTGCAAAATAATGTTGAATTATCATATTGAATGAATTATAACTTTTACTTACTTGTCAAGAACAAAATACAAGTCGAAGGCGCCTTGACAAGATCTCTCCTCCTCCACATCTTCTTGAGCTTTGGCAGATGGAAACGTGACCAACAAAAGTCCAAATAAAACTATGCCAAGACACATTTTTACTTCAGAAAGTGCCATCCTCTCTTATTGAAAATAAAAACAAAACAAAACCAAAAAAAAACACCAATCCTCAATACAGCGAACGCCCATTCACGTAATCTCCAATAAAGAACATGAAAAGAGGCTCTGCTGAGATCCTGAGAAAAGGATGCACACAAAGAAAAGATTTGCGGATGTTGACGCAGTCCTTACTCACATCAGTAAGCTGTAACTCCAACCATGAGCTGCTCGCACTTCCCTTTAAAACCTGTTCACGGTGTAAGAAAACAAAGCGATTCCCAATATTAACAGTACAGAAAACTGATGTCCAGGAAAACCACAAAGAAAAACAGTGTCCAAAGTCTGGTCGTTGTCTAAACATAAAAACCCATGCCGGTTTCGGCACATATACACTCTTAAGTTAAGTCATTTGAGTAAGTTAAGAATTGCTTCAGCGAGAAATCCACTTATAAAAGGCCAGAGTTATTTTTTCAAGCGCAATGTGCAAAGCAAAGACGGGGTCGTTTGAGAAAAGAGCACAGGCTCAGAATTAAGAGGAGCTGGTGTCATATTTCTACCCTTGTAGAAAAAATTGGGTCAGTTTCTCTTCTTCCTCAATTCCTTGAGGATAAGCAAAATATAAGTTTTTTTTTAATTGTATGTTTTTGCCCCTCACTTTTTTATGCCCTGTTTGTCTGCTAATGTAGTGGCTTCTTCAGAAAGCCAAAAATAGAAAAACAACACATGGACTTTCATGTTCTTGGATGCTCTGCAGTTTTAGCATTTTGTTGAAAGTTCATAAAGATTAGGCCTGTGAAATATTAAATCCCTTTTATACCACCTATAGGGCTACTTTTATTTTTTCTACGAAGTAAGTTTTGACCAGCCATGAAATTAATTTAGCATTATTTGTTTCTATGTAATTTTAGAGAAAAGTTTCGTAGTTTTAAAATGTTTCATCAAGCGTTTTCTTCCGTGCACTAAAAAGCCTCGTTTTGTTCAGGAGATGCGACCAGAGAGTCGTTCATCACCGTCTAAACATGTCTGACAACAAACGTTCAAAAGAGTGCCTTGGGAAGAAATGGTGTCTTAGCATATTAAGTATTTTCTCCACAATCGGCAACAAAGAAGATCTATTATTTTCTCACGCGATTATGGACTTGAAATTTATTCGTTCTCTCAAAAGATTCATTTAAAAACACAGAGTCGTTCACGTACGTCACGACCGAAACAACACAAATGTGAACAGACAACACACCAAAGACTCTACTTTTTGGCAGGATATGATCAACTGAAGGTAATATTAAACCAGACGTAAGTAGTTGTTGGTACAAAACTACATTTGGAAGGCCTATATGAAAGCTGAACTGACTGCCAGACTTCAACATGTTTTACACTAAACACTCCTTTCGGAATTAACAATATTTGGAGTTTAATACGATAAAATTGCTGTTTCATGCGTTTGTATAGGATCGGCAAATGGTGACTAACTATGGTAAGACACTAGTTGACCATTATGCTCTCTCCTATGGTAAAAGCACTGAGGTTGTTATCTCTATAAATAATAATCTCTGGCTCTGTGCATGCCTCAAACACTAGGAAGTGTAATCAAGCTTGAAATCATGATTGTGCCAAAGACTGGCAAGATACAGTAAACAATGAAAGAGAGAGATAGAGAGTTGTATTTTGGTCTGTTCTTACACAAAATTGATTAGATTGTTTACGAAGACATGGATTTAACCACTGGAGCCTTATAGATTACTTTTATGCTGCATTTATGTGTTTTTTGGAGCTTCAAAGTATTGGTCACTATTCACTTGCATTGTATGGACCTACAGAGCTGAAAGTCAAACACATCTGTGATGGCATGAGGGTGAGTAAATGTTGAGAGAATTTAAATTTTTGCGTGAACTATTCCTTTAAGTGACAAATTCTTCCATTATAGGAATAGTTCACCCCCAAAAGTTTTTTTTTCATTAAACTTTTGTATGCTAACAAAGCAGCATATCCATGGCGCAAATGTATGATCCAATGACATTAGCACAAACAAAAGTATTAACATAGACAGAAGCTAACAATTACTGTGTAAATGTTGCCATACACATTGTCTGCATATTGTTTCTACATTTATTTCTCTTTATGTATTTATTTTTGTGAATTACATTGTTATCTATTATGATTATCATGACCCTTGTGAAATTCTCTTTAAAAATGAATGGGGGCCATACTCAGTCACTCAACCGTTTTCAATAATCTCCAAACTAGAATGCAATATGGTTCATTATGTCCAAGCAATATAGGCCTAATGTCTGTGACTACACTAAGTACTTTGTTAATGTAGGTGCAACACAAGGGTTATATAAGTAAAATCTTTTAGTATTAGGCCAGTACACCTCACGCTTACAATTTGACACATTATACTATTGTATTGTGGGTGATCCCATGAATGGCCTTTTTATATTCCACTATTGTGAAAGTTTTCTGTCTGCTTACACAGGTCTGGATTTGCTTGACAGGATAATGCTGTAGTCTGCTGTTGAATATAGAAGATATGCTGCCATCTTTTGGCTGAACTGGTGTAAGTGTTTTTTCATAGCTGTGATTTAAGGAGTATGTTTGAAAGCAGTTATTCAAAGTAGAGGTAAATCACCTGATCAACATATGTGAGAGTCACAAGAGGCTTTTCAGCTCTTCTGGAATTGGTTTATGTGTGTTAAATCTGTTTTAGCACAGTTGGAAAGAAATATCTTCTTATTCTTTAAAACACATAACAATTAGAACTATTGTCATATTGCGTTTTTTTAGTTTTAAAATTTGGTTTCACACAGTACATCATTAAATCACAGTTTTTGTCAAATACACATAAAAAAAGGAAGTTTAAAAGTTTCAAGGTGCTTTTCAAACAAGACAATTTTTCAGTTTGTGAATAGCCATCCATTTTATGAGGCATAACAATTTCATTTGAAGTTTTTAATTAATACAAACATAAACAATTTGAATGTGCACAAAGGAAACTAGAACACAATGTACCAAACACACATATTCACCTTCAGAACAGGAATACATGAAAATTACTTTTTAAGTAATCAATCATCAGTTTTAATATGCTGGAGGGATGTTCATTTCCATCACTTTCTCCTCTACCAAATTGCTTTAGATTGGATGGGTTGTAAAGAACTATATAAGAAAAATAATACAATATGTTTGAACTAGCATGGATACATGCCTTCTAAAATGACCTTAAAAATCTAAACAGTATAACTGCCTCTTTACAATATGAATCTAAAAGATTCATATTCAACATCATTTGGATTCTATACCAGACCCAGATTATTTCTGGCCAGAAAAATGCTTGTTGAGGATGCCCTTTGCTGTGTTGAGGCCACGTCAGCGGGCACTGTAATGCGAGGGCAATGCCAGCACCCTCCCAGGAAGGGCCCAGAGAAGTGTCTGAATGGCTGATTGGAATAGACAGGAACGCATCGCTCTAACCCAGGAGGAAGATCTCTGGGGGATGACAGCTTCGACTGGTTGTCTCATCTATAATCATTGCATGTCCCAGCCTCTTCATGATAAAAACAAACTCCTCAGCAGCTCCAGCGGTCACACCACTGTTGAGGATTAACAAGCTCTTTTTGCTGCTGTATGTAAGCAAAGCAGAAACATACAGTTAGTTTTACAATTATGCATTGATAACTGTATCTAATTACAACCAAATTCAAGGCATTGCAGATTGTAGGTAGAGATCAAACAAACTAGAACATTTCTGCAATTGTTCTACACAATTAATAAAGTGATGATTTGGAAATGTGGATCAACAATACCTGTCAGTTTTGTTAGGGTTAGGACATCTCTTGTGGTATTGGAAGGTCTGTCGAGCACAATTAGCTTGTCTTCATCAAAGAAGTATGAGCAAAAGCCAGCAATAGAGGAAGTTGGCCCACCGACATTGTTCCTTAAATGAAAATTGTTATGATGGATGTCATTGGCATGTGTATAGATTTCAGAGATGAAGGAATTAGGGATGTGCACGAGTAATTGACTAATCGAGTAATTATTCTGCACCAGCTAGTTGACTTTTAAAAATACTACTTGAATATCGCAAATGGATTTTTCTTTGCACATTTTCCTGGTGCTGAATTATCCTGCACTTCACCTCTGGATCTCTCACCAAATCTCACAGTTACAATTGAGTCCACTGGGGTAGTGCTGTGGCAATGTTTCGTTGAGGTGTTCTGAGAGGAGATATGATGGCTTCTTTGGTGTGTGCTTTTAACAAGTGTGGCAGTACTTTTAATATTTCTATTCTTATTGAATTCTACTCTGTTGGTTGTTGGTTCTAGTTGGAGTCATGCATATCAATGGACAAGGATCTATTTTTATGGGTGAAAGGAAATGCGAAATGGTATGAGAAACTCTGAAGCTTATCATACGGGTAAGTGAGTTAAATCACGGGCAGAGCAGATTTGAAACTTGACAGATATAATAACTGGATTTATAGAACAACAATCACCTCAGATCAATGATCAGTGCATCAGTGTCAACCACTTTGTTCCAGACGTGTTCCACAATGATCTGAGCGATGGCAACAACATGCTCAAAATCAATGTAACCAATGTTATTTTCAAATACATCAGTGTGAAACAAAACTTTGATGAGATTAATGAATGTCTCTGGTGACTGACTCTGGAAGTCAATGAGAAATGTCCATTTAAAATGTTGCCACTTTAGTCAACAAACAGCATCTAATGTATATACGTCTAAATTGTGACTAGCTAATATTTCCACTTACAATGCATTAAGTAGTTCCTCAAAAATGAGTTAGATTTTAAACAAAATCTTTTGGATGTCTTACCATTGGAGGTAGTGCAGGCATATTGCTGTGGTCTTCAGGCACTTGTCCCCAGACAGTTTTAGGAGGTCATCAGAGAGCTTTGTTTGCAGTTCTTCTTTTGTGGAGATGAAGGTGTATTCCCCACTTGCTACAACAACCTCCAACTTCTCAGCAACAGTTGACACTTGGAAATGCATAGTTTTCATCAATCAGTGTGCTGCAGCCTGAACCAACACTGGGATTTCAGCATGAAGTTTAATGATTGTAATTGGTGTGTCAAGGGCATCTTCTGCAGCAACTTAAACATCTGGTGCCACTCCATTGATCTCCCAGCTCTTGCCAGTGATGGGCTTAACGGACTTAGTAACTGGCACAGACACATAGAAGTCAGTGTCACCAACCTTGATTTTGTCAATCTTTACTGTTCCCCCAGCTGCGTTCTTTCCAACGATGGTGGTCCTCTTAAGGTTTTTAAGGCAATAAGCATCTTCTTCAATCCCAAGATTGTTATTGCTGGTTAGAATGATCAAGGGTGTGTAGGTTCCATACCTCTTGCCCAAGAGGGTGGGCATGGACCACAGCTCTGTGGTGGTGTCAGAGGGGTGATCGTACATGGAATCAATGTGGATAAGAGGTTCAGAAACAGTGAAGTAGGACACAATGTATGGAATTCCGGAGAGCTCACCACTGACCGCAGAGCGGAAATCAAGTTTCATGGAAGAGGTATGGAGGACTTTGTCCCAGAAGGGGCCCAATTTTGAGCCATCTCCTCTCCAATGATGTGCTGAATCTTCAGGTAAGCAATGTTGCCATTGAGGACCTTGACTCCAACAGTACCTTTGATCACTGCAGCCAGGTGTTCTGGTGGGATGTCAGGCATGGCTGGAGGTACTGCAGGTACATAAATTGGCTCATACGCAACTTTAACTCTGCAATCACCAATTGTGTTTTTAACCCCATCAGTCAGATCAGTGGAAAGGGTGGCAGGATCTGGAATGTGTTACTGCCAGCAGCTTCAACTGCCTCTTCCATACCAGCGAGTTTTTCTGGTGGGCAGTAGTTATCTATGAAAAGTTTTGCCATATCCATAAAAAGTGTGGGGGAGAATGCACAGTGAGCCACATTGCTGAAGATCAGTAGTGACGCGGCTAGTAGAACTAGAGCTTGAGCCATGTTGGCCAGTTTGGTTCCTGGTACTACTGCACAGCTGAACTCTCTTCCAGCAGAGAGGTTTGTCAACTGAGACTGCTTCAACAGTCAAGTTTCTGTTAATACACACATAAGAGGCTTTTCCTCACAATAAAACCTTAATCTCATCACCCAAAGTTCTTCAGTAAGAAAATAACAAGCAAAAAAATTTATGTAATGTATGTAAAAAAATCTATGTAAATATATGTGGTTTAATCATTTTGTGTGCTTAGAACTTGGTATTTAATTTAATCAAAAATTTTTTTAGGCAAATTAAATGTTAATTAATCTAATGTTAATATTAATGTCTACAACTAAAATGCAAAAGTGTGTAAAGGAAGTATTTACCAATGCAGTATATCATATTTTGAGGAAATTATTTTTACTAATGTTTTAATATTTAAACTGATACCTATTATTTAAAATCTTGTTGGAATATTTCTACACCTGTATGAAAATACCTATTTTTCTGACATTACTTGTTTGAGTATAACATACAAGGTTTTCAAAATTCCCCTGGTGTTCCTGGGAAAAATAAAAAGTTATTCTTTATTCACCAAGATGTGGACTATATTAAAACTATATTAATCTTTTTTTAATATAATTTTTTTCTTCAGTTGCAGGATCGTATGAACACAAAACTAAGGGATAGAAATGGGGAACAGGGCCGGGACATGACCCAGGCCAGCTCTGATATATGTCAGTGTCAGATGTGCTACCTTATGCACCACAGCTCCAACAAAAACTAATCTAACACAACTTGCAAAATTATTTCAGAAACATGTCTGACATAGAATTACAATAGATAATTGAATTTAACCTACCCAATTAATTAGTAAATTTTTTTATTTCATATAACATTATCATACACATCACACAAATATAAGTAAGCAAAGCTAAAATATTAAAATGAGAGCAAGTTAGATCAAACATAAAACTAACCTAAAATTTAAAATCCTTTTAGGATTATGGGGTTTTACTGTGAAAGAAGCTGAAGAATGAGGCCACTACTATTGTTTGCCTGAATCTTGCCTCTGGTGCCTTTCACCAATTATTTTTTGGGCAACAGTAAGTGCATCACTTGCCTGAGCTGCTATATGTGGCTCAACTCCAGATAAACTCCACACTTTTCCAGTAACTGCACTCAGAACCACCTGATTGGGAATGGAAGCGTACAGAATGCTATCCCCAATTTGATATGTCCCACTTGAGATGGAGCCTCCGATAGTGGGCTCACCAATTACAGTGGCCCTGTTCAGGTCTTTCATTGTTCTAGTGAATATTTCAGCAGCTGATCCAGTCATGTGACTTGTCAGGATATAAATATTTTTCTTGGAGCCATACCTCTGTCCTAACACTTCTGGGAGGGTCATAACCTTTGTCATAGTTGTGGTGGCACGATCAAAAATGGTGTAGAGGTGTCTCAACGGTTGTTCATCAAAAAAGTAGGTGCAAAGTAGTGGAATGGCTGTGGAATAGCCTCCTCTGTTATAGCGAAAATCAATTATTAGCACATCTGTGTTTACCAACTTGTTCCACACAACTTTGATGAGCTGCGGGCCAATTGCCCGCACGACTGTTATGTCTTCCATCATGTCCAATCGCAAATAACCAATATTCCCAGACATTACCTCGGTTTTGAAGAGGGCATCAATGATGAACCCCACCTCTTCTGGTGAGGGGATTTTGGGAACATCATGCAGCGACTCCGGTTGAATTTCACAGTAGAAAATGTGCAGCCTGTGATCACCAGTGGTCTCTTGGAGATCTGCAGTCAGCTGAGATGCAAGAGATTCATAGTCAACAACTGAGCGATACAGTCCCTCAGTCATTTTGGATCGTAACAATCTACTCGTTTTTGCGGCAACTTCAGGTATGGTGTAATATGCCTCCAAGAGATCACCTGCTTCTTGCACCAAAGCCTGAATATCCTTGTGAAACTCAATGATTTCATGAACTCGCTCCACTGCATCGTCTGCGATCACTATGGCATCAGGAACTACACCACTACCAAGCCAGCATTCGCCATTTACATCAATGAAATTTTTGACAGGGACAGTTATGGCAAGGCTTGTGTCTTCAATGTGAAAAGTCCTTGAGTGAAGTAATGTTCCAGAGGTTATTTCCCCAATAACAGTGCCTCTATGCAGGGACTGCATCAGGTATGCAAACTCTTCTCCAGCTTCTGCAGTGTAATAGCTTGTCAAAATATAAATACCCTTTCTGGAACCATAGTAAGGTCCACTGATGTTGTGTAGGGTGTGAAAATCAATGGTCATGTTTCGCATACTGTCGTAGATAGAAAAGAGGTGAATATTTGATGAGGGGTCAAACATATAGGATAGCAGAATCGGCAAGGCCTCGGAGGATCCGCCAGTGTTGTAGCGTAGATCAATAATCAGGTTCTCTGTGTCTTTGATTGGTTGCCAGACCTTTTCTTTGATTTGATCCTCCAGTCCTAACAATATTGTGGGCATAGGGAACCTGTCGAAACGGACATATCCATTGTTTCCAGAAAGAATTTCCAATTTGAATAGTGTATCAATGAGGTTATCAAAAGATGAATATTGTTCTGGCATTGTGTCTTGTTCCTGCCCATTTTCAATGATGAAAGATGATCTTGGCATTACCTTGATAGTCAAACGATGGTCCTCAAAGACTGACTGCATCTCATAATTAAGTTTTGCCGCCAAGTCCTCCTCAGAAATCACTGTAAAAAAGTCTGCTTCAGCAATCTGATTTAGCAAAGCTGGGATTTTATCTCTAAATGAATAAAACTGTTTAATGATGTCTGACACTCTTTTTGTTATTCTCGGTATTGCTTTCCTGACAGCAATGAGGGACTTGGCTTTGGCAATGCCTTCCTTTGGGTTGACAGTCACGGATGGTGACACCCCACTCACCTCCCAACTCTGCCCTGTTACAGGGTTAATAGATCTAGCTACAGGGACTGTTATATAAAAACCAGAGTCCCCAAATCTTAACTTTTCAACCTTAACCGACCCCCCTGCGGACCTTTCTCCAACAATGACAGCTCTTTTTAAATGTTTTAAAATGTAGGCAACAGCTTCTGCTGCACCTGTGGTGCGCTTGCTGATTAAAACGATCAGGTCTTTTCTTTTCCCATATCGAACCCCAAGGAGAGATGGCATTGTCCATAAATCCTTTGTAGTGTTAGTGGGTCGCTCGTAGATTTTGTCTATGTGCAAAATGGGTTCAGAGTCAGAAAAAAATGAAACAATATATGGTACACCAGACAGTTCCCCAGCTGTGCTGAAACGCAGATCCAGGATCATTGCAGATGTATGGGCGACCTTCTTCCAGATGTTGTCATGAAGGAGGCGTCCTAGTTTCGCTGTAGTCTCCTGACCTATAATACGGTCAATCCTCAGGTAGCCAACATTTTTGTCCATCACCTCAAGTTTAACAGAATTCCTGATTAGCCGTATCAGCTGTTCAGTGGGCAGCGTCGGGAGTGCAGGTGGCGTGACTGGAACATAATTAGGCTCATAAGACACGGTCAGTCTGGGGTCATTGAGTGCACCTTGAACACCGGCAGTCAGAACAGCTGCCAGCATTTTCCGATCAGATATGTGTAGGATCTCACCGCTACTTATAGCTTGTTGGATTGCCTCCTGCATACCAACTAGATTTTCTGGGAAGCAGTAGTTGTCAAGCAGAACTTTAGCCATATCCAAGACAAGCGCATGCTGAAATGACGCATCGAGGACCAGAACCTGACAAACGACTATTATCAGGGCATAAGCCTTTGTGGTCCTTGACATCTTTTGCTGTGATTGTTGAATTGTGTCTATGCCAGAGTTTTTGTCCATTCATTTGATGATTAATGAAGAGGTCCTCGGTTAGATGGCACTCTGTTTTCTCTGCTAGGTTTTTGATGACAACAACCACTTAAGAGGCTTTTACTCGAAATAAACCTTTAATCGCATTATCTACAGTGCTTTAGCAAGACGCACATAATACATCTTAGACACACAAATGTTTTATTTTTTTGGGGGTTTATGAAACATTATAGAATGTTCCATAATATAGTTGACAAAATTGTTGTTAAATTAATTATTATGCTCCTTTACTAATTTGTTGGCCCTTCTTCCATAATTAACTGTTTTTGGGCCTGTTAAAAAAAAAACAGATTTCAATAAGGATGTCCTGATAAATTTTTTTGGAGAAACAGAACAAGTACAGATACTTACTTTTCTGTACTCGCAGATACAGATACCTGTTTTTTTTTCTGAATTCCATATCAGCATTTAGTTTCTAGTTTTCTTTTTACATCAAAGAGTGTCTAAATAAATGAATTCATTAAAAATGTATTAAATTGAAAATAGAACAATACATTTTCAACATAATATTGTATTATTTTTATCAAATAAAGCGCTTTTATATAGAACCTCACAACACAATCCAAAATACAACATTGGAGCTGTATGATCGCTTAAATATAATTAAATTACAATTTACAGTGAATATTACATAACTATACAGTAGTAATATATTCCTGTCATTCTTTTTCCATTTAAATAAAGCTTTTATTTTAGAGGAAATCCTTTCATTGTCTTTGAGATTCCTTTCTATTCAGTACACTCGACCTTGCTGTAAGCACTATGGGGAGTGTCCTTCTACACAACCTTGTTGAAAACCTTATAAATTCACCCCAAACCTCTGATTGGCAATGGTGTCTGAGCCCCACCCCTTTAGGCAAGCAGTCAGCCTATATAAGCGGGCACTCAGTCACCATTTCCTCAGAAATGTCTTCCTTCAAGACTGCAAAATTCATCTTCATCTTGGAGTCCTCTCTGTTTCACCATGGAGATACACTTATATTGGACGGAAATTCTCAGCAATACACGAACAGGACGACTTGTCACTTGTGGTCAGAACCTGCACCGAGAGACCTGTGTGTTCCGAAGAAGAGTTCTCCACATCTCCATCAAACACGCTCTTTGTAAATGGGTTTTTCACTTCAGACGCTTATCTTTGATCAATGTGGCACTTCAGCGAAACTCCTACCTGCTTCCCACAGCACTTCAGCTGGAGTTACTGTGTTCCCAAGTGTTCCCTATGCGAATGACACATCCTGCTGCCTGATGAGCACGAGAGTTGTGTTCACTGCCTGGGCCACTCCCATGCTCAAGCAGCTCTCATGGAGACAGATTACCCTCACTGCAAGGGCATGAATCTTTGGACATTGCGCTCTAGGATTGACCTGTTCTGAGGGAAGGTCCTGCCCCTCACGCCCTCCTACCTGCCTCTTCTGTGTTAAGTCCCAAGGGACCACATGAGGAGGCACGGCGGGGTAGTGAGTTTGAGCTGGAAGGATTAGAGGAGAATCACATGCTAGCGCAAGCCCTGTGAGCCACCCGAACTTCCGATTGAAAGTCTTCGCCCATGCAAAATGCATGTGATGAGCTCCGGCCCTATATTGGAGTGCACAGCTTCATTACATTTGGCGGCTCTGAAGACGGGGATCATGCTGTGTCACTCGCAGCTTCAGGCGAGTGGTCCATGGAGGATGTTTCTACCCCTTCCCCCAGCGAGGGTAAAGAGTGTGCACACGCCACGGGACAAGGAGCTTCTTAGCGTCTGTGCGAGGGAATTGAGCTTGGTCTTGAATGGTCCCCTCCAGAAGAGCCTGAACAGTCTTGCTTGGATGAATGGTTTTTGCAAACTGGCTGTCGTCAACAGACCATGATCCTGAAGAGCACACCATTCTTCCCTGAGGTCCACACGGAGTTCACAAAGACCTTTAGTGCACTCTATTCATCGCACACTCAGGTCGGAGGAGCTGCGGTCCTCACTAAAGTGGACCACGCCCAGGAAAAAGTCTACTCAAAGCTTTCCCCAGTGGAACAGGAGGTCACAGCTCACCTCAGACATAATACTAACAGTATTCTAATTTCGGTCAGCGCCCGGCAAAGAATCCATCTCACGCTGCCCGAGTGCAGCCGAAAGCTACTACTGAGCCATCTGGGAAGCCACACAAACCGTGACCCAAGCGTAAGCACCAACCATCTCAGCACGAAAAACGCTATGACGGAAAAACCGTCTGGGCAGCAGAAATGTTCCAGACATGCCCAGTTCCGTAAAGAGGTGCCCAGAGCTCACCATCATTCATGGCCCAGAGCTGAAGACGAGCACACAGTGTTTCTCCCCTCTTCCCCAATACTGTTCATCGGGAATTGGACATTGTTCAAAATGTTGCTTCTGTGTGTATTACTCAAATAAAGATGTTCTCACAAAAGAAAAAAAGGACCCGTTGTACAAACATAGGACGCTCACACATTCTCAGGAAAAGGGCCATTTCCTCTTCACGTATCATACACCCCACACCTTATGCTCAACGCTTCCCTATGGTAATGGCACTCTATATTCTATAACGAGCGAATCAATAAGTCTGCTGTCCTGCTGCGCTATACGTGTCAGACTTGGTATTAAAAATGATCGAGCACAGTTATACGATTCAGTATGAACATCGGCCACCTCGCTTTACCTGCATTTTGCAATCTGTGGTCCAACCACAAGATGCGCCGGATTCACATTGTCCTTGCAAAAAAGTGACAGAGACTGTCCCAGACTGCGAC
Source organism: Xyrauchen texanus (assembly GCF_025860055.1). NCBI lineage: Eukaryota > Metazoa > Chordata > Actinopteri > Cypriniformes > Catostomidae > Xyrauchen > Xyrauchen texanus. The sequence continues at coordinate 12,982,666 of NC_068308.1, forward strand.
ACACACAGCAGGGTTTACAGCAGTTATATTCTCATTCCAAAGATAGATGGCGGGCTTCGGCCCATTCTAGATCTGATACACTTAAATCGCATGCTCACTAAGTGCCCATTCAGAATGTAAATTCAGAAACAGATCTTATCACACATCCATCCTAAGGACTGGTTTTCGTCAATAGATCTGATGGACGTATACTTTCATGTACCAATTGCACCACGTCACTGGTGGTTTTAGAGATTCATATTCAATGGAACTGTGTATCAATTAAAAGTCCTTCCTTTTGGTCTGTCTCCTCGCACGTTCACTAAATGTATTGATGCAGCGCTCACCCAATTGAAAATGAACAGTGTGCGTGTTTTGAATTACCTTGACGATTGGTTATTACTAACTCAATCAGAGGCACTACTGAGCAAACACAGAGACTTGCTGCTTTGCCATCTGAAAAATCTGGGTCTGAATATCAAATGTCACACTTTTCCCCAGCCAGCAAATATTTTTTTAATGAGTTCTTCTCGACTCCGTGAGCATGCACACGCACCTTACGAACGAGCATGTACAGACCATTCTTCAGTGTCTGTCTCAGTTCAAACTGGAGAAAACATTGCCACTGAAATAATTTCAGAGAATGCTGGGTTTTATAGGGGCAGCATCCGCTGTCATACCTTTAGGTAACACATGAGATCTCTCCAGTACTGGCTTAAGCCACGGGCACATGTGCATCGCAGTGACTCGCTGCTGCCTGGCTGCTCTAGCACCATGGACAATACTGGCCTTCTACCAACAGGGTGATATGCTGGGTCAAATTTTCAGGAGAAAAGTGGTGACGGATGCAGAAGCATTCAACACAGGTTGGGGTATGGTGTGCGATATACGCCCGACTTTCAGCACCTGGACAGGTGCTAAACGGGCATGGTACATCAACCGCCTAGAACTACTGGCTGTCTTTTTAGCTTTGAGAGCTTTTTATTCTGACATTGTGAGTCACCACGTTCGGATTCATTTTGATAACATAACAGTAGTACTGCCAGGGAGGACTCAGATCGGCACAATTAATGAGCATGACACAACGCCTCCTCCAGTGGATTGGGCGTCATCTCCTCTCATTCCGTGCAACACATGTCCTGGGCCATCTGAATTTTGGAGCAGATCTGTTGTCACACCAGAGAGCATTACCAGGGGAATGGAGACTTCATCCTCAGTGAGTGATGAGCATTTGGGAAATATTTCCATTGTACAAGTACAAAAGCGTGGTATCGGACAGTATATGTATTGAGACATCCCTAATTTTAAACAATATATCATTGCAAATAGTCTGAAAATCTGGAAATTCATTATTGTTGTGCATTTTTACAATTTTTTTTATGGATTATGTTCCTCTATGCCTTGTTGTTGGCACAGCATAGGAGTACAGCAAGAGGAAATTAAGGTCAGGCTTTTAAAAGTAATGTCTCGGTTCAGGCTAATGATATAAATCCACAGGTTAACTGGTGACCTTTCAATGAACACAGAGACAGGCATCAATGCCTTTTGTACACTTGAGTTCAAGGACATTCAACACCATCTTTAAGTCTCATTACACAAAAATGCAACAGACATTTCTTACCCAGGAATTAAACTCAATACAGGTAAATGGAATTTGGTTGTATAATCAACAATGCATTAAAAATATTTTCTGATAGAGAATCACTGGAACAACTAATCTGGCAGATTAGTTGTTCCAGTGATCTAAAACTGAACATTACATGCATTATACAGAGACTGAATTGCTGTTCCTTTCTGGTATTTACCTAAAAAAATCAAAGCATTACTTTGTACATTTTTTATGAAATTATGTAACTACACGCTCAACTCTAATTGGTGCTACACTGTTAGTCTTGCTTGATCTTGTAATGCTCTGTGACTTATGCAATTTTGTCTGGTAATTTCATGTGGCGATCAGTGATTGGATATCTCATTTTAAGTAGAGAGAGGATAAGTGAGGAGAGCCAAATAAGGCAATTGTGTTATTAAAAGTTATTATTATCTAACACTGAATTGTTTTCAATCTAACGGTAGTATCACTTAAGACATGGCTGTTTTTGTTTTAAAAGTAAATTATGAAGTAGCGCTACAACTTGTTTCTCACTTCTAAAAATTCACCTGTCAGAGACTTGCAAGGACTAAGTGTATGTGTATTAATAATTTAAAGTCATGTACAGTACAAGAGTACATTTTCTTTATTGTTTGAGGATTATGCATCTAATTCATTTTTAGATTTTCAATGTTACAACATCCCCCGCAAAACATTGTAAAACTGAATGCACTATAGATTAGGATCTGAAACCTTTGAATTGCTTTAACTGACTAAAAAGCTCCACCAGTAGAGCGCACTCATTGCACACCTCAAAGTAGCTTGTCCAATGTTTTTACAGTGTAATTGGAGCATAAATGAAATGACTTGAAATAGCTGTTGATACATGATTCCTTGTAATTGAATTTTTATTTTAATAGTGGGAATGTTTTGTTAAAGCTAAAAAATTACAATCAATTAGGTTTTTAGGGTTTTTCATTATGAACCTATTTTTATAATATAAAGGCAACTTTTTATTTTTATGAATAGAGTCCCATTTAACCATGTGAGAACAATATTAAGTGTTGTATTTTAAGACATCGTGGCATTTGCTAAATTAATTGACTTAATTGTGCTTAAGCATAAAACAAATGTGGAACGCATTTACTTTGTATGTAAGTTGTACTGTAAGTTGACAGTGTTTTTCTATCCACTATCAGAATAGTTCTAGATGAATAAACATGATTCTTCATGACACTCCTAGCACACTTTTGCAGTCCCCTGGGGGTCCCTGAACCCTATTTTGAAAACCCCTGATTTATGAAAATATATATACTAAAATACATAACAATACAGTACGTAGGTTTAGACAATTTATTATATACACATCTCATTTAAAAACAACAACAACAACAACAACAAAGCCAATTTTTGTAGGCTCAGGAGAGTACAGGAGATGTACAGTCTGAAAGAGTACAATTTTAAGATATAGATTAGAACTATATTCTCAATTAAAGTAATCTTAAATGAAATAAAAAACACAATACTATTTAAAAATTAAGTTATGGCAGTTGACATAAACCTCTACAGTGTAACTTAAGGTTTTTAAAAATCATTATGTATCTTGTTTAATATTATAACTTTGACAGATGGAAATGATAAAACGAAGGCTTAGGTTAAAAAAATATTTTAGACAGATCTGTAAGCAGCTAATCACTACCTACATCCACACTCTGCCACTTTCATCTCCTCATAGAGGTGTCGCACCGTGATGACACCCTTCTCTTGGTACATGACAGTAATCGGGTCCAGCTTGGTTGGGACGCAGCATGCCATGTTTGCCTTTTTCGGATTGCTCAGATTAACTAGAGTTTGAATGATGGCGTGTTTGGAGGGGGTTACATCATATGTCAGGGGAAAATAGCACACCCCTTTGCACTCATAAGCATCATACTCAGGTGGGGCCACAATCCATTTGTCCCATCCGATGTCTTTGAAGTTCACCTTCAGCGATGTTCTCCGACAGTAATTGTTCTTTGCTTTCCTCTTTCTCCTCGGGTGCTGGTCCACAAGAACATGATTACCCAATAATACCCCCTCTTTCTCATGAAGAAGCATCTCATTCACTTCTTTCATTGACTCTCCCATTCTATTCCCAAGATCATCCGAAAACACAATTAAAACCGCTGAAGTGTTGTCTTCTAAACCCAGGTTAATCTCAAACCATCCGTCTTTAAGAGACTTACTGTCTTGTTCGATCTCTATCTGGAGCTCACCTGCCCAATGTCCACATTCATGCCAGCTCCGGATGGCCCTAGTCACATCAAAGGCTACCCATGTGTTTTTGACCTCAGTTACATCTCTCTCATCCAGAAGGTGTAAAATGTTTGTGTTCTGTCCGTATTGTACATCATAAACATTAATGGAAGTGAAGAGGTTGTTGCTGGTGGTTTTACCTCTTTCCCAGAGAGTGAATAGCCTTAGCTGCACTAATGTAATCTCTTCGTGATTTGGGATAGAAACGTTGAATAGCATTCTGTGTTTTGTTTTGTTGTCTTGACGAACAGAGTATGTCACATCTGTAGAGGATATAAAATGGAAATTTTTAAATAGATGTGACACGAATATTATCTTTAAACTGTTAGTTCACACAAAAAAAATAAAATTCTGCTGCCATTTTTTAATTCGCTTTTCGTTCTTCCAAACCTGTATGACTTTCTATCTTCCATGGAACACAAAAGGAGAAATTTCACAGAAACTATGATGATTTCAGTCATGGTAAACTTTTCTGACCGTGGAACGGCAAAAACCAAATAGGAGAAATCATCTACACAAGCAATGACCTGTCGTCAGAGATGTAGCTATCTACCTGATTGTAAGCTTCCTTATGCACTTACCCTGTATGATGAAGCTCCGAATGACATCAGACCGAGGGATGGAAGTCTTATCAGAAGCATACTTATTGTATAGTTCTATCATGAACTGAGGAGGCTGAACCTTCCTGTGCTCTTGAGGCACACCTGATAAATTCAGCTTCCTTAAAAAATCCTCCTTCATGAACCCCAAAAAGCTCTCCAACTTAGAATTCATGGTGTCTTCTTCCTCAAGGTATTGGTCCTCAGCCTGAATGAACTTGGTATCTTCCAGCTGCGGGATTTTACCCAAAGATTTCCCCTTACAAAGCCCAACCGAGGCAGCAAAATTGATGCACACCAGAAGGGCCAGATATTTGAAACCTTGCATCTTAGTTTAGTTGATGAAAAGGTTAGGTGAATTTCTGCTCTAAGTTTTACATCTGATTTTCTTTTGTAGAAGATTCTTTGAAATTGGGGTTCCTCAAATGAACCTCAAGTTCACTCCCATGCTCTACACTAAGCAGCACACACTTTGGGAACCGAAATAGTAGCACAGCTATTCTTATCTTTGACACTTGTCTTAGTTTAGGCTTTGTTATCTTGAGGAAGCTTGCATTTAATGAGGATTCTATAAACACTTTGGAACCAGACATTGGGAACTAATGAGTAAGATTTTGCCAAACCCTTCTGTATTCACAGGGTCACATTTCAGGCTGTTGTCACTAAAGCAATGCTATCGTTGTAAATATGATTGTATATATACAAGATCATGATTGAGCGAATCAGCCTCAGCTATGATAAATATTAACATTAATGCCCATCCGCTAATAAAATAAAATGCCGGAATCTGTTGGAATCTAGTTGTGTAAGACTTTAATGGGTTAGAGGCCTTTGCCCTTTCATCGCAAACATTCTTAGTTTCTAATATTCATAATAGGTCTTTATACACGAAAAAAATCCTTCAGGATTTCGCAGAAAATTTGTTTATATCAGACCACAGTGGTTGAAGAAATCTTTTGCATAAAAACACAAGTAATACAGTTTGAAAAATAATTATAAATGACTTTTTTTTACTAAATTACAAAAAACAAAACTCTCCTTTTATAAAGTTTCACACATTTTTGACAAAACCTCTGAGACATATACTTTACTGTTAACTCTATGACAATAATGAATCCATAATTAAATTGCATGACTTTATAACTTGTTCTATAGCTATGACTTATCAATAACTAATTTGGTCTAGCCTCACAAGGTAAAAAAGCATGAAAGTTGTCGTTAATGTTCGAATACTAGGGCCTTAAACGTCACCAGGCACTAGATGGCAGCAGTCTGCTGAAAGTTCCACATTGTCTGTCTCAAAAATGAACAAAAATGGTCTGAGGTTTAATTTTACATGCAAGATTCTGCAGTGCACCATTGCACTCGTAAATTCTATAGCAAGTTAAACTTTAGCTTACATGTCTACAGACCAAGCAAATTACCCTCAATGCAGACACATAACAAGGATTTATTTACAAAAATCTATTTAAATCATTAAGCTCTTTTCAATTTGCCATGTATTTATTCAAAAAGAAAACTGTTTGGCTGACTAAATGTTACTGTAAGGATTATATACAATTCATTAAAATAGAAAGAGTGGGAAAAGGATAGAGTGTTTGTGTGAAAAGATCCAAATCAAAACTGTTTTGGGGTGTTGAGGTCATATTTGCAGTTCCCCATTTCCTTGGTCTGAGTTCATTGTGTTTTTGTTTTTAGTCTGATGTCTATTTATATATGTCCATTAGCTACCATAATAGCTTATTGACAGCCACAGGTCTCCACAGACATGCTGGGGAAGACCTTCAGTACAATGTTCCTGCTTATGTCAAGGAACAGCACAGCCAGAGGCCTCATCTTGTCAGGTACGCAGCATGGTTCTGGAACTCCAGGGACTATTCCCACAGCTCTCACTATACTCTGGATGGTTGCATGATTTGAAGGATGAACAGCCTGCATGGCATTAAGAGAAAAAGGGGTTAGAGTTAAGGGTGGAGGTAGGGGTGCAAAGCCCCGAATGTCTTGTAGTGATGTCAAAAGTACCAGTGCTTCGGTATCAAGTTGATACTAAATATACTAATATTAAGTAATATATACAGTTCATATATATATGAATGAATGATACCAGTCTATAGCCTTAGAAGAGTAAACAAAGAGTAATATAGTCACAAGTCAGGATCTGCATTTTTTGTAAAACTCTTTCATTGAGACAAACTTATATGAAAAAAAAAATTCTCACAAGTACTCATTTTAGCCTATTTAAAACTAAACTAAATCACATTTTAAAATACATAGTGTTAAAATCCCCTGCTGGAGCAGCTGCCCCCGTGACCCGACTTCGGATAAGCGGTTGAAGATGGATGGATGGATGGATGGATAGTGTTAAAATCATGCAACTTTTGATCTTTGAGTGTATCTGAGGCTATACTTCGGTTAAATGCACGCGTGATGCAAATCTCGTCATCAGCAGAGTGTTCGACCACTGAACACGCACAGCCCGATTTTTCCAACCGCATGGAATGCGCATGCGCCTGGAATTATTTTAACTAATTAGTGGGTCCAAAAGGTGGCAACACTCACTCACATAAGTATTATTTAAAGATTTACTGTATAAATGACACCCCACAGATGTAACATTTAAACTTTTATTATAAAGTGTATTGTATTCCTGTATATAATCAAAGGATGGGCTCATAAGTATCCACAGAGGTCTGGCTTCAGAGTAAGTTGTGGAAGAGTTCTGTGTGTTGGTGTCAATTATTTGGTTGAGTTCTGGGGTGGGTGTGGAATTTGTTTGGCTGTGGCATGGCTGACATTTGAGGATTATGGGTATATGGGGGACACAGGGAAGTTATGGGTGAGTTTTGGCTGCTTTCTATTGTGAGTCCCATATAATTTTGTCTAGTGACTTTTGGGGACCATAAGTTACATGGTATGTTGGACCGAATTTGTTAATGTTGCCAAATTCGGTGCAAGGCATTTTGCTATCTGGGAGGGTAACTCCTGAATACCCACTGACCCTATAACAACCCCTGGTTAGGAGAACTACTAAGAAAAGAAGACTGCATTATTATTGAGATAATGGTCAAATGTTGTTTCTTAGGACAATTATATCAAACATATCAACTACTGGAAAACTACACTCACTGAGCACTTTATTGGTGCTCAGTGCTCATTGGTGCTAACACTATAGTGCTTATAAAGTGGCCAAAATGTTCTTCTGCTGTTGTAGCCCATCTGCCTCAAGGTTTGAAGTGGTGTGCATTCTGAGATACTATTCTACTCACTACAATTGTACAGAGTGGTTATCTGAGTTACTGTAGCCTTTCTGTCAGCATGAACCTGTCTGGACATTCTCAATTGACCTCTCTCATCAACAAGGCATTTCTGTCCGCAGAACTTGCTGCCCACTGTTTGTTTTTGGCACCATTCTGAGTAAACTATAGAGACTGTTGTGTGTGAAAATTCCAGGAGATCAGCTGTTACAGAAATACTAAATCCAGCCCGTTTGGCACCAACAATCATGCCACAGTTGAAATCACTGACATACATTTTTTCCCCATTCTGACGGTTGATGTGAACATAAATTGAAGCTCCTGACCTGCATCTGTATGATTTTATGCATTGCACTGCTGCCATATGATTGGCTGATTAGAAGATCGCTTGAATAAGTAGGTGTACAGGTGTTCCTAATAAAGTTCTCAGTGAGTGTATATCAAATACACCTCTGGTTTATGTTCTACTAGACATATTTGCACCAGATATTAGACATTCTTGTGTTGTCATCTTATTAAATGTACCTTTCATTCACCATACAGTAGTACTACAAATAATGATGATTTATTTAAGTAGAGTGTTTAATGGATAGTAATACATACAGTCCATTTTGAAAGTGCTGGATCAGTTTAAAATCAAGCAGGAATACAGCAAATTGGATTTTTCGAAAACACAAGGGTAACTGCCTTCCTGTAATTCCCATTGGTCAGTGGTTGCATCAGAGTGTGTTGCAGCAAATGTAAAAATATTTTCAACTTTTGGTTGCTCGATGTGTTTGTCCTCTTCATTCTTATCATGTAGAGAATCTTTATTAAAAATAATTGGATCAGTGCAGCGTTCTCTGATGCAGCGTAACCCTATAGACAACCTAATTTTAAAGAGTTCTTACTCAAAAATGACAATGGTTTTATTGTATTAGTGTGAATGAGTAAGTGGTTGAGCTGAGCCCATTCCCTGACCTTAATTGGGAATCCACAGGTTCCTGCACAGTAGTAAGCATCAAATGCTTTTGGAGCTAATATCCATTCACTCCAGCCGATGTCAGCAAAGTCCACCCTCAGGTAACGGCGCGTACACATCCGCGGCTCACTCCACTGCTTGCGTCTAGCTTTTTTCATGGTCTTCTCATCAAAGCTGAGCTCCTGGGATCCTCTCAACCTGTCATGATTGTCCTGGCCTTTTGGCAAGACTTTGGGCTTTTTCGCAAAAAAGGTACTGTCCCATAACTCCCTGTTCTTAAGATCGTTGTAGTGGACATTAGGTAGATAGTTATTCTGCAAGTGATCAACTTCCCTTCTGATTCTAGAACTTAAAGAAGCTGAGGGAGGCTTGGTTCCTTTCTCCTCAAACACTGGAGATGGACTGTATCTTTGTAGGCTGATTGCAACACTGTTTGGTTCTGTTATGGCAGTGTCGTTGGTGTATACAAGAATAAATGGCAATCTTTGAGGAGACAAGTGATTCTGGCGTCTCTGGTACCTGTCCCCAAAGTCAAACTCAACAGTAATCAAGAGCTCACCCTGAGCTTTGGCTTGTTTGATGGCTGATGATACATCAGTAATCTGCCATTGCCCCTTTCTGTTAGAGGACAATGTGATGTTGCACAGCAGAGAAGGGATGGCAGCATTTGGTGATGTGCCCTTAATGATGAGATGCCCCATGGTAAGTGGCTGCATGTGCTGAAGGTGACATGAGGCACCACGGGAACGTCTACAGTGCCATGGCCGTTGACGGGATTGCTGGTCAACAAAGTGTAGCGTTGAAGTCAATATCACTTCCGAATTAGGGATAGAGTTCAGGTTGAAGTGGAACAAATCCCTATGGTAGGAGAGCTCTGAAATTAAACATTTGAAAAGAAAACAGTCTGTAATTGCTGCTATTCAAACTACTTTGGGTTTCAAACTCCTGTCAATATAAAACTTAAAGGATTCATTTGTGAAATTTAGAATGCATGTGATTGACCAGTAAAGTTTCTAGACAACATCCTCATAAACAACACATTTTTCACATTCTAGATTTAATATCTAACCACATTCTACTGCTTACAAGGTACCTTCATAAAAAGATAAATGCTCCTAAATCAGTTTCTGACCATATGGTAGTGTTTAGTGAGAAGCTCTCTAGGTTTCTTTTTTTTCTGTTTCCACTAATACCCTCTGTGTTTTAACAGAGACCTCCACTGGAAATTTAGCAGCTCAGAAAATATAGGCACTAAAACTGAAAGAAAAAAAAGAAAGAAAGAAAAAAGCATTTGTCTTGCAGTTGCTGAATAATGTATTAATTTATAGCCTTGCAAATATAACTGATATTTCATATTTAAGTGCATTTTGCACTATAGATTTGATATATTCACTAGTTGGAGAATTGGAATCGTTCTCATACTCAAGGGATAATCTATGAATAATTAATTAATTAATTATATATATAATTTCGCCATTATTGTTTTATCAAACATAAGTAATCATTAAAACATAGCATATGTCAAAAAAGCATAATTGCGAAAATTAGTTTGTTATGATGTAATTCAAAGTAGCCTAAAGAGGAATCAGAGTATGAAGCTCATGCATTACATTAGGAAGCGTCCACACAACGTGTACTCGCGCCAAAAATAGCTAGACGCAGCGCCACAAATAGAGCAGAACACAGGTGTCTCAAAAGGCGTTTTTAAAGGTTTACGTTCAATTTAACTTCTAAAACGTGGCGCTATAGTGAAATACGCTGAAAATAGAGCGCAACGGCCAAAGACGTCCGTCCGCGCATGTTCTCTTAAAAAAAAGAAAAACAATAGAAAAACAGCGCAAATACGCGGTCCGTTGAACGCAGCTGATTTTCAAACTACGCTTATCAACAACTGTAAAGTTTATACGTTGCTAATAACACTCACCTGGGACGGGTTTGAAGCTTCTGACAGTATTTACGTTCTGTTGATGACCATGATGATGTTGATGATGCTGCTGATGCTTCTTGCTGTATTTATCATAAACTCTGTACATATTAATGGTCATCATGTCCAAATCACGGTTGTGAAATGACGGTTCTGTGGCGGGTGTATCTCCGTTCAGCTCAGATGAGTTCACCAAGTAAAGTTTTACGATGTTAAGGCAGATAAAGATTTGTGCCGCAACGCAAATTGTTACCATATTGGCAATGTTGACCTCACAATCCCTTTAAACTTAAAACATATGATGAAAGTGAGAGCAAATGGTAGATGGATGATAGATGAAAGCCCGGGTTCGCCTGAGAAGGACTGATATAAATATAAAAAAGCCTCTTAGAGTGCAGAATCCCCTTTGCGTAATGTTGGTGGAGAACTACTAGAAGCTCATACACTTGTTTCTTCTTACGGCTAAAGCAATGACAGATGATGACGCGCCCGGCAGCCAGCCAACGAGAGGCTGCGCTGCGTTAAAGCATTATCCTTAAACGGTGCATAATGCATTCAGGTCTGAAGAAACTCTGGCTTTCGTGCTGCATGGTGGAAATAATAAAGCCTACATACAGTAATGTATGCAACCTCCTGGGACCCAAACACTTTTGGATTTTTTTTTCTTCACATTCATTCACTAATATTTAATTGTATGTCCTTATTAATTGTAGGATATTAAGACTCAGTTATTAAGAATATGAACAAAAGACAATGTAGTAAAAATTGTTTAGTCCACAATGCAATTTTTAGGTATAAAAAGGCTAATATTCTTTAATGTCCTCTGTAATGCTGATGTCAGACAAAATGCTTATAAAAGATGTTTATATGTTTTTTTGTATGCAAACTATGAATTAGCAGTGTATTAAGAGTGTTTTGCAGCATTTTTCTCAGAAATTTTAACTTACACTAAAACAATTCTGTACATAAACCAAACACTGCACATATATCTCAACTATGTTATTAAACACATTCTTAAATAATTTTTTAAAATTTAATATTTAATTCCTGATTACACATTTGTGTAAATGTACAAAAACGGGTGTTGTATGCCTAGTTCTATTTGTCTTGTAATATTTGTAATGATTATTTGTAATGTGACTATTAACTATAAAGTTTCATTGGAATATCTCGTATTTCATAGGAATGTTTATTTATTTATTACCTTGTGTTGCGTCTCCCCATCAGGTCAAAACATATGCACATAATCCTGATGTCCCTTATAGAGGACATAGAAAAAAGAAGAAAAAACACACCAATAATGTCTGTCTTGTAAAAGATAGTTTACTTTGAAAAATCACTGACCTTTTCTTTTTGTTTTTCTGTTTCAAAAGTGGCTTTTTCTTTGCAATTCTTCCCATAAGGCACCCCTGAGTCTTCTCTTTACTGTTGTACATGAAACTGGTGTTGAGCGGGTAGAATTCAATGAAGCTATTAGCTGGACATGTGAGGCATCTATTTCTCAAACTAGAGACTCTGATGTACTTATCCTCTTGTTTAGTTGTACATCTGGACTTATACACTTTCTGTCCTTGTTAGAGCCAGTTGTGCTTTGTCTTTGAAAACTGTAGTGTACACTTTTGTATAAAATCTTCAGTTTTTTTTTTGGCAGTTTCAAGAATTGTCTAGCCTTCGTTCCTTAAAACAATGATTGACAAACAAGTTTCTAGAGAAAACTGTTTCTTTTTTTTGCCATTTTTGACCTAATATTGACTTTAAGACATGCCAGTCTATTGCATAATGTGGCAACTCAAAAACACAAAGACAATGTTAAGCATCATTTAACGAACAAAATAACTTTCATCTGTGTTTGAAATAATGGCAATTTTATAGTATCAAATTAGCAATTTAGCATGATTACTCAAGGATAAGGTGTTGGAGTAATGGCTGCTGTAATGGGTCCTGTCTAGATTTGATCAAAAATTTCTTTTTTCAAATAGTGATGGTTTTTTACATCAGTAATGTCCTGACTATACTTTGTGATCAGTTGAATGCACTTTGGTGAATTAAAGTACCAATTTCCTTCCGAAACAGCAAAATCTGTACATTATTCCAAATTATATATATATATATATCTCAGAAACCCAGTATGGCAGAATAGCAAAAATTTTACAGCAGTTAAGAAATACATGTTTTAAATTTTTATTAAAAATGATACAAAAAAAAACTAAATGCAACAACAACATACCAGCTACTGCCACATTGAACTGTATAATAACAACAGTTTTGATGTTAAAGTTACTCAGTAGTCACCTCAAAGCAAAATTTTCTTAAAAATCTAAAATTTCCCCATAGACTGCTATTTATTTTCTGAAGTCACACAAAATTCACCCCAAAACAAAATATGATGAAAAAAATCAGCATTTTTGTAATCTATGTCTTCCTAAAAGCACATTCAAAGAGGAAAAAGAAAACTTTTTAAATTGTGATGTCAGCCAATTAAATAAAACAAAACAAAAAAAATACCAATTAAGTTGTCATGGCCAAACTCCCGAACATTTGACATCTCTAAAGTCCAGGATGTCCACTTTAAGACATACTAGGACTTTAAACTGTGGCATGCATGGTCAGATCATAAATGCTTGTTATCAGAGCTAGAAAAAAAGGATTCCTGTATGAAAGGATTCTACAGTGTAATACAGAGCGACAGCATTTCTTTGAAATCATGAGGAGAGCAGATAAGAGGGAATTTTCTCATTATTAAATATAATTGTGAATGTAACCTCATAGAAAAAGCTTTTCAGACTTTTGTTTTTGGATTTTGGATGTTTGGTTGCTCACATCATTACAATGCTAGCCCTGTGAAAGAAGTGCTGACAAGCCATTAAAATACTTCCAGCTGCCCTGTTCAGCACTGTTAGGTTTGTCTTTTCACACTGATCTTTACATGCCCTTACTTTGTGTTAAAGGTTGCCCCAATAATGAATGATGATGCAAAAAAGTTTGCATTTATATGCCACATCTTACAACACCACATCCATTTCTGTCGGTGCGTTTTCACTTTACTCATTATGCAACAGGCAGACTTCGGGTGATTTGAATTTGGTTTTGACTATATACATAATGTACCATTAATCCACTTGAAATGAGCAGCTTGTACTTAATAAATAATATCTTTATTATGATAAATGTATGTTATTAAACTTTGCGTTGCCATAATAATCTATGTAGAAGGGCCAAAAAAATTAATGCAAACTCAACTGAAAGGTGGAATAACATTGAATAATATTGTGGTATCCGATATTATCATTTGCCATTCATTAGTATTTCATCATTGTTCAAATAATGTACCTTGGAAAAATAAACTAGGAAAAGACGAGTCGAGGCCTGGTATTAGACATTTATTGCTTCAGTATACACTTATAAATGGCTGCAAGAAAAAGTAAACCAATCAGACTTTCCAGTATTTTGTCTGAAAATGACAAATATGTCTGGTGCCCTCTAAACTGATTTGTCCTTTTCAAATCTCTTTAGTACATTCGTAATTTTTGACACGGCATCACTTCTATTGTGTCAAAGTGGACTTGGATTGAAAGAGCTCTCTCATTCTCAGTATTTTTGCCTTGGGTGCTCATCTAAACTAAAAGACAGTGAAAGCTATGTTGTTTTTGGCCCCTCATCAACCTCCCCCATGCCTTTTTTCATATTGCTGGCTTCAGCTAAATGGCCATTTTGACTGATTCGGTCATGGATGTCCGTGGGCCATAAAAACCTCTGTTAACCGCCTCATCTGTGCCAAGATGTCCGTATGTAGCTCACACAATGTTCATCAGTGTTTGGCTTCACCTCCTCCCCTTGTGTGGTGCACATCAGCGTCTAGCTTTTTGACAGCTCGAGTCACCCAGAAATATCCGGCCTGCCTGTTGTATTTGCATATAGTTACCAGTCATGCAGACAGGGCAATGGGAGCAAAGCACTCCCAAAAATAGTTAGAATTATATTTGTTGCGAATGTATCATTGACTATCTCATTTAATAAACTAGATTTGCATTTCCTGAAGGAAATAACAGTGCTTGCAATGTCACGGAATGCAGAGACAGGACCTAGGCGCAGAGTTGAAGAAATAAAAGGGAATTTATTTGATACAAAAGGGGCAAAAAACACAAACTAGAACTCCCACAAGGGGGAAAAACAAACATAAACTAACCCGTAGGGGAATAATATAATCCAGACAGGAGAAGAACCCATTTCATAACCTCCATCCCTATCTGGGACACAATATCTAAATGGTTCATTCAGACCCGCCTAAAAGAGATAGATTAGGCAGGTCTGATCATACCCCAGACCCGAGGACAATGTTAAAAACTCAAGGGCATACCCCCACACAGACTTGTCCTCCTGCTTTACCCCACACAGTTATGCGCCCTGAACCAGTTTGAGTAGAAAAAAACTCTGCTGGGTCCATTCTGGCCAGTTTGTTCTGTCACGGAATTCAAAGTCAGGACCCAGGCGCAGAGTTGAAGAAATAAAAGGGAATTTATTTACAAAAGGGGCACATAATCCAGACTGGAAGTGACATTCAAGACGAACTTGACCCAGGACCAACTGGACCAGGCAGGGATGGGGAATAAACCGGAAACAGGACCGACTTGAGACAAGGCCAAACAGACACAAGACCGACTTGATCACACTGACCGACTGGAACACATAAGCAAGCAAGATTGGAAACAAGACGAACTGGCACTGGACAGCAAACATGAGGAGACTAAATTAGGGAGAGAAATCAACAGGTTAACAAGACTAATAAACTCATAATGGGCAAACAAGGAGGCGGGGTAGGACGTAAGACAGAGAGAGACGTGCGGTGAAATAAAGAAATAAAACAAATCCACGTGCTCTCATAAGACAACAAAACACACGAATGGCATGAGTGACGCGAGCGACATGAGGTGCACCCGTATTCGTAAGAGACGGACAAACTATTGAGGCCAGTGCTTGCAGCCAAGATGACATAAGCACGATGCACCCATCTCAATAACAGACAGACAATAAGCATGAGTGTCCAGATCCCGACAGACCGAAACCGAACCAGACAAGAAGTCAGGATCCAGACACCATGCTCCCGACATGAAACAAGACAGACCGAAGAGAGCACAGCAGGAAATACAACTGAAACCATGCTATCACTTGTGTGTGACTTTATTTTTTTATATTTTTTATCTGTATAATATTTTTCAAAATCTAAAGTACCCTATTTTGTTGTGGAGGTCCCAATGTGTATACAGAGAGCTGAATAAATAATCAAATTATATTTTGGTTGCATCTTAGGGCAAAAAATGTATTTGTTTTTAATTGATTGTGTAAAATAGGCACATAATATCGGAATATTGATCGCAGGCCCCTGAATCGAGTCGTATTGCGGCAGACTTTGAAGTATCTGCAGTATCAGATCGCTGGCCAAGATAATCGATTCAAGATCGAATCATGATGAAACGTCCGATTTACACCTCTAGCCACTGTCCTGTCAGACAAACACCCAGACTGACAGGACCGTGACATGCAGGGCTACAAAAAAAAACAAGTGTAAAATTGTAGATTTTCGGATTTGGTTCTGTATAAATAAGAGGCACCTTAAACTTTGCAATTGTCATGACACTCAGCATGTCTTGATTGCCATTGGGTTTTCAGAGAATCACTTTACCTGTCTTTGCAAAGAAAGAAAAGACCAAACACAATATGCAAATTAATGTAAGAAAGAAGACAAATTGCAATGCAGTATGAAAACCTTTCACGCTTGGCCCCTGAAGGGTACCAACTGAGGTGCACAGGGCTTTCTCCTGAGGTTATCGAGACCATTTTAAGTGCTAGGGCTCCCTCCAATTGGAACAAATCTGGTTGAGATTTTACAGGGCAGAAGAGGACCTCTTCGCCTATATGAATAGCGCAATGTCTCCTCTACTTCTCCCTGAGTCACCCAGTCTGTGCCCTTTAAACTTATGTCCACCGCACTAGCCAGTGGCATAAGTCAGGGCAACTATTCGTTTGCCATGGGAGCCGCAATCGGAGGGCGGCTACCTCCAAGCAGACTATGCCGCATTGTGTGAGGTATGTTATTGGCCTGGCCTACGAGGCGTGCGGTCAAGCTTCGACACTCCACTAGAGGTGTTGCCTCCTCTAAAGCCTTGGCTAGAGGGGTCCCTCTGCAGCAAGTTTGTGATGCGGCAGGCTGGTCCTCTCCACACACATTCATAAAATGTTATAGTTTGGATGTTCATACGTAGTGTAACCCTTGTTCCCTGAAAAAAGCGGAACGAGATGCTGCGCTTCTTTGCCGCACTGGGATGTCCCAGCACTGCTCTTAAGAAAAAAAATATATCTGACGAGTCTATTTATAGCCAGGCCACAGGTGCATACAATGATCTCACCAGCCGAGGCCATAAATTCCGGTCAATGTTGACTGACGTGTTACACACATATTCACAGCTGGTCACAATGTAGGATTTTTCCCAAAGCGCTTTTCTCAGCGCAGCATCACGTTCCACTTTTTTCAGGGAACAAGGGTTACACTACGTAACCCGAGACGTTTTGGCGTCACGCAGAGGACCAACAGCATATTTGCAGGTAGTTGTAATGTTTTGGCTCATCAACATAATTTTTATTACAACTCTGAATGTTGTAGCTAAAATTTTGGCTCATATATATATATATATATATATATATATATAATGAGGAGCCATCAGTGTTCTTAACTGCGGTAATGGCCTTAATACAAATGTTACTGTAAAACAATGAAAGAACAATGTACGATTTAAAACAAAGGGGTTTAAAGCCTGGACTTCCGTGAATTAAGGACAAAGATCCTTTCTCTTTTTCTAACTGGCAATGTTTACCTTTAGATATCCCAAAATGACTTTAATCATGTATCATGTATCCTGTGAATTTAATTTCATACTTGTTCAAATTCATGCAGTTAAAGTCTCTAGTTACCTTGTCACATTTTGTAGGGATGTGACTTTGGAAAACCACTTGCCATAGTGGCCGGTGAGCCAAAAAGTGAATGTCAAGCCCTGGCAGTAGGGATGTTTTATATGTGGTATTTAAAAAAACAACAACTACAGCCACGTTAATTGCAGAAAATTGTAGAGAGGAAGATGAATAAAAACAGAATGTTTGAGTAGCACCAATACATTGCTGCCTTGCAAGCGCTGTAATAATATTTAGCTTAGACTGCAACACCGTTTTGAAAAAGGACCAGTCTAATTTTAGTTGTCAACTTAATCACATCAAGAAGATGTTTCTTTTTTATTTATAAAGGGCTTGTCTTCTACATGCTCTCTGCAGTAAGTAGAGCTTTGAATGTAATCTACAGATCATCAATCATTAGTTTAACATAGCAGGTCTGTTGTTATGGGGGACAACCAGGAATGGTGTCCGGGCCCTTTGATGAGGGGATCCCATAGAGGTTCTATATGGTAGGCCTATACTGTAGCCTACTCACTGGGCCCAGGGGAGGAGGGGCCCACCGCTAAACATTTTGTCCAGGGCCTTGTGATTTTAAGCGATTATCCTGGCCAAAAACAAGTAATATCTATATAAAGTCATCACAATTGGCCAGCATTTATCTTCAGAAATCATCTTCGAAACCATATATTTCTCAACTCAATTTTTTCCACCAAAGCAGCAAAGGTCGTAATCTATGGTAATTTTGCTGTCAGAATCACAGTTTATTCACCACCATTGAAGATGAAAAGCAGATTTACTGTGTCAGTGGACATGTTGGATCAAGGTTTGAAGTTATATAGTTTGACATGATCTTCATGTTACAGACAGAAATTTAACTTGCTATGCTGTGTGAAAGTTTTTATTTTTTTATGTGATGTAAACAGTTTCAACAATGCTTCAGATAAAAGTACAGGTACAGATGAATAGACAAATAAATCAAGCTCTGTGCAAATGAAATTGGAAGTTTTTGAATGCATACTGTATTTTTAATACAGAAAATGTAAACTGTGCCAGACAATTTTTAGGAAGGTTTCTCCATGTTTTAAGATTCAAACAAATCTGTCAAACAAAAAAGGTCATTTTTGGAGTGCTTTAAGAGACCCTAATATTAAAATCTCAAAGCAGCGGGTCTGTTTAAAACTACAGAGCACATATTTGGCTTTATTAAATGAAAACAATAGCTCATTTCCATTTCTGAAACTCTTTTTTGGCTAATAGATCAGCCACTCTGCGCCAGATAGTTCTGATATGTTTTTGAAAGCCAACCGAAAGACCTGTAAATATTCATTAAATCCATGAGAGGATTGTAGTTTAAAGACGTTCTTATGAAACAGCTGTTTCTGTTCCTGTGTTTTGTGGGACAGCTATAGGCAAAGCAGAGACCAAGAAGTTCATCCTTCCTGGTTTGTTTATCCATACATTAACTAAAGGAGAGTGTGACTGGTCATAGGCTGCTGTTTTCTCTCCTCACTGTTATCAATCACTTCAAGGGCTCATGAACAGGAAGGCCATTTTCCCATCATCACTCCTTCAGCAAGACCATTACATTCCACATGAATTTACCAAATGCCCTGACCATTGGCACTGTTCTCCCACCCTTACTATATCTTCTCATTTCATTCTACTTAAATCACCTCACTCAGTGCCTGGGTCCGATAATTTTTTTCTTTCCCCCAGCATGTTTTTGTTAGTGTAGTATAGTGCATGAGCTGTATACCTTTAATGGTGCGATGAAACAGTTTTTAATTGTTAAAAAGGTATGTTATATACTGTACATTACAAATATACAAAATTTTAAAGTTTGGACACACTATTTTATGTTTTTGATGATCTTAAGCATTAATTAATGGCTAATTACTTTTATGAAAAGCCTTTTTAATGTATAAGTTGGACCAGCTAGTGAAGCAGTCATTAATACACAGCATGCATTGAATATTCTCTGTAGAAAAAAATAAATAATAATAATAATAATAATAAATAAATAAATATATATATATATATATATATATATATATATATATATATATATATATATATATATATATATATATATATATATATATATAACATCAGGGCTTTGAAGTCTGGACCACTGTCACATATCATTAGTTCAGCTTTGATATAGCTGCCCTGTGAACCAAACGCCATTGAAACCATTGAAGTGAAAAATATTATTTTAGATCACTGAATCAACCTGACTACATTAGGTTACACCAACAAAACTATTTTTATGGGTTAGATCACATAAAAATAGCTCCTTAAAGGAATAGTTCACTCAAAAATGAAACTTCTCTCATCATTTACTCATCCTCATGCCATCCCAGATGTGTTTGACTTTCTCTCCTCTGTAAGAAAGTATTCCTAAGTATATTTTAAGCTCTGTGGCCACTTTACACAGCAGCAGAATACGGTTGTAAGACCTGTTCTGAGTGCTTGATGCGGTTGCGTTCACACACCGAACTGACACATGCAAATATTCAGGACTCACATCCGCATTCTCTGCAAACCTGTGCCGTGTGAACAGAACTGAACTGGACTAATATTTGTTAGTCACGTCTTATAATGTTAATGCCACGCTGCACTGTACACACACACGTGCCTCGTGTTAATCATGAGGGGTTTCGTTAACTAACAGAGATGGAGATATGAGCTGCGTGTCATCCGAAGATCCAGCTGTTGTCTTTCCCTGAAGCTGCTCGCGAATGTGAGTTGTGGATGACGCCAACTCACTATATGAACATAGCCTGTAGGTTCTCACAATGCAAGTGAATGGTACCAACATTTTGAAGCTGCAAAAGCACATAAAGGCAGCATAAAAGTAATCCGTATGACTCCAGTTGTTAAACTTACGTATTCATAAGTGATATTATAAGTGTGGGTGAGAATCAGATCAATATTTAAGATATTGTTTACTATAAATCTCCACTTTCACTTTTACATTCTTCTTCTTTTGTTTTTGGCGATTCACATTCTTTGTGCATATCACCATCTACTGGGCAGGGAGGAGAATTTACATTAAAAAAGGACTTAAATATTGTTTCTCACCTACACCCATCATATCACTACTGAAGATTTTGATTTAACCACCCGAGTCTTATGGATTACTTTTATGCTGCCATAATGTGCATTTTGGTGCTTAAAGATGTTGTTATAAGGACTAACATAGCTGAAATGTTGTTCTAAAAATCTTTGTTTATGGTCAGCAGAAGAAAGAAAGTCATACATATCTGGAATGGCATGAGAGTAAATGATGAGAGAATTTGCATTTGATGGTGAACTATACCTTGAAGGTAAAAAATCACTGATTACCACTTTTTACAGTGTAGAACCAATAAGAGAAATGAAGAGATAGATATTAGATTTGTTTTGTATGTTTATAGATTTTCTTGGCTTGTTTTGTTTTTGTTTAATATATTTTAATATAATTTAGTTCATTATTAACACCATAAAAATGTGATAGTTCACCTCAGATTTCAAAAGTTGCTGTGCATTGAATTTAAAACGCCTAAGTACTTCATTTTACATTTATAAGATATAAAGGCCTCTTTTGTCAGGGCTCTAGAATAACCATGATTTCTTGTTTTACCTGAATTATTTCTCGATTATCTTATGGTATGTGTTATTGCAGCTAGCCTTTGCTGATTTCCAAGAATTATTGTCTGACCCTTGGATGAACCCTCAACATCGAATCATTGGAAAATATGAGTGTGCGAGGCAGACTTATGCATTTCTTATTCAGCTGACAGCCTGACAGGTCTACCTCAACAATTCAGTTCAGTTGTACAGTATGTTCCTGTTCCCTTACATAGGGGGAGTCCAACAGGACCTACAGAGCTGAGATATTCTTCTTAAATTCTTCATTTGTGTTTAGCAGAATAAAGAAATTCTTACACATCTAAGATGGCATGAGGGTGAGTAAATGATGAGAGAATTTTCATTTTTGGGTGAACTATAGCTATAATGCAAAAACTAAAAATAATAAATTTTGGGAGATCCCCTAGTATTACAGCAAAATTAGAATAAAACCAACATCATTAAAAACTGTTGTGGTGACACAAGGCGACATTATCCATTATTTGTCCCAGTTTTCATAAGTAATCCAAATTCGATTTTTCTTGTCGGAATATTCTATATACGCCAAAGTGCACCACACACTGTTTTCTGAGGTAATTTACAGGTGGTGAATGAGTGACACTGGCAAGAGTGAATCCACACTTTCAGAGTCAAAAAGTTGGTGTCATGTCTGACATTATTATCAAGTTCAAACGGTGTACACAGTCCAGTGATTTTCAGCTAATAGCATTTTTTTTCTGCATCTCCCTCACGTCATCTTTATTGTGATTATGTGAGTATAGAGTTGCCGAGTGCTCATGTACTGATACAGTGAGAGACGTAGCATATTTAATAAACCTAGTATGGAGCAGACAACATTGTGAGTTACAGCAGAAATTTTAGCTCAGGCAACAGTCAAACTATTTCAAGCATTGGGCATCTCCAGCACAAAACATCAGCTGAATCAGGTAAACTATTTTTGTGATGTTTGGGTTCAGGTAAACACAGTGATTGGCAGTAGATTTACTACAAATAGTGAAACTATTAGCTTAACTACATATCTCAGTAGTTAGGTGGAATCTTCACTAGATTTTAAACCAAGTAGATTGTCAGCAAACTATTTTAATAATAAGGTAGCAGATTAGCACTTAAAGCACTAAATCATGCCGTGTGCACGTTGTTTAATAACACCAGTTTTGAATCAGAACTAAAGATATCTGATTCACAAATGAATCAGTCTTGTGAGTCGGTTCTTTACAATTAATTGTTCACAAATTATAATTAAACAATCTGAATCGGTTTGCAATTCGACCTGAATTACTCAGAAGCCCAGGAGAAAGAGAAAACCGATAATAGTGTGTTTTGCGTAAGATCGTTGCTATGCAATTGATTATTGCAGTAAAAGTCATACTAACCTTAATTAAAACACAGATTTTCTGTGTTATCATGATGTTTTGATAGCTAATCTTAACTCAGTTAACGATAAACCATGGAATATCAGAAAGGGGTTTTCTCAATTTGGTGTCGATTCATTTGATTATAAAAACAAAACACCATACCTTATCCACCATCGACCCCACAATATTTGGTTGGCTTACAACACTGTGGCAGGGTGGAGGGCGGGCCGTGTCGTGTTTCTACACACCCGGTCCCTTATCTGGCTAATCAAGCCTCCTCCTTTCCATTGAACTGCTTTACACTGGTGCCGAAATCCGGGAAGGAGGAGGGATACGCCGTAGTAGAGTTCTCACCACTACCGTCCACCCCAACGGAGCAGCCGCGGCCATCTGCCGGGGGACGAGGAGCCCGGCCGCCTGGAAGCGGAGGAATGGCCGCCGACCGCGAGGGGAGAAGGGACTCGTAACCGACTGCCTGGAGCGGTCAGGGCCGCTGCCAGGGGCGTAGGAGTCCCCTACGAGCCGCTGAAACGCGGCGGGGTCTGATACCGCTGACCGCGAGCAGGTAGGGGCTCGCTGACGACCGCCTGGAGCGGGAGAACCGCTGCCAGGGGTGAGCGAGACCCCTTCTGTTCCCCGAGAACGCGGCGGGGCATTCCGTCCACCAGGGGCTGGAGGACTGCCTCCGATCCGCCCGGAGAGGCACGGCTGTCATTCGTTGGAGGGTGGAGGAGTGGCCAAGGAACAAGCTACGGCATATCGGAGAACTGGCGAGTGTTTTTTTTTTTCATCTCTCTCTCCTCTCTCTCTCACTGCTGCTCCGCGTTGGCCTTTTCCCTCTTGTTTACATTTACAGTGTTTTTTTGGGGGGTACTACACTGTTACAGGAAGTACCCCCCCATTTTCATTATTTCTGTTTCCCTCCACTTGTCCCCTCCCTCATCCAGGTAGACGGGGATGACCTGCCGGCAGATGGGGCGAAAGGCACGCTCCTTCCCTGGGAAAGAAGGGGGTACGTCATGCCGGGGGCTCCCCAGCCTGAGAACGAGGGAGGAATGTGGCAGGTTGGAGTGCGGGGCCGGGTCGTGATTCTACACACCCGGTCCCTTATCAGGCTAATTAAGTCTCCGAGAGGGATAAAGGCCGACTGCGGATGATAGTGCGGGAGAGAGAGATCGTTTATGGACATGTCCGTCATGTGTGTGTCTTTTGTTTAAGTTAATCATTAAAATATTATTTATATTGACAAGCCGGTTCTCGCCTCCTCCTTTCCATTGAACTGCTTTACAAACACCTTTCAACATTTTGTAACAGTGGTCATGTTACAAAATGTTTTAATTGGTCATAAGTTCGAGTCACTCAACATGTGTAAAGCTGAAATGCTACAAACACTATTTACACACACTGAAGAAAAAAAATCTATCAACAATATAAATAAATACAAAATTATTCTGAATAGCCAATTATGGTCATCTTTCAGGAATAGTCACCATTCAGCACGTATTCTCCCCTTAATTCTCTTTCTCCACCTGCTATTACTCTCTTTCCTCAATTAAATCTTTTGAATCGCCAGCTAGCAAAAGCAAAGTCACTACATATGTGACGCTGATCAGACACTTGGGCTGAGATGATGTAGACTGTTGCTATTCCCATTCATTGGCTTTGCAAAATACAGTCCGCCGCAGGATGAATAGAAATGCAGCAGTTGATATATTTGATTATCGTTACTTTCAAGTTCCCCAGATGTCAGGGTCAGGTTCCTAAAGACCGAGACCATAATTTATTTGTCTGGGGATGAATAACATTCCATGATCCATTTCCATATGGATGTCTTTTTCATTTTTCTTTTCCATTCTCTAGATAAACATCTAATATTCAAACATTTCTGCATAGACGTTTCCTTTTCTTCACATTGCCATCCCTTGTTCACTTTGTCTCAAGTGCCTATTGGTGTATGAGTTGTGTGCAAAACAATTAATTTATCTTACTACTTCAATAAGATAAGTGATTGTTTAAACAGTGCTTGCATTTCATCAGAGCGATGACAATGTTTGCACAACAGTAATCAGTCAAATTCACTGAACAGTTGTGCCAAGTCCAGCAAGTCGTCCATCTCCCCAACCTAGCATGAACTGCTTTATTTCATCATGAAATTTATATGTGCGGAAAAATAACAAGGAAACCTGAGCACAGTAATTTTTTTTTTTTTCAGAGGAGGTATTTAAACAAAAGGCTTCTGTTGTTACTAAATCAATGTTAATTTGCGACTTGGCAAAGGTTTGAACAGAGGAAGCTTGTGGTTAGATGATATTTTTTTCATGTAGCTATCTTGTGTCTTTTTGTAGCCCATATTCTATACTTACACTGAATTTGAACTTGTAGATATGAGAGGAAACTGGAAAGCCTACTTGAAATGTACGTCATGACATGCACTTCTCAAAGATAGGTTTTAGTATATCAGGTTTCAAAGCTAATAGTGAAGTACAGCTACACCTTTGTCCAGACATTATAACATCCGACGCTCCCTTTTGACCCCAAAGTCTTTCTGCTAAAGAAAGGGAAACTCATTAGGGATCATGGTAGTAAACACAGTAGAACTCCAGAACACAGTGTAAAAACATAATAATAAAATTAAACAATGAATGAAAAAATCCTGACCACAGGCAGTCACAAAGACAGTGTTATTCCAAGACACATATGGGCAACTTTTGGAGCTGTGGAGACTTGCCCTGTTTAAATGAAAGGGAGATTTCCAAACCAGGAAAAGGACTAGAGCATGGAATTTGACCTTTGAACTAACAGCAGAGACAGGGTTAACATATTTTCATCAGCTGGGGTGGTTGATCCAAGTGGTTACAAATTTGGCTAGGCAGCTGAAAGGATGTAGGGCCAAACCCCGAAAGAGGCAATCAAAGAACTATCACCATTGAGCATGCTACTTAATCTTAGGTTGATCCAAGACAACCTGGGGTCCCTATAATAAGTTTACTATTAATAAGATAATTATGCACACATGTTTATCACACACTTTAAAAGTTGTAATGTGTTTTTAATGTTTATGAACAATGAGGTGGTCAAATGTGATTGCTTTTATTTTCAGTTTATGTTAAAGATAACTCAATCTAAGTTAATACATCATCACTCAGTGTGTTTACAGGCACGATCCTACACTGATTATGCGTAATAAGCCGAAAACATGTAAGGTTGTGTAAACACTGATTTCTTAATGGGTATAAGCTCATTAATGTTTTTTGCCCATTTTCTAGATTTCACATTGCATGCACGCCTTTACTGGCATCCTTACCTGTTTATCCAATGTCTACAAGTGTTGTGCGCATGACTGTTTATGTTTTGATGTAAAAAGCTGAAAATAACCCGAGGATTTCAAGTCTCATTTAAACTCGGCTCCCTTTCAAGTTGCAAAATTAGATGCTGCATCAGTACCTGATGCTGTGGGAGGTCCTCCTATTGGTGGTGACCTTGAAACCCCATATGGGCATATACACTCACAGAGCACTTAATTAGGAACACCTACACCTACTCATTCATGTGATTATCTAATCAGCTAACACTGTGGCAGCAGTGCAATCCATAAAATAATTCAGATACAGGTCAGGAGCTTCAGTTAATGCTCACATTAAATATCAGAATAGGGAAAAATTTGATCTTAGTGATTTCATTCTTGCCATGAAAAAACAAAAAAAAACATCCAGTGAGTAGCAGTTCTGTGGACAGATATTCCTTGTTGGTGAGAGGTCAATGGAGAATGGACAGACTGGTTTGAGCTGACAGAAAGGCTACAGTAACTCAGATAACCACTCTTTACAATTCTAATTGCTTGTTGATGAGAGAGGTCAATGGAGAAAGGCCAGTGCAGCGTTTCCCAAAAACATAAGCCTAAATAGAATGTAAAATGTAAAAGCATTGGTGCCAATGGACTCTACGATCAACTTAAGATTGCAATGTATGGAGGTAAATTCATGACTAAAATCTTTGAAACATAAAAGCATGTTGAATTGCTCTAACTGAAAAACTAGATGCATTGTATTATCAGTGCTTGCATTTAAATATGTTGCATTTACAGTGCTTGCATTTTGGCAGGCTGGAATTTAACATGGTTGTATTTTTATGCATTGAATATTTCATTTGGAATTACACAACACATTTAATTATTAAAAATTAAACAAAAAATATTCAACTTCCAAAGTTCACTTCCAAAATATTCAGTTCCCATTCTGTCACTCACTCGACATTGTGTCGGTTGTTGTGACAGAAGGGGTCTCTTCTGAGAGCCTCGCGTACCTCTGAACTTGAGAAAAGGCCAATGTCAAATTGGTAGACAGAACATGTCCCTCCCCCGGACATATGGGTATAAAGGGGAGCGGGCGAGCGTCTGTCAGACAGATTTTTTCTTCGGAGCCGAACGGTTGTGTGATCAGCGAGCTGTGTGTCACGACTGCTTCACCCACCTCTGCAAGAGAGCTTCTGTTGGATCTGACGGCGCATTCCAGCGGCTTTCTCCTCTCTGCACGCTGTGCAGACTCTGCCCCTGGAGAGAAGCGTTTCGACAGCGCTTCTCTCCTAAAAGAGTTCAATTTCTCTGAAAGAGTTTATTCTCCTCTAAAAGAGCTTATTTCTGGTAAAAGAGCAACATACAAAAGCGAGCGTTGAACGTCCTTTTCAGGACGTGTCTTTTTAAAGATGTCCTTCTGCTGCTGTGTAGTTCCTGGATGTGGCCTGCTCTGGTACTCCCTAATGGAGGCTCCTCTCGGCACAGACGCGCTGGCACACAGCTGGCAAGTACGCATTTTCTCCAGTGAGCCTTCTTGCACTGGTGCTGTGCAAGATCAGGGAGAACGAGGAACAGGTCACATTGTGGCTCCTTATTGGCCCACCCGGACCTGGTTCTCGGATCTCACGCTCCTCGCAACAGCACCTCCCTGAAAAATTCCCCTGAGAACGGGATAGGGCACCCTCTGGCATCCGTGCCCAGACCTCTGGAACCTCCATGTTTGGCCCCTGGACGGGACGCAGAAGACTTAAACGATCTACCACCTGCAGTCGTAGACACGATCAAGCAAGCCAGAGCTCCCTCTACCAGGCAGCTTTACGCCCTCAAGTGGCGTGTGTTCGCAAATTGGTGTTCTTCCAGATCTGAAGACCCGCAGAGTGCGCAGTTCGGTCAGTGCTTTCATTCCTGTAGGAGAGGCTGCAGGGGAGGCTGTCCCTCTCTACCTTGAAGGTGTATGTCACTGCTATCGCAGCCCACCACAACACAGTAGACGGTAAGTCCCTTGGTAAGCACGACTCGATTATCAGGTTCCTTAAGAGGTGCCCGGAGGTTGAACCCTTCCCGGCCAAGCCTGTTCCCCTCCTGGGATCTCTCAGTTGTCCTCTTAGGCCTTCAGAGACCCCCCTTCGAGCCACATGATTCAGTCGAGCTCAAAGCCCTCTCCTTGAAGACGGCCCTCCTGATCGCACTCCCTTCCATCAAGAGGGTAGGGGACCTATAAGCGTTCTTTTACCTTGCTCCGTGCACCCAGCATCCTTTCATGTTATGTCAGTAGAGGACTTGTTTTACTGTGGATATAGATATTGTCTACCTATTTCCTCCAGCATCTTCACAAGGTCCTTTGCTGTTATTCTGGGATTGATTTGCACTTTTCACACCAAACTACGTTCATCTCTTTTAGACGGAATGCATCTCTTTTCTGAGCGTTATGATGGCTGCGTGGTCCCATGGTGTTTATACTTGCTTACAGTTGTATGCACAGATAAACATGGTACCTTCAGGCATTTGTAAATTGCTCCCAAGGATGAACCAGATTTGTGGAGGTCCACAATTTTTCTGGGGTCTTGGCTGATTTCTTTTGATTTTACCATATGTCAAGCAAAGATGCACTGAGTTTGAAGTTTGGTCTTAAAATACATCCAGAGGTACACATCCAATTCAGTACACCTTCTATCAAAAGATAATTGGCCAATTGCCTAAAAGCTTGGCATAATGTTCTGGAATTTTCCAAGCTGCTTAAAGGCACAGTTAACTTGGTATTTGTATATCACTGGAATCATGATGTAGTCAATTAAAAGTGAAACAATCTGTCTGTAATTAATTGTTTGAAAATTACTTGTGTCATGTACAAAGTAGATGTCCTAAATGAGTTGCCAAAACTATAGTTTGCTAATATTAAATCTGTGGAATGGTCACATTTTTT
Source organism: Xyrauchen texanus (assembly GCF_025860055.1). Lineage (NCBI taxonomy): Eukaryota > Metazoa > Chordata > Actinopteri > Cypriniformes > Catostomidae > Xyrauchen > Xyrauchen texanus. Next base: position 13,011,411 of record NC_068308.1, read on the forward strand.
TATTTTTTGTTACTTCAACGTGTATGTAAACTTCTGACTTCAACTGTACCAAGGGAATTCACTGCTGTTATTATCACTGCTGGTAATATCCCACTAAGTGCCAAGGCAGACACAGTGCTCAGCAAGCTTTATGACACCGTCAGTGTGGGCAACAAACCCAAGGGATTTTTCATTGTAGCATGGGATTTTAATCATACCAACCTAAAGAAAGTTCTTCCAAAATTCTACCAACACGTGTCTGTTCCAACAAGAGGAGAGAAAATTTTAGACCACATTTACACCAATGTTCGTGACACTCCTCCACCCCCACCTCGGGAAATGTGATTACTCCTCTGTTATGCTAATGCCTGCATATCAGCCACTACAGAGGAGGGGGAAACTGGTTTCTGATGTAATCAAAACTTGGCCAGAGGGTGCCATCTCAGCCCGCAAGGACTGTTTTGATCACCCTTACTGGAACATATTCAAGGATGCTGCCACATCCAAGGGCCACACAGACTTAGAGGAATATGTGTCGTCTGTCACATGTTATATCAGCAAGTGTGTAGATGATGTTGCTGCCTCATGTACAATATCCATTCTCTCCAACCAGAGGCCCTGGTTTAATGTAGAGGTCCGCATCCTACTCAAAACATGGGATGATGCCTTCAGATTTGGTGACAAAGCAGCATTGGGGGAAGCCAGGAACAATCTCACTGCTGGAATAAAATGAGCCAAGGCCACATACACCAGGAGAATAAAGGACCATTTGGAGACCAATGACCCCCAGTGCTTGTGGAAGGAGTTAAAGTAAGTCACAGTCTACAAAAGCAATAGCACTGCACCCGCTGACGACCCCTCCTTCACCCCTCCTGAACAATTTCTATGCACGCTTTGAGGCATCTAACAGCACCCCAGCCATGAGCTTGAGAACTTGAGCTGTGGTGCAGAGACAACAATCTATCACTTAATGTCACCAAGATATAGGAGATGATTGTTGACTTCAGAAAGTCTACTGTTGTCCACTCCCCTCTGCACATCAACGACGTGGAGGTGAAAATGGTCCAAAACATTAAATTCCTTGGGGTCCACATCACTAAGGACTTCACCTAGAGCCAGAAAACCACCTCATTAGTGAAGAAAGCCTAACAATGGCTCCACTTCCTTCAGAGGCTCAAGAAGGATAGTATGTGCAACACCATACTGACAAACTTCTACAGGTGTGTGGCGGAGCGCATGTTGACCAGTTGGTTTGGAAGCCGGACTGCTGCTGGCAGGAATTCCCTACAGAGCATGGTGAAGACTGCTCAGAACATCACTGGGTCCAGTTTTCCCTCCATAATGGACATCCACACAGTGCAGTGCTTAAGAAGAGCAACAACTATTTTGAAGGACAGCTCTCATCCCTCCACTGGACTGTTCTGCCCATTTCCATCTAGAAGAAGGCTCAGGAGCATCCGAGCACGAACTGCAAGACCAAGAAACAGTTTCTTCCCTCAGGTGATCAGGCTTCTAAACTCCACTGCCTGAAGTCCCCCACCCCCCACCATCCCCCCCACACACTCACAAACACACACACACACACACACTGAGAATAATCTGCTACCTTTATCTATATTTTTTGCTTATCTACCCCACTACGGACATATGTTCAACTTGGTTGGTTAAAATTAATTTGTACATATTTATAGATATAGATATATCTATCCTTGTCTGTCCTTTTGCACTTAGAGTAACTGCTGCCTATCTTGCACATTTTAAGGCTATGTCACTGCATTACTTGCTGACTAGACATAACTGACTACCTAGAGTTATTACTGCCTCACACAACTCAGTACGGGTGCCTGCACACTAGGGCTTAAACGATTAGTCAACGTTATTGACAACGTCGACAATAAAACATTTTGACAAAAATGTTCATTGTCGAATAGCCATTTCATCTAATTTAACGTAATATGGGATCACATTAAACTCTAATGATGATGCACGAGAGCAGCAAAGCAGCTCACACCTGACTGAGGAGAGGAAGAATTACACAGATCACAGTCCAGATGAACTTTAAACTTTTACAGCTTCAGCTGATGTACATCACAAAGTACAAGGGAATTATGCAAAAATACAAAATAAGTAAATTCAGAAACACTCTCGTTGTGGAATGAGTGGAGACGGAGCTCTCTAAAGGAAACGCCCGGTGTTATATCTTAAATGCAGTTTTAATGCATTATAGCTTTATTAAAGTTCAAATAATACAGAAGCAGGTCATGTAATTAACTGAAAACTCTGTCTCTGGCATTTCTCTGTGTGGTCAGCGCCTCTTCAATGAGTTGCGCGAATGTCCCGATCTAAGGGGGAGAGATTGAACCTGCATCCGGCTGATGCACACTCTGTCACGAGGATGCTTGTCCCTCGAGCCCACACTTGCTAAAGCTAGATTATAATGCGATGGCTCGTGACTTATTGAATCATAAAATATGTCACTGTGCATTTCTTATCATGAAAAAATTGGGTATATGCAGCTTTATTACTAAGAGCGAGTTTTTTTGTTTTGTTATTTTTTTAGTTAAAGATGGATTGAAGTGAACAGAAAGGTGAGAGAGGGTAGTCTTCGTCCCATTATACACTACAACAAAATACGTTTATGATTTGTTTTTGTTTTGTCTTGTTTTCCAATAAAAATTCACTTTTATTCAGTGAATGTCATTTAGAGATAAATCTCCACGTTGTGTCAGAGAAGCGACACTAGGGTCTCTCTTGAGCGCCGATATTCACCTCTGAACTATGAAAAAAGGCCAATGAGAGTTGGCACCCAGTATTTGCATGTCCCGCCCCCGGACATACGGGTACTTAAGCGGCGCAAATATGGGAGTTCATTCAGAAAATTTCTTCGGAGCCGATGGTTGTGCATGCAGTCTGCTGCGAGTTACACACCAAGTTCCTGTTTAATCCTCTGACGCTCTGCATGCTGTTGGATCTGACGGCGCATAACAGCAGCTTTCTCATTCGTGCGCGGCTGTGCATTCTTGCCCTGAGCGCCGACAGCGCGAGACAACTTCGAAAGAGTTATTCTAAAAGAGCAAAACACAAGCGCCGTTGAATGTCCTTCTCAGGGCGGCGTCTTTTAAAGACGATTTTCCGCCTCTGTGTAGTTTCTGGATGCGTTGATTCTCCCCACCTCTGGCTGGCCATAAAAACTGCCTTGCATTCCTGGATTGCGATCACACGCGAGGCAGCGTTTTATGAATGGTCTATGTTTTCAGTGCGAGAACATAGCCATTACAGCATTACGGTCGTAGGCTTTTTCTTGTAGTGAGAAAAAGCCACTTCAGCCGCCCCAGCGCCTCGCCTCCTTCCTACTGGATTGAGGCAGGCGCGTGGCGATGAAAGCGATCTGGGGACAGTGGCGGGCTCCGTTTAGCGGGTGAACCCCCTCAAAACCCCCACCTCCCGGCACGCTTGCATGTTTCCGTCCGAGCTCGGGATGAGCATTCTCTCCAATGGGTTATGTTTTCAGTGTGAGAACATAACCGCGGCAGCGTTGCGATCTCTGCTTTCTCTTGTAGTGAGAGAGAGCCATTTCAGCCGGCCCCCACGCTTCGCCTCCTTCCTACGGGATTGAGGCAGGCGCCATGGCGATGGAGAGCGATCTGGGGAGAATAGCGGGGCGCTTTAGCGGGTAAATCCCTCGAAAACCTCCGCCTCCCGGCACGCTTGCCTGCTTCCCCGAGCTCGGGATTAGTGCGGTCCGCTAACAGCCTACCGTCCGGTCCCTCGAGCTCCCGGCATTGGATGATGACATCACCGCTGCATCGGAGGCGTAACAGCGGCGTCGGATCGCGGATAACTTCGCCTGGGCCGCCACCTTGGTGTCCGCCCAGTCTGAGCCTGGCGCTAAGAAGATCCGCTATGCTTCCCGGGCTTAATTGGTTCCGCGGGCATGTGCGCCGCTCACAGCCGCGCCCCAGATTCCTTCCGGGCGTGCATGGCGAGCTGAGCAAGCCCAGCTTCCTCGCTCCTCCGCTCTCACTACCCTCGGTGGTAGAACGGTCCCAGACCGCTCCCCCCTGCATGCCATGGCCCCCTCCTGCAAGTCCACCGGGCCAGGGCACTTCAAAATCTGCACTTGGGTGGTCTTGTTCTTGACGTGCTGCAGGAACTGCACTCAAACAGGCGATGGCCACTCCGTGGTCCGGACAAAGCAGACAAAGCACGCTTTCTCAAATGCCCCCGTCTCCCAGCTCCGTCCATTCGGCGACACCACTTGACGACTTCACCCAGCAGTCCTCAGTGGTGAAGAAACAGACAAAGGCTATTTTCAAGCAAAAAAAAAGCATCCTGCCCTGCCGCAAACCTGCGCCAGGGGCCATGCCCTGTCTGCTGCGCCGAGGCGTCCTCCTGCGACTTTCAAGAAAGAAAGAAAGTGGTGCTCCACCTCAACTAACAAGTGAGTGGGCCCAGCTCTCAGCCCCAGCGTTGAGCTCCCCGCAGAAGTTGGACACCCATCGTCTCACGGACCCCCTTGAGGACCCAGAAGGCTCCCAGGCGCTCCTGAGATGACAGACCCAGAGACCGAGACGTTAGCTCCGGAGCTGGTAAGACCACTCCGTTCCACGGTGGAGGGCTGGGAGGAGAATTTTTTGTTAAATTCTTTACACTCTGTAGAGCTATTTCCTTGTTGTCTCTGGGGTCACCTGGCCCGCAAATGCCGTTCTCACGGCACTCTGCTTTCAGGCCTCAACAGTCCCGGCTCCATGGACGTGGTGTTCCCGCCTTCAGCCCCACGACTGTTCCCCGGCCGGCCGGTTCAGATGAGTCCAGAGGACGCCAGCATCAGACCTCCTCCTCAGTCACGAACCCGCCCCCTGCCGGATGCGCGGAGCAAGGTAAGTGCTTTGAGTTTATTCTCAGCACCCCTTTGTGGGCGTACATTTTTCCGCAGTACACGACCAACATGCCCATTTCCTGCGCGAAGCAATCGCCTCCCTTCTATTAAAGGACGCGATAGAGCCTGTCCCTCCAAGGGGTTTCTACAGCCCTTACTTCGTTGTACCCAAGAAAGGCGGCGGCTTACTATCGATCTTGGACCTGCGAGTTTTCAATCGGACCTTGTCCAAACTCCTGTTCAAAATGCTCACCCAGAAACAAATTCTATCTGGCGTCCGGCATCTAGATTGGTTCGCAGCGGTAGACCTGAAGGACGCATACTTCCACGTCTCAATTCGCCCTCGACATCGACCCTTCCTACGGTTCGCGTTCAACGGCCAGGCGTATCAGTACAAAGTCCTCCCCTTCGGCCTATCTCTGTCCCCTCGCGTCTTCCACGAAAGTCGCAGAGGCAGCTCTTGCCCGCTCCGAGAAGCCGGCATACGCATACTCAATTACCTCGATGACTGGCTCATACTGGCCCACTCCGAGAGTTACTATGCGCACACAGAGACCAGGTGCTCAGCCACCTCAGCCGTTTGGGGCTTCAGGTCAACTGGGAAAAGAGCAAGCTCTCCCGGTCCAGAGCATCTCTTTTCTCGGTCTGGAGTTAGACTCAGTCTCAATGACAGCCGCGTCTTTCCAACGGCGTGCTCAGTCAGTGCTGAAATGCCTCGCTTCCTTCAAGCCAGGCGCCGTGGTCCCACTAAAGCGTTTCCAACAGCTCCTGGGGCATATGGCATCCTCCGCGGCGGCGCGCTGGGGTTGATGCATATGAGACCACTTCAGCACTGGCTCCGGACTCGAGTCCGAGGCGAGCATGGCGCCGCGGCACGCTAGCGTAAAGTTACCTCTGCCTGCTGCCAAACCTTCAAACCCTGGACAGACCTCTGCTTTCTAAGGGCAGGAGTACCCTTGCAGCAGGTGTCACGATGCGTTCTGGTCACAACCGGCGCCTCAAATTGGGTTGGGCGCCGTGTGCAACGGGCAGCGCAGCTGCAGGCGGTGGAACCGAGGCCGGCTGCGCTGGCACATCAACTGCCTAGAGCTGCTGGCTGTTTTTCTGGCCCTGCAGAAGTTTCTCCCGTTAATTCGGAACAAACACGTCCTAGTCAGGACAGACAGCACCACGGTCGTGCCTACATAAACCGCCAAGGCGGAGTACGCTCCCTCCACATGTCACAGGTCGCCCGTCGTCTCCTCCTTTGGAGTCAGCAGCGACTCAAGTCACTGCACGCCACTCACATCCCCGGAAACCTCAATGTGATAGCGGACGCGCTGTCAAGACAAGGCTTGCCTGGCGGAGAGTGGTGGCTCCACCCCCAGTCGGTCCAGCTGATTTGGGACCGGTTCGGCAAGGCTCAGTTAGATCTGTTTGCCTCCCAAGAAACCTCCCACTGCCTGCTCTGGTATGCCCGGACAGAGGCTCCCCTCGGGGCAGACGCGTTGGCACACAGCTGGCCTGCGTGGCTGCGCAAGTACGCATTTCCCCCAGTGAGCCTTCTTGCACAGGTGCAATGCAAGGTCAGGGAGGACGAGGAGCAAGTCATTCTGGTAGCCCCTTACTGGCCCACCCGGACTTGGTTTTCGGACCTCCACGCTCCTCACGACAGCCTCTCCCTGGCCGAATTCCCTGAGGAAGGACCTTCTTTCTCAGGGGCCGGGGCACGCTCTGGCATCCGCACCCAGACCTCTGGAACCTCCACGTCTGGCCCTTGGGCCGGGATGTGGAAGATCTAGCCCGACCTACCATCGACCGTCATAGATACAATCAATCAAGCCAGAGCCCCTCTACCAGGCATCTTTACGGCTCTAAAGTGGCGTCTGTTCGTGGACTGGTGTTCTTCCGAGCCGAAGACCACAGAAGTGCGCAGTTAGGTCAGTGCTCGTGTTTCTTCAGGAGAGGCTGGAGAGGAGGCTGTCCCCCTCCACCCTCAAGGTGTATGTCGCCGCTATCGCGGCCCACCATGACACGGTAGACGGCAAGTCTCTTGGTAAGCATGACTTAATCATCAGGTTCCTAAAAGGTGCCCGGAGGATAACTCCCTCCCGGCTTAACCTGTTCCCCTCCTGGGATCTCTCGGTCATCCTTACGGGACTCCAGAGACCCCCCTTCGAGCCACTTGACTCAGTTGGACTCAGGGCCCTCTCTCTCAAGACCGCCCTGCTGATCGCGCTCGCTTCTATCAAGAGGGTCGGGGACCTGCATGCGTTCTCTGTTAGCGACGCTTGCCTGGAGTTTGGTCCGGCAGACACTTTCGTGATCCTAAGACCGCGACCGGGCTACGTGCCTAAGGTTCCTACCACACCCTTCAGGGATCAGGTGGTGAACCTGAAAGCGCTGCCCTGGGAGGAGGCAGACCCAGCCCTTTCACTGCTGTGTCCAGTATGCGCTTTGCGTATTTATCTGGACCGCACACAGAGCACCAGACGCTCTGAGCAGCTCTTCGTCTGCTTTGGGGGACAGCAGAAAGGGAACGCTGTCTCCAAGCAGAGACTCACCCACTGGGTTGTTGACGCCATTTCCTGGCTTATCACACCCAGGCCGTGCCCCCCTTGCGGGTCCGAGCCCACTCCACCAGGAGTGTTAGCGTCCTCATGGGCACTGGCTAGGGGCACTGCCCTAGCAGACATTTGTAGAGCAGCGGGCTGGGCAACACCTAACACTTTTGCGAGATTCTACAATCTCGAGTTGAGTCAGTATCGTCCCATGTTTTCTCAGGTACTGAACCCGTGAGAACTTCGGTAGCACGCCCACGATCTGACCGGGTGAATCAGCTTGCACATAGCGCCCTTCCCCTAACCAGGGAAACAGTGCGCCTTCATTCCCAGGAGATCCCAGGTTTGGGACACTGGTTGATTCCTCCCTAGCCCTCGTGGGTTCGCAGTTCAGCGGAGGAACTTCGCCGACCCAAGCCACTGCGTGCAAGCTACCCTGTACTAGTATAGGTGCTCCACAGGTAAGGCCTCCTTCGGACTCCCTCTGTGTGTCTGTCCCCTCTGGCGAGCGGACTCCCGTGTTTCCCTTAGGTAGTCACGGCTGCCTCGGTTGCCGTGCTGTATGTTCCCCCCTCTATGAGGCTGGATCCACCACCGCACCAACTTTTCCACATAGGCCCTAAGTCAGGCCTCTGATGGTTTTGCCACTTAAACTTGCCTCCCCTCTCGGGTAGGCGTGGCCTCCGCAGGGTCTTCTCCACCCTGAATAAGGGCTAAGACCCCCTTCCTTCAATGCGTGTAAGGGCCCCGGCCTTAGTTGCTCTATGCGAAAAACATAGAGAGAAAAGAGGCCCGGCCAGGCTTGGCCCGTTCCCAGGTTGGTGGCCAGCACCTTGTTCCCCCTCCAGGGTAGCGATAAGGAATCCTGATGGCTTAAATGGGGCATTGGGGAAGAGTGCGTGCAGCCTGATACAGTTGGTCAGTCCTGCACGTAAGAATACCTGCTCGCTCCTGTATCAGCAGTTCACGTACATGGCTCAGCGCATGGCACTTTTATAAGTGGACCCCTAGTGTCGCTTCTCTGACACAACGTGGAGAGAGCGACAGAAGGGGAACGTCTAGGTTACGTATGTAACCTCCGTTCCCCGATGGAGGGAACGAGACGTTGTGTCTCCCCTGCCACGTCGCTGAGCCGCGGACCATTTCCGGCTCCTCAGAAAAATCCTGAATGAACTCCCATATTCGCACCGCTTAAATACCTGTATGTCCGGGGGCGGGGCATGCAAATACTGGGTGCCAACTCTCATTGGCCTTTTTTTATAGTTCAGAGGTGAATATCGGCGCTCAAGAGAGACAGACCCCTAGTGTCGCTTCTCTGACACAACGTCTCGTTCCCTCCATCGGGGAACGGAGGTTACATACGTAACCTAGATGTTTTCTACATTCATTATTTATTGTTGTATTCAGTATGTGTACTTATTTATCATGCACAGTGCTGTTTCTTATTGTTTCGTATTCACTGTTGTATCATTTCTTCCCCTGTATGCAAAAGGAAATGACAGTAAACAGTGTCTTGACAGTAAACATCAACTGTTATGATTGTCTTTCTGCTCTTGACTGACTTGCTCTCTCCTTGCCATCTCACTGCTATTGGGTGGGAAACAGAAGCGTAAAGTATGCTTTGATTTTTTGTCGTGGAGGCGGTCAGATGCAAATGTCCACCACAGTGTGACATCACAGTGTGCTTGATTTCAACAAATGCTCTTCTTGCAGTGAGGAGGTAGTTTTGAGTTCTGAAACTTACAGAATGTTTTTATAGTACAATTACCATTTTCTATGTTAAAAGATCAAGGACATTTTTATTTCTCAAATGCCATGTATATTTACTCTATGTTGTTGTCTGAGAGTGCAAAGAAGAATGTTATGGATTGGAAGGTTTGCAGAGATTTGAATGGCTTACAGGGCCATATTAGGTGAGTGTGAATCTGTTAGCATTTATATTTGCAAACACCAATACTTATATTTCCTCTTATTAGAAGTCACACATTCCTCATAACCTGGATCCAATCATCTTTTCTTTAGAAAAGTGTCATAGACTCCAAGTTAGGCAGGAGTTATGAAACCTCTTTTGTTTCCCAGGTTTTTTGTGTTTTGACACAAAAGGATACAAGCACCAGACCATTTTCCCAGTGATCACAATCCATTTGGAATCAGGTCACTGGCATTTCTTTGCTCACCTGTGTCACATCGGTCTCTTGTCTTTATTCAAGTGATTTACTGTGGCATAATTTTGACATTTGCAGATCCTATACAAACACTGTTTCATCACAGTAACAAAAATAAGTCAAATGAGATTCTTCTAAGCATATGTGAGAAACAAAACTTCCTATAAATGAATTAATTCAACTGATTTATTGATGGAGGGAATTGTTATACAGTGGTCTGTGTTTTACTTTTAGAACTGGTTTAGAAGTTGTTGGCCAGTTTGTGCACATCTGGCGAGACACAGGAGTTTTTCAATAGCTCCGTTACAATTACTGGCAGTAAATAATGGTGTGAGTTTTTATGACGTGTCTCAGGCTGATATCCATGCATAAGACATAAAACAGCTCCTTAAAAGAAATTTATTTTAAAAAAATGTTGATGGGCAATCTTGCAATCAAATCAGCCTAATTACAGCCACATTAAACTTGTTGCCATTTTAAACTGTAACCATCACATGACTTCAATAAAAAGTTTTTCCTTTTTCCTTCAGAATGGAGTTTTATGAGTTACCAGTGCTTGAACAAATGTTTCTTTGTTTGCAGGCAATGTCATAGAGGCTATCCTCTGGCATTGTAAAACTGAAATAATTAAATTCATTTTGGCAACCTGTGGTACAGCATTATTTCTGTGGGTAAGCAGACCAGCATGATTCCAGTTTAATGTTTATTGAGGTAAAGTTCACAGGAGTGTTGTACAGGAATTAGCTCAATGTTACTGCAGTTGTCATCGACTATTCAGTTCACTCGACATTGCATTTGAACGCTATTGGGAAAATCCCTTTCCCACGACCTAGTTGAAGCCCTTGTATCATAACGCAATCTTATCATTGGCAGAGATGTTTGAGCTCCATCCCTTTAGGTGGCATCTGCTTTATATAAGCAGGCACTCAAACAGAATTTCTTCAGAATTTCTTCCTTCAAGACCGTCATCGTCTCATCTTGATGACGATGGATCATCTCATCTTGATCAGCCCGCTGTTTGCTCTCAACGGACACCCTTCAGCAGATGGGATTCCCTGCAAACGCATCAAGACGTTCTACACCTGAGTCCAGTGCCTGCAGCAAAGATTCACCCGGCCCTCTAATGTTTCCGGTGAAGAAGTCTCTCTGCCTTGCCACCGGATCAGGTGTCTTCACTCAGCGAGACATCTACCTGCTTCCCGCAGCATACACGCACTGGTTGTATCCTTTCATTATATATAATTCCGTCCAAGTGACTTAAAACACATAAAAGAGACGCATGTGTGTACGCATCTTTTTAAAGATGTCATATCACAAGTGTTCCTGTGTGCTCTGTCAGACCAACATGAGAGCTATGTTCACTGCCTGGGCTGCACCCACATGGAAGCAGCACTCATGGGGACAGACTGCCCTCACTGTGAGGACATGAGTCTCAAGACGCTCCGCTCTAGGGTCGCCCTTGGTCTGAGGGATGATTCAAGGGACCACATGAGGAAGCATGGCAGGGCTGCGAGGTAGCGATGGAAGAACCTGAGGAGGATCATGTGCAAGCCCCACGAACCCCTCGATCTTCCCATGCAGTATCTTCGCCAGTGCAGTACGCACGTGATAACCTACAGCCCTCTGTGAATGAGCATGGTGTTGTCCTAATTGGTGGGTCTGAAGATGGTAATAATGCCGTGTCCCTCATGGCATCGGACATAGGAGAATGGTCCATGGAGGATGCTGCAGCTCCTTCTCCCAGTGAGGGTGAGGAGCACGCACTGGCCACTGACAGAGAGCTTCTTCGCATCCTCACATGGGCGGTTTAGGAGCTCGGTCTCAAGTGGTCCCCTTTCCAGAGGATCAATTAAAATTTTGCCTAGATGAGTGGTTCCCGGAAGTCCACAACAAGCTCACAAAGACATGGTGCCCTATTTGTCTCGCATCCACATCAGAGGAGCCGCGGTCCTCAACAAAGTTGACCATGCTGAGGATAAAGGATATGCTAAACTTCCCCCTATTGAAGAGGCGGTTGCAGCTCATCTCTGTCCTTCTACAGCTGTGGGATGAAAATCCCGTACCACCCATCCTTCCAAGCCACACCAAATGAGGTCCAGACTGGCTGGAAGAGCTTACACCGCAATGGGCCTGGCTGTTTCGTCACTCCGTAGTATGGCAGTGCTTCAAGTCTTTCATGCCAAGCTCCTCAAAGATGTTGATAAACAAAGCCTGAATCCTGACATGCTTAAAGAGCTCTGCACCACCACGGATCTGGCACTGGTAAGGTGATGAGTATCTTTTTGGTTTTGGACCGGCATGTCTGTTTAATGCTGAGAAAGCCACCCTGCTCAACACTTCTGTTTTTTGCAGTTGAAGGATTTTCTGAATGTTTCATCATGGCACAAAAGCAGTCGCAAGCGATGAAGCATTTTTTGCCTAAGAAAAGTGTTCCATCTCATCCACCCTGCTCACACTCTGTTTCAAGACAGCACCCGACGAAACACCCCACTCTTGCCGCCTCAGCGCCACCAAGAGCCACCACTGAACGAATGGTGAGACCATGTAAACCGTGGCCCAAATGGAAGCCTGGCACGCCTCAGCGTGAACCCCACACCGAAGGGAAAATTCCCCCCAGGCAGCTGGTCAGAAGAAAAGTCTGGAGCCCACAGCTCTTCTTGGCCCAGATCCAAAGAAAGCCTGGCTCGGCACACATGCTGTTCCGCTTCCCGCAGTTTACTGGGACCAGAGTGTTATATAAAATGTTGTTCATGTGTGTTGATTGCAAATAAAGAATGTATAAAAAATTATAATAATAATAATAATAATAATAACCTTTATTTTCTATAGTGCCTTTAAATGTACATCTCAAAGCGCTGTACAAAAACAATTAAAATAGCAAAGATACAACACACAAAATAGACATAATACACAGTAAAATAAAAATAAAAAACAACAAGCATAAAAGACAATAAATCAATTAAAAGCTAACCTAAAAAAATGCGTTTTAAGCTGAGATTTAAAGATTCCAAAAGATTTGGCTTGCCTGATCTCAATCGGTAGAGAGTTCCAAAGTTTTGGAGCTAATGAAGAAAAAGCCCTATCTCCCATTAATCTCAAATGGGTTGAGGGAACAGTTAAAAGACCAGTATCTGAAGAACGAAGATCACGTTTTGGAGTATATGGAGTTAAAAGCTCTGTCAAATATTGAGGTGCCAAACCATGCAGTGCCTTGTAAGTAAGCATCAAAATTTTGAAATCCACCCTAAACCTAATGGGAAGCCAGTGCAAAGACTCCAAAACGGGAGTAATATGGTCTCGTATGTTAGTTCTTGTAAGGATTCTGGCAGCCGAATTTTGTAAAACCTGCATTCTGTTTAAGGTTACTTTTGACACGCCAGCTAACAAGGCATTACAGTAATCAATACGCGAAAACACAGAAGTGTTTATCAATCTCTCTGCAACAGTAAACGACAGCATTGGACGCAATCTGGCAATATTTCTAAGATGGAAAAATGAGATTTTAACAGTATTCAAAACATGTGGCTCAAACGTTAAAACTGGAATCAAAAATTACTCCTAAATTCCTCAATTTAGTTTGAAACTCCACAGTAGAGCCATCAAGAGCTAGAGTGACCGGCTCTACTTTGCGTAGTTGGTGGGGTGAACCAACAAGCATAATCTCAGTCTTTTCACTGTTAAGACAAAGAAAATTATCAGTCATCCATTCCTTCATCCTAGAAATACACTCAGAAAGAAAATTAACAGGCACAATTTCATTAGGTCTAAAATGAATGTAGATCTGAGTGTCATCTGCATGGAAATGAAAATTTAGACCAAGTGATCTCAAAAGCTGACCAAGAGGATAAACATAAATATTAAAAAGAAGAGGGCCCAAAATTGACCCCTGAGGGCCGCCAGACTGCACAACATTGACCTCAGATCTAAATCCACCCATGGCAACGAACTGCTTCCGATCAAAGAGGTAGGACTTAAACCAATTAAGAACAGTATTTGAAACCCCAAAAACAGTTTCAAGACGAGTAATTAAAATTGAGTGATCAACAGTGTCAAAAGCGGCACTGAGATCAAGTAGGATCAAAACTGAAAGACAGCCAGAATCTGAAGCAGTTAACAGGTCATTGGTGACCCTAACCAGAACTGTTTCTGTACTATGCAATTTACGAAAGCCTGATTGCAGAGGCTCAAATAGATTATTCTCAGTTAAGTGAGAAATCAACTGAGAAGTAACCACTCGTTCCAAGAGTTTAGCAAAAAAAGGGAGATTAGATATGGGACGAAAATTTGTAAAGTTCTCACAGTCAATATTTGACTTTTTAGGTACCGGGGTAATTGCAGCAGTTTTAAAAGTTTCCGGCACAACCCCAGTATACAGAGAATCGTTTATAATACTCAGAACAAAGGGGCACAAGGGAGCTAAACATGATTTAAACAGACCAAATGGTATGGGATCTAGCAAAGAAGTAGCTGCTTTCATTTTTTAAACCTCTGCTAAAAGAGAATATGAGTCAATTGTACAGAATTTAGACAACTTAGTACCAGAATAAAAAGGAATAACAGGAGAAGACAGGAGAGTAGAAGTGCAAAAACCTCTACAAACATTTTTGACTTAGGTGACAAAAGAATAAAGAAACTTATTACAGAGATGATCAGAAGCAGTAACATAAGAGACAGTTTTGTGATTCAACAATTTGTTAATTGAATTAAAAATTTGTCTAGAATTACCCTGATTATCATCAATCATTTTAGAGAAATAGTCAGATCTTGCAGAAACAATTCCAGCCTTATATTCTTGTAAGCAGTCTTTCCACATTTGATAATGAACAGTCAGGCCTGAAAGACGCCACATGCACTCCATTCTACGGCAAGATGTTTTCATCATACGCAAATCCTCATTATACCATGGAGCAGGACGTACGAATGAAACCGAGCATAACTTTTGAGGAGCAAATAAATCCAGGCCAGATAGGAGAACCGAATTTAACAAACCCTTTTCTCCAAAGGGTCAGATGGAGTAAAACAACTTAATGAAGAGTCAGTAAAAACAGAGAAATCAGAAGGATCAACTGATCTCCACTTCCGATATATCAAAATACGAGAAGAGGCAGTGTTAGCAATGGGAATATGCATATCAAAAAAATTTGCTAGATGATCAGACAATCCCAAATCAATAGTAGACAACCCAGATACAAAAGACCCATTTGATATCACTAAATCTAAAATATGTCCTTTGTTATGTGTAGTACAGTCAACAAATTGATTTAAACCAAAGCACTCCAGCAAGGACGAGTCTTTTTTGTCCATCTGGATGTTAAAATCCCCCCAAAAAAAGAGTTCTCTCAAATTTAAGGCACAGATACGACAACAGTTCTGCAAACTCAGATAGAAAGTCTTTGTTTGCTTTAGGAGGGCGGTAGACTGTAGTTATGGCAATTGAATGGAGTGGTGGTGGCTGTTTCGAACCGCTGGTTCGAACCCCATGGCCACCATCATTGTGCCCTTGAGCAAGGCACTTAACTCCAGGTTGCTCCGGGGGGATTGTCCCTGTAATAATTGCACTGTAAGTCGCTTTGGATAAAAGCGTCTGCCAAATGCATAAATGTAAATGTAAATGAATGACACTCGGGAACAGCTAAAACAAAACCTTCGAATGAAGAGAACAGAGGAACAGCAACAGGTCTTAAATTGAATTTCTGATTGTACAGAACTTCCGCCACCACCTCTGCCAGTGGCTCACGGGAGATCTAACAACCCGTAGCCAGCTGGAGTAAGTTCATTAAAAAGAAGACCGTCCGAATGTTTGTGCCATGTTTCGACTATACTTAAAAAGTCAAGTTTTTCTTCCAGAATGATGTCAGATAAAGCCACCGCTTTACCGTTGACAGAGCGAGCATTAAAACACGCAGACTTTAACAGGCACAGGGACTCCGAAACCTCCCGTGAATGCTCTTTCTATGTTAGCACGGAAAAATGAAAAAGAAAGCGCTTGTTGCGATCGCATGAGACATTCACACATTCTCAAAAAGAGTTTCTCTTCACGTTTCTCACATCCCACACACTATGATCAACTGCTGCCTTATGGCAAGTGGCGCTCTATCTCTTATAAAGACGTGTGGTGAGCTCTCATTGTTGTATCAGACTGGGTGCAAAAAACAATCAAGCAAGGCTGTACACTCCAATTTGCGTGCCAGCCACCTCAATTCAATGGCATTATTCCGCCCACAGTTCTGTCAAGAGACGTGCCATTGTTATTGGCAGAGATTCACAGTGTCCTCGCAAAAGACGCGATAGAGATTGTTCCAGACTCTCAAACTCACAAAGGTTTTTATAACCACTATTTTCTCTTTCTGGAAAAGATGGCAGGCTTTAACCAATCCTAGATCCAAGATGCTTGAATAAAATGGCCATTCAAAATGTTTACTCAGAAACGTCTATGTTACTATTGAAACCTCCGTTCCCTGATGGAGGGAACAAGACATTGTGTTGAAGAAGTGACACTCTTGAGAGCCTCGAGCATCTCTGAATTTGAGAATAGGTCAATGAAAAATTGGCAGACAAAATTTGCATGTCCCGCCCCCAGACATACGGGTATAAAGTATGATAATCAAGTCGTGCTTACCCAAAGACTTGCCGTCTACTGCGTGGTGGGCCGCAATTGCGGCAACATACACCTTCAAGGTGGATGTGGACAGCCTACCCTCCAACCTCTCCTGCAGGAATGAGAGCACTGAAATGCCCTAGGCTGCTGAGGTGCCTGAGCACCTGGTCCCTGTGGGCACATAGTAACTCTCGGGAGTGGGCCAGGATGAGCCAGTCATCGAGGAAGTTGAGTATGCGAATGCCCACTTCCCTTAGCGGGGCAAGGTCTGCCGCGAGAGGACAGGGACATGCCAAAGGGGAGGACCTTGTACTGATATGCCTGGCCATCGATCGCGAACCATAGAAAGGGTCGATGTCGAGGCAAGATCGAGACATGGAAGTACGCGTCCTTCAGGTATACCGCTGCAAACCAATCTTGATGTCGGGTGCAAGTTAAGATGTGTCTTTGTGTGAGCATTTTGAACGGGAGTTTGTGTAAGGCCTGGTTGAAAACTAGCAAGTCCAAGATTGGTCGTAAGCCACCACCTTTATTGGGTACGATGAAGTAAGGGCTGTAGAAACCCTTCTTTATCTAGGCTGGAGGGACAGGCTCTATCACGTCTTTGAGTAGAAGGGTCGTGATCTCCGCACACAGGGTGTTGGCTTCTTCGCCATGCACCAAGGTAAAGCAGACACCACTGAAAGGGGGTGGGGGCCTGGCAAACTGGATTGGATAACCGAGTCGGATGGTCCTGGCCAGCCAGCGTGACGTGTTAGGGGCACTAAGGGGACGATTGTTTTTGACGTACCCGGCAGGGCGGATCAACGGGTGGAGCAAGCAATGCGGTGTCAGGAGGCAAAAGCATGTCCCGATGCTCTGGTGCTGAGAGAAGACTCGAAGCGATTACCTTGCTCCGCACACCTGGCAGGGGCGGGTTAGTGACTGAGGAGGAGGTCTCATTTTGTGTCATCTGGACTCCTCAGAACTGGCCGGCCGGGGGGGGCAGCAGTCGTGAGACGCCACAGATGTCATTCCTGAACCACGAGGGTTACAATCGCCTGCCTGATTGTCCGCGCTGTGACCTTCGTGGCCCTAAGGGCGAGGTCGGTCGCTGAGCAACACGTCGGGGTCAGGACTACCCAAGTGCAGATCTTTAAGTGCCTTGGCCTGGTGAACTTGCTGGAGGGCCATGGCATGCAAGGCAGAAGTGGCCTGTCTGGCGGCGCTGTAGGCTTTGGAGGTCAGTGACGACGTAAATCTACAGGCCTTGGAGGGGAGCACCGGGCGATCCCACCAGGTGCCGGCCTTCTCGGGACTCAGGTGGATTGCAACCACCCTATCCATCCAAGAAACCAATCATCCAGCCATTAAGGCTGTGGAGAGGATGGAGGGTTCCAGCCCCAAGCTGACGGCAGCCAGGGCAAGCATGTCGACCATCTGGGCATCAGCCTCAGACTGGGCATGCCGACACAAGGGTGGCAGCCCAATCGAGTCTTCCATGCCAGACGCCGGAACACTCTCTGATGCAGTGGTGAGCTCATCATCCAGCTCGGGGGGCTCAAGGGGATAAGCAGACTGGCCATGAGAGGAGCGTGTCGGAGGGCGGGTGGTTCGTTGGGATGTACCCAGTGAAACTGAGCACGCTGCCATCCACAAATTGCCTGCATCGCCAGCCGGGTTGTCCTCAATCCCGTGGGAAGAAGGAGCGACGCAGGGGGCGGCTGGAGTAGCATTATTTTTTAGGAAGGAAAGCCGTGACCGCAACGTTGCCATGGTAAGGTTTTCGCAGTGAGAACATGAACCATCCACAAATGCTGCCTCTGTGTGATCGCGACCCAAACACATGAGGCAGCGCCTGTGACCGTCAGGAGCAGAGAGAACTCATACTTAGAACTCGACCGCATCCAGGAACTATACAGCGGCGGAAGGGCATCTTTATAAAGACGCGTCCTGAAAAGAATGTTCAACGCCACTGTGTATTGCTCTTTTAGAGAAATAAACTGTTTTAGGAAAATATTCTCTTTTATAAAAGCGCTGTCAAAGTGCCCAGGGGCAAAGCTGCACTGCTGTGAGAAGGAGAAAGCCGCTGATATGCACAGTAGATCCAATAGCAATCGCTCTTTTTAGAGATGAAGTGAACAATCTTGTGAATACAGCTCGCTGATCACACAACCGGTCGGCTCTGAAGAAAAATTCTGAATGGACAGATGCATTTCCCTCCCTTTATACCTGTATGTCCGGGGGTGGGACATGTAAATTCTGTCTGCCAATTTCTCATTGGCCTTTTCTCAAGATCAGAGATGCGCGAGGCTCACAAGAGAGACCCCTAGTGTTGCATCTTTGACTCAACGTCAAAGTGAGCGACAGACGAGGAACAGATCTGATCGCACATCCGCCCACAGGACTGGCTTACATTAATAGATCTAAAGGACGCATACTTTCATATCCGAATTGTACCATGCCACAGGTTGTTCTTGAGATTCCGGTTTGAGATGATGATATATTGATTCAAAGTCCTTCCCTTCGGATTGCCTCTGGCTCCATGCACGTTCATGAAATGTGGGGATGCAGCTCTCGCCCTTTGAAGATGGATGAGTTCACATACACTGTGACATCATATATGAGTTTCTGTGAGGACATGTGCATTCCTACTAGGACTTATTTAACATACAACAATGACAAACCATGGTTTACAGCAAAACTCAGGCAGCTTCGTCAGGACAAAGAGGATTCTTACAGAAGTGGGGATAAACTCTTGTACAATCAGGCCAAATACAGACTGACAAAGGAGATTAGAGTGGCTAAATTAAGCTATTCTGAAAAGTTGAAAAAACTGTTTTCAGCTAATTACCCTGTATCAGTGTGGAGAGGCCTGAAAGACTTAACCAACTAAAATACACCCAACATTGTAGGGAATCAACAACTGGCTAACGACTTGAATGTGTTTTTACTGTATATTTGGAAAGCCCAGTCTCACACACCACACCTGCTCCAACCTTCACAGCACACAAATGTTTACACCTCCTGCCCCCCCTCCTCCTCTCTCTATGTATGCTACTCAGCATGCATTTAATATCTGTGAAGATGATGTGTGCCAGGTCTTCCGGAAACAGAAGACAAGAAAAGCACAGGGCCCAGATTGTTTCACCCACTTGCCTAAAACCACTCTGCTGACCAGCTGGCCCCAATCTTCACACAGAACTTCAAAAGATCACTGGAGCAGTGTGAAGTTCCCTGCTGCTTCAAACAATACACAATTATCCCCGTCCCAATGAAACCCAAGATCAAAGGACTTAAAGACCCGTCGCTCTGACATCTGTGGTCATGAAGTCATTCGAGAGACTGCAGGACTGAACCCTTTCTGGATCCCCTTCAATTCGCTTATAGACCAAACAGGTCTGTGGATGATACAGTTAATATGGGACTGCATTACATACTTCAACATTTAGACAGACCAGGGATTTATGCAAGGATACTATTTGTCGACTTCAGTTCAGCTTTTAACACCATCAAACCCACTCTCCTGTGGATTAAATTAACCCAGCTCTCTGTTCCTTGCTCTATCTGTCAGTGGAACACCATCTTTCTGACAGACAGTCAGCAGCTAGTGAGAATGGGAAAATTACCTCCAGCATATGTACAATCATCACTGGTGCCCCGCAGAGATGTGTGCTCTCCCCACTACTCTTCTCCCTCTACACAAATGACTGCACTGCCAGGGACCCCTCAGAGTTCTCAGATGACACTAGAGTCATTGGTCTCATCCAAGATAATGATGAGTCTGCATACAGAAGGGAGGTTGAACAGCTACCAAGTCAGACATCAGAAGACTTCAAGGATAGTTCGGACTGCTGAGAGGATATTGGTGCTCCCCTACCCACCCTGCAATAAGTGTACACACCCAGAGTGATGAAAAGGGCTGGTAAAATCACTCTTGACCCCATTCACCCAGCACACTTATTCTTTACTTATACTTATTCTATTACACTAAAAGTGCTGAGATATTCCTATTAAAATCTTAATTTGTGTTCTGCATAAACATCTGGGACGGCATAAGGGTGACTAAATAATGACACCGTTTTAAAGCCTGATGTGGCCCCTGTACCAAACAACAGCTCTACTGCCTCTATTGTGCAAAGTGACCCTGCTTTTTTAGTGTTTTTAATTTTTTTGCATTCCTTGCATTGTTTTGAACATGTTTTATGCACAACAATAACTCTCTCAGTTTGCATTAAGGTACATTTAGACCCTACACATAAACTGATTTTAAATATTATGATATTGAAAATGACTTTTTCATCTTTTAATTTCTGTAATCATGTCGCCCTTTTATCATTTAAAAAAAAAATCTGATTCATGTAGTTTTTACAGTATCATAGATAAGTGATTTTAAAAGTTGTCAGTCATATTTTGTATTCTTTCTGGCAAAACTTCTGGTAAATTACGATATGTGTGCAACATGGAGTTTTTATTATAAGGGGGCATAGCTTTTGCAACTCAGTACTCAATACTCACTAGTCAAGTCAAGTCAATTTTATTTGTATAGCGTCTTTCACAACACACATCGTTTCAAAGCAGCTTTACAGAATATCAGCATTAACAGACGATAAAACTGAGTACTTTTAAATGAGCTACTCGTTTATTCTTAATTGAGTAGTTTTTCGGACAGGTACTTTTACTCTACTCAAACACATTTTTTTAAGAAGTAACAGTACTTTTGCTTGAGTATTATTTTTCAGTACTCTTTCCACCCCTGCTTATATCCATATTTAATTTACATTCATTAACATATTCTAACTCTTTTTCAATATATCACATCACCTGCACATAACTGTAGAGAAAATATTCTAACAACATTATTGTGCTATTGTATATTTATTTATGATTTGGAAAAATTTGACCTATTTGCCTCGGCAGAGACAGCCCCCTGCCCTCTTTGGTACTCCATGTCCCAAGCCCTGCTGGGAGTGGACGCCTTGGCGCAAGTAGCATGGCACAATCTGGCATCCTGAGCCGGAGCTGTGGAACCTACAAGTATGACCCCTGAACGGAGCACAACGCACGAGCCAGAATTGGCTCGGTATATAATGAACACCATTTTGCAAGCTAGAGCGCTATCTACGAGATACCTCTATGCATTAAAATGGTGAACGTTTGCAAATTGGAGCTCCTCCCACAACAACGGCCCAGTGAATTGCTCCATAATGGAAGTAGTTGGACGCAGGTCTTTCTCTGTCAATGCTTCAGGTCTACATAGCAACCTTATAGGCATTTCACGCCCCAGAGGCTGGTTCCTCTATAGGCAGACATGAGGAGCGAGGCGCTTGCACCCCCCTCGTCCTGCTACAGTTCCAACATGGGAATTAAATCTGGTGCTGAGGGCGCTCACAAGCCCCCTGGTCAAACCATTGGAATCCGTTGAGTTGCATTTGCTCTCTTCAAAGACTGCACCGCTGTTGGCTCTGGCCAGTAAAATGGTTTGGTGATATACAGGCGCTGTCGGTTGACAGTTCTTGTCTGGAATTAGGTCCAGGGCTTTCAAATGCCTCCAAACCCAAAAAAGGCTATGTGCCTAAGGTGTTTCCCACACCCTTCTGGGCTCAATGCACCTACTAGCTTTCTCTTCTCTACCATCTAATTCGGATGAGGAGCACTTAACGCATTTATTATGCCCTATGCCGGCATTGCACATGTATGTGGAGTGCACTCGCCAGTTTTGACTGTCAGATCAGCTCTTCGTTTTTTATGGAGGATGCACAAAAGGCATGTCCATCACCAAACAAAGATTCTCTCACTGGATCGTTGATGCGATTTCCCCTCGCGTATGAGTCACAGGGCATTAGATGCCCTATTGGCATAAAGGCGCATTCAAATAGAGGCATGGCATCCTCATGAGCATGGACAATTGGTGTATCCCTACAGGATATATGCTTTGCCCAAAGGGCTGTGACCTCAAATACACATTCAAGTGTTTTTACCCTGGTACATCTAGGGTATGAAGCTACGTAGTGCAGCGTGATGGGACTCCGTTCCCCATAGCGTTCAAATGCAATGTTGAGTGAACTGAATCGATAGGTAATGTCTCCGGTTACTCATGTAACCTCAGTTCCCTGAGATGAAGGGAATGAGACATTACAAAACTTGTCTGCACTATTACGGCAGAGTTTCGAGGAACAAACGACGCGTTCTCGTCCCTCAGTCAGAAATTATGTTTATATTGTTTATAGAGCAAATGTGCGCCTAAAGGTACGGAGCTCAAACATCATTGCCAATCACAAAATTGGTGTTATGATACAAGAGCTTAAACTAGGTTGTGGAAAAGGGATTTTCCCTATAGTGTTCAAATGTAAAGGAGACATTACTGTTGTCAGTATAAATTTTGTTTTTAAATTCTACTCCCTTGCATGTACATTTGCAAAGAACTTAATCAAATAAGTAGCTGAATGTGTAAAGATTTGAATTGAATGCCTATGTGTGGCTATTATTCTATGAATTTTAGATACCTTTGAAAATGTTTAAGTTAGTAGTATTGATGCATTTGGACTCCGTTATAACTCGGAACAAGTGTGGACTCAGACTTTACTCCAAGACCAGTTGAGTACCTTCAAAAAATATGCCATAAGCACTTTGACTCATATGACACAAATGATTCTGACCAGCAAAATCAGCGATTATGACGTGTTCTGTCAGCTGTGTAGAATCAAAACTAGTGATGCCCGATTCATGAATGAATCACTCTTTTGAGTCAGTCCATTTTAGTAAATTGGCAAAAGGGGTTTGCAAAATCTTTTGAATCGATTCGCTACTCAGTCCGATTCGTTCAGACTGCTATCTCACTGAATAATTTGCAGCCGTAATAATTTGCAGCCGTAATAATTTTTTACTCAGTAAAACAGTATCGGGATATTTAAAAACATCGATCGCTGGATGAAGTGGATATTTACCACAATAATTTGAAGCAAAAGGCTACTTTTTTGAAAGGTAAGTTTGAGAAACTTCCAACTGGTGCTGTGTCATGTGAATAACGTTTTTGTGTCCATACTGAAAAAAGGAAAGAAGCTCTATTGAAAATACTAAACTAGTACTCTTGAAATCAACTTAATACATTTAAGTTAGAGATGAGAACATAATTATATTGCATAAAGTCCAAGTGATATTCAACAGTCCAAGTCCAAGTGATATTTACAGTCATCAAAAAGTATGATCACATTGATATGATATGCTCAAATGGATTCAGACTTCTAACGGATGTTGTTCACTCAACGAGATTTTACTGCTGGCTCAACTTATTTAAAATGAGCTAATGCAACACAATTCTTTAGCATTTAGTCTCAACTTTATTTCACTTAATCCAATTGTGTTGGGACTGTGTGAATAAGATTTGTTGCATCAATGTGTTGCTGAAACCAGGCAGGGGATTTTCACTTTCCAGCATGCTTTGCACAGGACTGGATTCATTTTTAAAATTAAGTGTTATTTTAATATATTTCTACACAAAATAAACAAGTAGGAGACTTGTTAGTGTTTATTGTTCTTTTAATTTTGATGAGATTTAGAAGAGTTTCTGCAACAACCTGAGTTATTTAAACAGATCAAATTTAAGTTAGATTAAGTCAATTCATTTAGTTTTTCAATACACAAAGTATTTGAGTAGAGCCTACATTTTAATTTAATATAAAATAAATTAATTTTCATTGTGTGGGACCAATGTCCACAATTGAATTAAGTGCATGCATGCTGTTTTTCTATGTAAATATGTGCTAAACTAATGTCTTTCTATCACCATTGCGGAGCAAATCGCTGTGTTTGAAGTGTCTCACGCAGGAGCCCCACAATTTTATTTTAAGTTCTTTTGTCAATTTAAAAACAACTTAAATTTTTAAAAACTGTGTTCTGCTCTATTCATACGCTGTCTTGCTTTTTTAGTGCAAGTGTTAAAAAAGAAAATTAAAAAATACTCCTCTCAGTGTCATCAGAATCGAAGGAATTGGTGCTGTTTTTTGTTTTGTGCCTTATATTAATCTATAATCTCTAAATAATTGTAATATCAAAAAGCTCAATTAAGTGGTTTGAATTGTGTACTTGCCTTGTATCTTACAGACCACTCTGTTTGCGTCACTGATATGGGATTCTAATATCTATAGTTGTGATGGAACACAATGGCTTATTGTTTCGCACCCATAATGGAGGGCGGCAGGGGGTCCCTTTAAGAAGCCAGTTGCCACAGACAGAGGGAAATTCCTGTCCTCCTATGAATGTTTTATTAGCCGAGCAAATTGGCGCGTGTACTGTAGGTTACAATATTCAACCCCTACCACAAGGCAATAAACCACTCCAACTTCTAAGCTAGAATATAGTATACAAGCTGACATGCCTGGTGGTCCAACAAGCTATGATAAAATGGTAGGAGTTCTCATTTGACAAAATGAGACATCAGCAAACAATGGCAATGAAAATATCAAACTTTTTATGTGTAAAAATATTAATAGTAATTTTTAAATTATTTTCATTTGTTCCCCTGACCTAATCAAAACCAATTTGACAGCTGTTGTTGAAACTCTGTTTCTTTTCAGAAATGTGGCTGGATATTCACTAAATTAACATTGCTCCTGTTTGCAGCCAATTTGACCTCAGCAAAAACACATGGCAGAGAAATACAAACTCAACAAACTCAAATAGACATTTGATGGGTGAATTGCTATTGTGTGCACACCAATCAGAACACCAATCAGAACCTCTTTGCATTTGAAAATCTGTTGCATTTAGTCATATTTTATATGTAATATTTTTCATGGTGGCATGTGATCAATGTTATCAAGTTGAAATGTTGTTTATGATCAGTTCTTATAAGATAAGTGAAATTCATGAAGTTTAAACGTGATTCTTCAATGTTAAGAAGGTTTTGATATGTTAAAAGGGCCTTAGGTCGCTCAGACCCCAAACAGAACATGAGGGTTAGCTTAGACCCTTATATCTGAGTATGGATGTGTTTGCTTTAAGCAAAGTTTTAATAGCTCAAAAGCAACACATGGAGCATGTCTTTCATCATTTTCCTCCTTTTAGGCCAGAATAACGTAACGCAATAAACAGGAGGTGACATCATTCTTTAGAATGAGTGGTGCTGTCATGAAGACAGTCAGTGGGAGTAGGACGTACGCTCCAGCCATATTGCTTACAGTTTTAGCTGTAGATGTGAATACTATGTCTGGTGGCATGAGACATTGCTCTGATGTCAGAGTGGAAAAGGTGTCTTGAAGTTCATTCCTCAGTATGTTGAGTTGGCTGAAGAGGTGATACTGCATAAGTCAGGAGGGTGAAATGGCCTCTCAAAAAGCTCACACTCTTGCTAAGCTGGAAAAATAAAGTGCGTATTTCTCAGGTTTTGAGAACCATAAAATTTGATGTGGTTTGGCTCCTTTACACCAATATGTCACTGTTTGGATGAGGCTTAACGGGTATTTTTGGGTGACATGTTGATCTCTGAGTGGTGAAAACTAAGATCACTACTGAATCTCTTGGTGTGGATTCACTTACATGCCCAGATTTATCCTCAGAACTAGAGCTTCCTGATCTTAGACCACCAGGCTGTAAAACAATAATGAAAGCCAATCGTGAGATATTACAACAGGAAAACTTCCAGAAAGTACTGCCCCGTACTCCCAGTTCACATTCAACTAATTTTCAAGTGACTTTATTTGTCATTCTCTTTCTCATATCATCCCGCAAAATATTTTAGTCTTTAGAGTGTTTGTATTCTCTCTCAAGATTTTATGCAGTGGAAGAAGCCAAGATTTTTAGCCAACATAGTCAAACAAAGCCTGAGTTTATACAATGCATGGCTTCATTTTAAAAGTAATTTGTTGAAGAAGAGAAATAAATAAATAAAGTCATGTCCAAAACACACCTGCAATTAGTTTTAAATAATCACCAATACTCTTCAACTAGTTGAGATCAACTACTATAGGGCAAGAATTTCAGGGAAGAGCAAAAACAGGATAAATAACACCATAGCAGAAAAAAAATTAATTTGCATATTGTGATACATTTTAGGCAAACTAAAAGAAGCATGTTTGCCCAGGTACATAATAAAAAGGTCATGAAACTATTAAAAACAACCATAGCACTCATTATGTTTATTTTTATGGGTAAAGGGTTATTTATTTATTTTAAAAATGTTTTTTGGCCAACTTCGTTCCTGCTTTAGTGTTTTTAAGTAGGGCCCTACTGAAATCAGTCCCCACAACCCCAATCTTTTTTCCTTTTTTGAACAATGTTTTTCAAAAATTCCATATTTTAAAGTATAAATTAATTTTATAATCAACATGGTGTCTAATCAAATTAATTCTGAAACTTTTACAAATTTTCACAACAAACAATTACTTTTCATCGTAACAATGCATTTTTTTTTTACTATTATTTAGTACAACAACATTCTTGCTTGTGATATATTACTTAATTTGTATTATTATTATTATTAATGTTACTACAGTGAATAATACATTTTACTATACAGTTGTAATATATTTCTGTTGCAATTTCTTAAATTTCAGATATCTAGCTTTTATTTTGAATCATGCTTTTATTTTGAAGTGTGGTTTTGACGGAAGCTTCACTTCTTCTGACAGATAAACAGTTCATAACATGGCCCAGTGTTATCGTTAAAGTGAAAATGCTGTGATTTTATTATATAAATATACTGTCTCCATGTGCTAAGTGTTTCACAGTGGATTAGTGCTCTGCATCCTCATCTCATACAACGCAAATAATGATCAATGTCTGTTGAGTTTCCAGTGTATGAGCGTTCTGCTTCACACGTTAATTTAAAGCATGCAGCTCATGCAGACTAAGATCGCAGCCTTTCATGGTTTAATAATCACACTAGGACATATAACAATTTAAATTGTATTAATTGTGCATTTCAGTGTAAAAGGAGTAATAGAGCACTCTCTCAAATAAGCATGCCAGCCTTTGAAAGCAGTCGTGTTCAGTTAGACAGAGTGCGGGTATCAAATTGAGTCAGGGCTTGGTACCGGTGCTGCAGAAACACTGGTATCATAGCATCTTTTTATTTTAGTATCGACTTGGAACCGCAGTACCAGTTCTTTTGACAACATTACTTGTAAGACTAAATATCAATGAAAAGTCTCTTAGAAGTCCTGGTTTTGGTGGCAATGCCAGCTTTTACATCATTCGTAAAAGTTTGATCAAAATAACTGAATCTTTGATTTGTAAACTGACACAAAATTAACATCAAGAAGATGAGGGGTATTTGCTTCAGTCCCTGATCGGAACATATTTTGAGCCTGTATTTCTTAGAGTTTCCTGCCCTTGCATGTGAATGTGTATTTTCTGTCACGTTTAATTGACTTCTACTGAATAGAAATAGCAAACAGTTTAGAAAAGTCTCTTGCAACAGATGAGGCCTGCAAACAGGATAAATAAACATGTGAAGGGTTACATGCTATTGAGCTTTAGGTTGTGTGGTAAGTTTACCATCCTTTTCCATAACAGTAACTGTTACATGACTAGTGGAGACCTGAGTGATGCTGATCTGATGTTATATGCATCAACCAAAACATACTATTCCAAGAGGAGGCATTGAAAACTAGAGGTAGACCGATATATCAGTTTTACAGTTTAATTGGTGCCAATAGTCGATTTGTTTGGAACTATTGTTATCCAGAAAATAATGTATGCAAATAGTTGCCGTTAGGTTTTTTATTTTTATTATTCCTGCATGTTCCTTTGCGGCCAGTGTTGGATTACTCTAGTTAGAACAACTTGGTTCTACAGTATAACTGTAACCTGTAGAGGTGAAATATAAACAATCACTGACATCTCGTAGGGACTTAATGAATAAAAATCTTTATGTACGTTTGGTCAATGCGCGCATAAATTCTCGTCCCACTTAAAATCTGATACCACAATTTTAATTCATGTTTCACCTTTGCGATTTAAATAAATCAAATTGTCACAACAGTGCATCTTAAATTATTAGGTTTTATTATGAAAATATAAATTAATTACATTTCAACAACATAACAGAAAGTGATCTGAGGTAATGCATCTCCACAAAGATGGCACTTTGAAGTGATCTGTGAGTGAGCAGGACATTCCAATATACAAATAAATTGATTCTGCCATTCTTGTTTCCTTTACTTGCATCCTTTCCTCATTTCCCATGAGGGAGGAGCTAGGAAACAAGGAAAGGAAACAGGGATGCACAATTTCAGAAATGAAAAGCACCCTATCTGTCACATCTTTGTCAAATGAACCAAATTGCCAATGTACCACTCTAAGTCACTGGAGGGCACCATCAATATAAAACCGAAGTGTTCCACTTCCTGTTCCACTTTAAATAAATAGTAATGTAGTTCACTCTGTAGTTGCAAAGTATAGCCTGTTCTCTTGCTGACTTACTGAGCGTTCATGCTACAGTTGGTTCCATGGGTAATGTCTGTTTGCCTTATTCTGGGTTATGTTTTTTGTGTACTGTTTTGGATTAGTTTGCCTTTTTGGATACCTCTGTTACTTAACTGACCTTTGCCTAAATTTTGGCTCTACAATTCTGAGATTACCTTGCTCTTCAAGAGTTACACTAATGGTTCTTTTCTGCATGGTACATCTCGACTCAACTCAACTCTGCTCACTTTTTGGGGGTTTTCCACTGTGGATAGTACCGGTTACTTTTTTTAGTACCACCTTGGTTGAGGTTCCAAGCGAGCCGAGCCAGTACTAAATGTGATGTCAAAACCCTGCAGATCACTGATTGGTCAGAGAGAATTGTCACTACCAGCGTCACTGGATTGTGACACGGGACATCAACCCGCTAGTTTTAAAGTTAGCTACAGCGATAGCAGTATCATTTGTTCACGCGACTTTCGAATTGTAAAAAGAAATGGCTGTGCGCAAAACCACGGCGTGGTCAATAAACGAGGTGAAGACGTTCCTCTCGTTAGCGACGAACGAAACATCGCAAAACAAAAAGTATTTTAGAAAGTGTCTTAGCTGTTGGCCGCACACGGCTAACACCGGACCTACCAACAGTGAAGGGAAAAGTAAAAAAAAACTTAAAAGTGACTACAGAACCATCAAGGTTAAGTGGAAGTGGTTCAACCAAATGTACACTATCTAAACCAGCAAGCAATGGGAGGGAGAGTGCCTTGGCCTCAGCTGCGGCTGGAGTCCACGATTGAGGATGGTACGTTTACTCTATACTCTGCTTGAACTATGACGATCAGCCTATAATCCCACCCACGTTGATGTTGAGGTGGCACTAAACTGCAGTGGAAAAGAAAGCTCAGAAAAGTAAAGCGAGTAGAGTCGAACCGTAACTTGCAGTGGAAATGTGCTGTAACATCTGATTAATCTATCATCTGCCTTTTACACCACCTTTGTTGTCTATACCGGCAAAATCCACTATCGGTTAACCTCCATTGAAAACCGCAATAAATACCAATGTGTCACCTACCTTAACCTTAAACATGGCTGTGTGCTTTATACTGTGTCCTAACCAGGCACAATGTAGTACGTTTCGAGTACAAAGCAATGTGTCGGTCCACACTACAGACAGAAGCCTTTAACGGGGAGGAGATGGATCACTCATAGGAAAATGAATGGAAGAAAACATTAGGCTCAATATGGCAGTTGCAGGAATAGAAGTCCCATCTTTTAAGTAAAGGAGCCAATCACCTTTTTGATCAAGACATTTTATTGCTGATTTGCAATATGTTATTGAAACGTAATATTGACAGGCAGTTTTGGAGATTTTGGTCTTCCCCTTTTCAGCATTCAAGTAGAAAGGAGCTGTAATTTTGTACCTATTAACTACATAGAAATTAGCTGTTCGGGGGCTTAACCAAAAGGGCTACTGATTAATTGAATTCCTAAGCTTGATTATGGATGTTTATTTGTTTTTGTTTTTAGAGGAGTCATTTTCTTTGTACTGTGCCTTACCAGAT
Source organism: Xyrauchen texanus (assembly GCF_025860055.1). Taxonomy (NCBI): domain Eukaryota; kingdom Metazoa; phylum Chordata; class Actinopteri; order Cypriniformes; family Catostomidae; genus Xyrauchen; species Xyrauchen texanus. Next base: position 13,041,515 of record NC_068308.1, read on the forward strand.
ACAATACATTAGGTTTCAAGAGACAAACAATTTTTGAAAGCAAGAAGAAGTTGAATGACACTTAGCCTTTCTCCTCATAGATGCTGGTTCTGGGATGTTCTCGAAAAAGCAGAGCAAAAGGTATTTACCCTTAACTTGGATGTTAATCTGCTCAAAGTTGATGTGATAGTTGCCAAGGTAGCTGGGAGGGTGTGGGGTAAATGCATAAATACTGCTGATGATATGTGGGACGCTGGACAGAGCACACTGATATATTGCTGCACTGATTTAAAAATGTACACATGAATACTGATGTCACAAACGCCCACATTTACAGATGCACCCTGAAAATGACCATCACCATGTCACAGAGAAGCCTGTGTTATCATTAGAGCCGCAACTTACCTCAGAGTGCTGCTATAAATTTGAGTTTCAATTTTAATCTTGAAATATCCGCTTATGTTGGTGTTAAATGAAGGCATTGCATGACAAAACTAAACTTTTTTCACCATGTGGAGCGAAGAAAGTGTTTCATTTTGAAGCGCTTGATGCTGCAGCAGTGATGAACTCGGCTTGAGTGACAGTCTGCGACAGCGTGTGCAGCTGAACTTCCGCTGTTGTAAAAGTCCCATTCAATAATCACTCAATAAATTATGCATTAATTAAAATTAAACCCAGTAACGTAACAACAGGAATGCCACCATTGTAACAAAGTAACATTTTAAAATGTTTATTATAAATGTACTTGAGTGAGAGTACCCTATCTTGTAATTGATAGTGTGCCACAGATTTTGAAACTGCTTCAGTTGTATTGAACTCAGAGCATTCTTTTAAGCAAGCTACAAATATAAGCCTCGTTTTGTCCATTCCATAGGAGTAATTGTTATGTATACCTTGTCTTGTTTCTCTGTTGCCCTTTTGTTTGCCATTTTTGTCACTTTTGCCTTCCTTAGTTTTCACTTTTGTCCCTTGTGTAACTCCATAGTCTCTTTGTTATCTTTCGTGTTCACGTTCATTGTTTGCACCTGCCCTCGGTAATTTGCCATTTTGCTTCTGTTTATCACCTTGTTATCTTGTTTGAGTTCTGTTTGTTCATTGGCCCCTTTTTCCTATGTTCATGTATTTATACCCTGGTTTTTGGTTCAATCCTTGTCTATCGTTGTTTGTAGTTGCCTGGTATGTGTTCCCTGCCCGAGTTCTCTGTTTGTTTTCATCGTGTTTAGTTTTCAGTTTTCATGTTTTATTTCCCCATTGAGGGTTGTTCCTTTGTGTTTACCTGTTTGTTTATCTAATATAGTCAAAACTGCATTTGGATCCGCATCTCCTCGTCTGCCTCGTTGCTCAAGCTTTACAGAACGATAAACCAAACCATGGATCCAGCGGTTTTACGCGCCAGATACCACCTGCTCTGCCTGAGGCAAGAGGACCGTCTGATTGAGGCCCACGTCCGCGACTTCCTAGAACTTGCGGCTGTTGCGGACTTCCCGGACACCTCCCTTGTGGTCTTCTTCAGGGACAACCTGAGTGGCTGGCTGAAGGAGCGGCTGCCACCGGCATCACGCGGCTGGACTCTCCGCGACTTCCTGGAGGTGACCCTACTGTTGTGCGGCTCCCCGTTCACTGTGGGCCATGCTGGGAAGGACCCTACCTCCCCACCTACTGTGGAGACTCTTCAGCCGTCCCAGGCTCTCCCTGTTACGCCTGCCCCGGTCTGCGAGCCAGAGCCCACGCCTGCCCCGGTCTGCGAGCCAGATCCCACGCCTGTCACCATGAGCGAGCCTGCGCCCACGCATGTCACGGTGAGCAAGCCTGCGCCCATGCCTGTCACGGTGTGCGAGCCAGCGCCCACGCATGTCACGGTGAGCGAGCCTGCGCCTGCGGCCTCTACCGTCAGCGAGCCGGAGCCCTTGCCAGTCACGGCCAGCGGCTGACCAGGAACAGCGTCTCAGCTTCGCCAGTCGCATCAGCCCGGAGGAAGAGGAGAAGGGGAAAGGTCTCTGCTCTCCAGCCTCCGCCTGCCGCAGCCCCGTGCCCTAAAACCCTCTTGGCTCTGCCCTCAGCGCCCAGCGAACCCAAGCCGGCGCATACCACGGTAACTCAGCCAGAGCCTGTCGCCTCAGAGGTCAGTGAGCCAGTGCCTGTCGCCTCAGAGGTCAGTGAGCCAGTGCCTGTCGCCTCGACCGTCCCTGAGCCAGCGCCTGTAGCCTCGACCGTCCCTGAGCCAGCGCCTGTAGCCTCGACCGTCCCTGAGCCAGTGCCTGTAGCCTCGAACGTCCAAGAGCCAGCGCCAGTAGCCTCGACCGTCCAAGAGCCAGCGCCAGTAGCCATGACCGTCCAAAGGCCAGCACCAGTGGTCGCGCCCGTCCAAGAGTCAGCTCCTCTCGAGCTTCCCAGTGCTCCGCCTTCCGAGCTTCCCAGTGCCCCGCCTTCCGAGCTTCCTAGTACTCTGCCTTCCGAGCTTTCCAGAGCTCCGCCTTCCGAGCTTCCTAGTACTCTGCCTTCCGAGCCTTCCGAGCTTTCCAGAGCTCCGCCTTCCGAGCGTCCTAGTACTCTGCCTTCCGAGCCTTCCGAGCTTTCCAGAGCTCCGCCTTCCGAGCTTCCTAGAGCTCTGTCCTCCGAGCTTCCCGAGTTTTCCAGAGCTCCGCCTCCCGAGCCTCCTAGGGCTCCGTCTCTCAAGTCTCTCGAGTCTTCCAGGGCTCCTCCTCCCGAGCCTCCCAGGGCTCCGTCTCTCAAGTCTCTCGAGTCTTCCAGGGCTCCTCCTCCTGAGCCTCCCAGGGCTCCGTCTCTCAAGTCTCTCGAGTCTTCCAGGGCTCCTCCTCCCAAGCCTCCCAGGGCTCCGCCTCATGTCTCTCAAGTCTCTCGAGCCTCTCGAGCCTTCCAGGGCTCCACCTCTCAAGTCTCTTGAGCCTCTCGAGCCTTCCAGGGCTCCACCTCTCAAGCCTCTCGAGCCTTCCAGGGCTCCTCCTCCCGAGCCTCCTAGGGCTCCGCCTCTCAAGTCTCTCGAGTCTTCCAGGGCTCCATCTCTCAAGTCTCCCGAGCTTTCCAGAGCTCCTCCTCCCGAGCCTCCTGGGGCTCCGCCTCTCGAGCCTCTCGAGCCTTCCAGTGCTCCACCTCTCAAGTCTCTCGAGCCTCTCGAGCCTTCCAGGAACTCCGCCTCCCAAGTCTCTCGAGTCTTCTAGGGCTCCGCCCCTCAAGCCTCTCGAGCCTACCAGGGCTCTGCCCCTCAAGCCTCTCGAGCCTTCCAGGGCTCCGCCTCCTATGGCTCAGCCTCCTACGGCTCCGCCTCCCAAGCCTCCCACGGCTCTGCCTCCCGAGCCTCCTATGGCTCCGCCTCCTATGGCTCAGCCTCCTACGGCTCCGCCTCCCGAGCCTCCTATGGCTCCGCCTCCTGCGGCTCTGCCTCCCAAGCCTCCTACGGCTCCGCCTCCCGAGCCTCCTACGGCTCCGCCACCCGAGCCTCCTACGGCTCCGCCTCCCCCGGCTCTGCCTCTCGAGCCTCCTACGGCTCAACCTTCCTCGGCTCCACCTCCGAAGCCTTCCAGCTCACCGCCTGAAGAACCTCCTACAGCGCCACCTCCCTCGGCCCCGCCGCAAGAGCCACCCTCGGCTCCGCCTCCTGGGCCTCCCTCGGCCCCGCCTCCTAAGCCTCCCACGGTCCTGCCTACGCCTCCTTCGACGCCGCCTCCTAAGTCTTCTATGGCTCCGCCTCCGAAGTCCTCCTTGGCTCCGCCTCACGCGGCTCCGCCGGTCCCTATCCGGCGGCCACCACCCAGGTCCCCCAAACCTACCCACTTCCCGTGGTCAACTCCCAGGCCTCCTGAACCTATCCTTGCCCTGTGGCCAGCTCCCAGGCCTCCTGAGCCCGTCCTTGCCCTGAGGTCAGCTCCCAGACCTCCTGCACCTGTCCTTGCCCTGCGGCCAGGTCCCAAGCCTCCTTAACCTGTCCTTGCCCAGAGGCCAGCTCCCAGACCTCCTGAACCAGTCCTTGCCCCATGGCCATCTCCTAGGCCACCAAAACCGGCCTCAGTCCTGTGGCCACACAGGACTGTCTCATTACCCTTTGTGCCCTTGGACTGCCTGTCTGCCCCTCGTTGCCCCCTTGGACTTCCTGCCTGCCTGCCCTCTGTGCCCCTTGGACTGCCTTCTTGTTCTTGTACCCCTCTGGTCTGCCTGTCTGCTCCTGGTGCCCTCATTTTGTGTTTTGTGAGTTTTTTGTCCTTAGTTTTTTGTTCTGTAGGATCGTCTGGAATCCGATCCTTTGAGGGGGGGCTCTGTTATGTATACCTTGTCTTGTTTCTCTGTTGCCCTTTTGTTTGCCATTTTTGTCACTTTTGCCTTCCTTAGTTTTCACTTTTGTCCCTTGTGTAACTCCATAGTCTCTTTGTTAGCTTTCGTGTTCACGTTCATTGTTTGCACCTGCCCTCGTTAATTTGTCATTGTGCTTCTGTTTATCACCTTGTTATCTTGTTTGAGTTCTGTTTGTTCATTGGCCCCTTTTTCCTATGTTCATGTATTTATACCCTGGTTTTTGGTTCAGTCCTTGTCTATCGTTGTTTGTAGTTAGCCTGGTATGTGTTCCCTGCCCGAGTTCTCTGTGTTTGTTTTCATCGTGTTTAGTTTTCAGTTTTATGTTTTATTTTCCCATTGAGTGTTGTTCCTTTGTGTGTACCTGTTTGTTTATCTAATAAAGTCAAAACTGCATTTGGATCCGCATCTCCTCGTCTGCATCGTTGCTCAAGCGTTACAGTAATGATTATAAAGCCCTTTCAATATACTGTAAAACTATGTCAATGCACATAGATATTTAAACAGACAAAAGAATGTCATGTTAGGTTGAATCATTAGGATTCACCCAAAAGCGGTATGGCAGACATGTAAAAGTTGTTGTCTTCCTCTGCTTTGTCTTGTTATTCAGACAATCCAAGTCATAAAGTTTTTCAATTGCTCTTTACAAGATGCTCTTCCCTCATCCATTAGTCATCTCTTCTCTCCAGGCTTTTCTGCATGATCGGGCATGAACACAAAAGAGGCACTTTTGCTTTCTCTCTTTTTTCTTGCCTGCTGAAAGGTAGGGTTGCTTTTGTCAGTTACTTATCAAAGTTAAAGTTTACAGACACAGTTCACTGCCATTCAGCCATTAAGAGTAGATTCAGTAAATGAGTCTGGTCTGCCCAAATTTACATTGACATTTTCTAGACTCTTTTTTACGATGCCACTTTCAGCAGATTTAATGTACAGGTGTATGGTTTTATAAAGTTCTTGCAAATTCAAAATTCAACAACATTCAGCAAGTGTACACTGGTTTAATTTAAAGGTGCACTGAGTATTTTTTGTTTATCTTGCGTTGGCTGAAATGACCAGCTTCATTGGACTTATCAGCAGTGCCATTGTAGAAATGCGGTATCCACAATATCAACCATGATTCATTAATTGCGTGAGCAAACGTGTCTGATAATCAAGTCAAGTCAAGTCAAGTGGTTTTTATTGTCGTTTCAACCATATACAGTTAGTACAGTACACAGCAAAACGAGACAATGTTCCTCCAGGACCATGGTGCTACATAAAAACGAGACAATGTTCCTCCAGGACCATGGTGCTACATAAAAACAACATAGTCATGCATCGCCTCTCTAGCCCCTCTTCAGCTCATTGTGATATCACTGAGCTCCTAAAGCGTAGCATGAATGTGACTGTGGTAACCACAGAGTATAGACCATTTCACAGACATAAAAAAACAACAAAGGAATTAGAATGCGGATGTCTGGCCCCTGAAGCATTTCCCGTAGTGGCAACCCAGAACTGTCAAAATAAAATGACTAGCACATCATTTTGGAGTCTAGCTAAATTATAACAAACAAGACTGTGCAAAAACTGCAAATAAACAATGAGGTGTCATTACTGGATCCTTTAAATAAGACTCGGAATCGTCTTGGTTGTTGTTGTAACCTCCGTTCCCTGTTGGAGGGAACGAGACGTTGTGTCGATGTAGTGGCACTAGGGGTCGCTCTAGTGTCACTACATCAACTCAACGTCGAGTGAGTGACAGAAGGGGAACAACACATTTTCTCAAAGAACATCAAATGTTTACCTGACTTATCCAGATTAGTTGAGTAAAGGTAAGGGTTTATTTTTTAATGATAAAAATACTTTTTTCATCTGATAAAATAACTAAATGTAAAAGTAAATTACTTACACAAATTAATTCATTATAATTGGAGCAATAGTCACTTTTAGGGGGCTTTCACACTTGGTTCGATTGCCTGTTCCGAACCCGAGTTCGATTGCTCCCCCCTGCCCCCGATGGACTGTGTTCACATTATATATTTGTATCCGAACCGCGGTACGCTTGCGTCATCAAGCTGCAGCTGGTGCGTAATCGTGTTGCTTGATAACCGCGAAATGAAAAGGCGTCAAAATTCAATGAATAGACTTGCTCGGTTCACATTTGTTCTTCTTTTTTTTAACCTTTGGTTTTGTTTTCAACATCAAGATACAGAAACACACTTGCGTCTCTCTGCCGCAAAAATACTGAAATCGTTCAAAAGACAGCGGGCTGTCCGCCGAAGACAATTTTTGCGAAGGCAAGCAGAAATCATCTCTCTGCTTGCAGTGCATGTGCGTCAATCCCGCTTTTCATCAAGGTAAGTGTATACACACACACGCACGCACGCACGAAAGTAAACTCTTTCCGCTCATTTTGAAAGTGACGCGTGTGAGACTGACGACCACATTATACGTCATCAATAGCGGTTCACTTCCGTGGTTTGGTTCGATTGCGTTCATATCAGCAGCGAACCGTACTGGAGTTCACATGAACCGTACCCCAGACCACCTTTTTAAGCGGACCCGAGTACGGTTCGCGGGTGCGCACCCGAGTTCGGAAGACAGCGTTCACATCATCCAAACGAACCGAACTCTGACGTCATTCGAACCGGGGTGCGCACCAAAAGTGCTAGTGTGAAAGCCCCCTTAGAGCTCTAACTCTCAAACTTACAATTAGTTGGCATAAATTTCATTCACCTACCAGAGATAAGATGTCTGCTACAGTTGTTAGTACTGCGCATATCCATCCAGCTGCCTTCCTTCACTGTAGCGGTTCATGAGTCTGTTTGCCTTTGCTTTTTCAGAGATATAAGCACTTTAATTTCCATAGTTCCAGGCATCCAGCCACCGAACAACATGGTCCACATTTAAAAAATTAGATTTTACTACAATCGTGTTAACGTTAGTGACGTTAATCATGTTAAAGGCACTATGAATGACGCGCCTCCCGCTGTTGTATTGAATGAGGGTGCGTTCCATTCAGAAGTGATTATCCCTATGCTCTATTCCCTTTGGAGACTTAACCATCCACTGTGAGAGATCTGAAAGGCTAAAGAGAACTCACTTTGTGTCTTACAGCATGACTATCATGATTGTTCTCCCTTCAAAGTGTCCTTCTGAGGGTGATATATCCCATTTGGAATGCAGTCTGAGTTTGCGTCTAGCAGGAAATGTTCAAGGAATAAAAAGATTTCACTTTCATAAACTGTCTTGAAATGGTCTATTCATCTTATTCAACCCCACCCCTTTACAGTGCGCCACGCTTCCTGTGTTTTGTCTCTTAACTTCCGGATTGCATTGAAGCCACTGAAAAGAGTTGAACTGTAACACGATGGATGACACGAGAAGATGGCCAGAGGTGTCATACAAGACTTTGTGTTGTATCTTGGAGTTTCATCATCATGGAGGCATATCAGTATGTCCACAGCATGAAGGTAAGATCTTGTAGATTTATGAATCAAATACTCTTGTTTTAAAATCTCCCCGCTCTGTTTCCAGTTGCTATGACATCACCTGAACACTTTAAAATACTCATGATAACTTTTGGCAACTCTATAACTTGTAAATCCACTTCGCTAGCTAATTACACTTTGACATCAACACTATAGATATTGATTCAGAAAACGCTAGACTGGATGTTCAAAGACACATTTTTCAAGGTGGCTGCTCGCTAGTTTCTCTGGTGCATAATATGAGTAGGCTAAAAGCCACTTGAGAGGAGGCAATATCTCCACGTTAATTTGATTGGTCATTGCCCTGTCATTCATTCGTTGCAGCGGATCCGTAGATCGCCATGAACAGAGTGAACTGGTGCAAGTGTGGAGACTTATTACAGAGAACGACTAACCAAAACAGACAACACCACTTCCAATGAACTTGAAATGACTTGAAATAGGACATGAAATGGTCTGTGAGCCGGTTTTATTATGCACTTCTGTTGGTTTAAAGGTGCACATCCACACACAATTGTTACTACTACAGGTATCCAGCCATTGACTTTTAGAGCTCTACCTCTCAAACTCTGAATATATGAAATATGCTTGTTGCTGTAAAAAAAGCAGCAACATCAGTTGATAAATATCAGTTTTTTATAGGTTTAATAAATAGTCTGTTAATATATGCATTTTTTGGTGCGATCCATGGCACCTCCAGGACTCGTACTTAAGTCCTTTGCACTGCAAGTTCAACACTCTATCTGTTGAGCTACAATGCAATTTGAATAACCTGAAACAAGCTGGTTTGGTTTTGGGCAAGAACAGATCAAAATATAACTCCTTTTTTAGTATAAATCTTGATATCTGCAGTCTCCTTGATGATCATCATTTCAAGCTCAAGAACACTTCCTAGCAACATCTAGCACTCTACGCATGCACTTGGGAGTGTAATCGAGCTTGAAATCATGCCTAGATATGGATATGGCAAGATGCAAAAATGAGATTCCCTAAATTTCGGTCATGGATTAAGACATGGATTTTTATTGATTATTTGTATGCTGCATTTATGTGCTTTTTGGAGCTTCATTGTTTTCTTCACCATTAACTTTTGAATGGGCTTATGGAACTGAGATATTAATGTAAAATTCTTAATTTGTGTTCAGCAGAAGAAAGTAAGTCATACACATCTGGGATGGCATGAGGGTAAGTAAATGATGAAAGAATTTTCATTTTTGGGGGAACTGTCCCTTTAAAATGTATCACTGTACAATTCTTGCAGTATAATTAATGTGTTTTAATGTCATAAGATGGAACAGTGCAAATGATAATGAGTGTTTAAATCTGTCGTTTTACTCATGATTTGTGTGAGAGTGAATAAAAGTCATTGTTGTTTTAGCGCCTCTAGTGTTTATTTGACCAGGAAACTGCTGTGATACGTACAGTAAAACGAGCCACGTAAAAAAAGAATTTGGCCAAATGTTGGTATAGTAATGTGATTATATTATCAGGTTGGATAATAAGGGGTTACCAAAATAAAATGAGTAATATCCAGCTAGTCATGCAATCTCAGTTCATGTTAAGTTAAATCATGGAGATTTGTTGGGGTGAAAAAACAACACCACCACAGTGTTTAATGCTGTTGACTTTGAGAGAAGCATATTTTTATTGTCTTGAGTACGTGTAGCATTCCTGTAACTATTAGCTAAAGCATTTCTAAAGAATAACCGTAACCTTTCAGAACAAACCCTTTTTAGCGCAAGACCCAGTGCAAAGAATGGAGCATTAAGCAGGTGTCTCGAGATACATTTAAAGTTATTTTAAATTGACACTGCATCTAAAAATGCAGTGCTCCTGTGAGAGATGTTAAAAACATAGCAAACGGCCCCTTGTTCACACCACCCAGATTTCTCAAAGTTCCCTCTCTAAAAGGTTCAATTGATTGTAGGTGAATATCTACTTCATTCAGCGCTGTTTGTTTTCATTGTTCTTAAAGGGATAGTTCACCAAAAAAAAGAAAATGTTCTCATAATTTACTCATTTCTCATCATCTCCTCAAGCCATCCCAGATGTGTTTGACTTTCTTTCTCATGCAGAACCCAAACAAAGATTTTTTCAGAAGAATATCTCAGCTCTGTAGGTCCATACAATACACGTGAATGGTGGCCAGAACTTTGAAGTTCCAAAAATCACATAAAGGCAGCATACTTGTTCTTTACATGCATACATATAGTGTGGAACAAGTTTCAGTTGCTTCCAGCTTAGTTTAGAAAATAGCTAATACCATTACACAAATGGTAATGTCAGAACAAATAATACAATTTAACTTTATAAACAAAATTAAATGCTCTCAAATATTTGCTTATTTATTTATGGAAATTCTATAGTAACTAACAGCTACCATGAGTGTATGCTGGTTCAATGTTGCCGGGTAATAGATTTACCATGTGAAAAATTATTCCAGAATTCACCACATTTAATTTATTTTTTAAAACAAGAACTGGCATTACCCATTGTGCTAAATTACTCACCAAGATGATCACAATTGTCAAAATGGTTACTAAGATTACATATTTTGTACACAGGATTTACACCTCAACAAAAGATCCAACGTGTTTACAATGTTCAGCATCAATATGATTTTTTTTGTTACTAAGCCACCATAGCACAGCTTTGTGGAATGGAAGTGTGTAATTGAAAGACAAAGGGTGTTTTAGAGCTGTTTGTTTTTGGGGAGCAGCAGGGGTGTGTTTGTGGGTTGGGAGTTATGCCAGAGTGGAGGCCTGTGGTTGTCCTCTTGACCACCCATATTGGGTGCCTGAAGGCCTCAAAAATGTTCCCTTGATAACGCAGGCCCACCACAGAGCCTGCGTAAAAATCCTTGGTCTGCGTGAGAAACAGTACATTAGATTTGAGTGTGTAGTGATACTATGCTTTTGTGATTTGGAGCTGATTTCAAGATTTTAAAACAGTTTTTTTTTTTTTTAAATAAATAGTATGTAATTCATCATATACAGTATACCAGCTGTGCTATTCTACTCATTACTTTGTCATTTGATGTATACAAAGTATTATACTTTTAAAAACAATTTTTAGAGGATAATGCAAAGTTTTAATAAAATGAAGTAGTACATCGAATTGCATAATTAAAATGGTTTCGTTTTGTTTCATTTGTTTTATTTTGTTTTAATTTGTTATTATGTCCTACTTACAATTCATTAGTAGAAACATGCATAGAATTTTTTTTGACATACTTAGTATGTGGATTGCATAGCTCAGATAATTTAGTTTTGAAAGAATGTTTCAAAAGTTCATATTGAAATCTCTGACTTTTGATTGCAGACTTAATTTTGATCTTAAAGATAGTATTTTAATTGGGATGTTCAGAGATATCATTTGTAATGTTTTTTCCCCTTTGTGCTGTGAAGCCTTAGAGATCTAAAATGTTTTGATCTTACTATTTACATTCTTATGACCGTAAAGTGATCAGTGGAAAGGAGGAGGCGAGAACCGGCTTTTCAACATAAATAATATTTTAATTATAAACTGAAACAAAGGACAAACACACACATGACGGACATGTCCGTAAACGATCTCTCTCTCCCGCACGATCCTCTGCAGTTGAACTTTATCCCTCTCGAAGGCTTGATTAGCCTAATATGGGACCGGGTGTGTAGGATCACAAACAGGCCCCGCCCTCCGCCCTGCCACAATGACCTATGAGCTCTGTGCAAGACATGGAGATGATCTGAAACCCCTTATTGTTGACAGTGGTGGTCTTAGACTGAAGCCAAAACTGTGATCCAGGAGATACGATGGCACGAAGGCTTCACCCATGCTAACCCAAACAGTTACTGTCATCAGCTGAGGAGAGACTGGTGTGGTTTTTAGTGGCTGTTAGTCCAGTGAGGTAATGGCAGCCCTTGCCACCATAAGTGTTGGTATCCATGGTCTAACGCCTGTTGTCGCTCGCCAAGTAATGGAAAGACAGGGTTTCATTACACCAGTGACAAAACTTAAGACAGAACTCCACACAAAGTTCTGAAGACTTCAGTGAAGAAGGGGATAATTTAGTTGAATATGAAGCCAAACATATTGCTGTAGTTGCCATGTTTGACATATATTTGGAATAGTAGTAAATGTTAAATATCTCAATGACAAAAAGACAGAGAGAAATAAACAGATTGGGTTTTAAAAGAAGAGCAGGTTATGGTTTGTTGAGCATTTCACATTCTCCAAAACTCCTTCATTCAAGCCTTTATTATTGTTGTTTTTGAAGCGCTGGACACTTAAGGGCTCAAGGCAAAGCATTGTGCTCGAATGAGAATATAATGATTAGCATCCATCAAAAAGATAAAACTTTCACTGCACTTATTTGCTTTGTTTGCTACAGCATAAATAAACATTGAGCATATATTATCTTCAAAGAGTCCTGTACATCTTTGTACGAGCTCAGTACGGTAAACACAAATTAAAAAGTAGAGATTAGCTAAACGATTTGCCTGATAATGCTTTGTGATGTTGCCTTTCCTTTCAATTATTTGCCAATCAGAAAAGGCGTCAAAGTCTGACTCAATCAAAAATCTGGTTTATTAAATTAGAATGCCACAACCATTTCAGGTTTCACATTGGATTTATAAAAAAGTGACAGAATGAAACTGGATTAGGGATGTAGATGTTGACTTTACCCTCTGCTGAAAACTTTAAAAACTATTCATCTGTTACGGTTCTCAAAATAACTCTTCATGGCTCATTTGCACCATTTGGTGGTAATTTACTACAATAATAAACATATCATTTGCATCGGTTAAGCATCAGTACATACAGTAGTTTCTGTGGCAAGCAAAGGCCACACACAGACACATATTTTTCAAATATGTTAGTGTGACAAAACTACATAGGCCTGTACATGCTTACATCTTCACACCATAACAGTGCTGTCTGAGGTTGCATATTGAAAAGCTTGTCTTACTCAAAGAGAATTAATGTTTCATTACAGCACATTATACAGTGCATAATAACAGTACAAATGAATGCACATATAAATAGAACATTATATTCATAGCATACTCTTAAATATTTAAACACTGTATCATATCAAACATTCAGATAAAGCTTTCAAAAAATTAAAATTCTTACCTGCCCATCTGAAATGGCTGTCTGCTTTCCTCACCCTTAAAAAAATGCACCCCATTCACAGCATTGGGGAGGACGTCCCCTCAATTCTATGCCAATATTTTAAAGACAGCTCAAGCACTTATCAAGCAAAACATTTGATAAAATAAGTTTGTTAGATTTTAAGTGATCAAAATAGATATAGTTAAAAATGATGGTGAAAATAACTTGGGAACTTTCTGTCAAAAGTGGGTGATGCTTATAGTTACAGTAATGTGATGAAATACCTGTGGTTTCTCTGCTAGGACCAGAGTTGGGTGTAATCTGATTTCAAAGTAATTAATTACTGTAATCTAATCAATTTTTAAGTCAAAAATTATTAGAATGCATTACATTTTAAATTCTTGTAATCAGATTACAGATACTGACTTTCAATTAAGGTAATTACTTTTAAGTACATTACTTGGGTTAAACACTTATCTAAAATAAAATGTATTTATAATACATTTGAAATACAAATGAACATGTGCATATGTACATCTGTTGCATTTCTGTGTCCGCTGAAGGGTATGTAACAATGATAAAGGAGGAATATAGATAAATTATTTTGATTTCATTTTGAAACTTTTCTGTTAAAAGTGTTTTAGATTTTTTTCTCCCCTTTTCTCCCCAATTTGGAATGCATAATTCCCAATGTGCTCTATGTCCTCGTGGTGGTGTAGTGACTCTTATCACGTGGCTTGTTGAGCGCGTTACCACAGAGACATAGTGCGTGTGGAGGCTTCATGCTATTCTCGACCACCTTATACCCCATGTGACTCAACCCACCCTAGCAACCGGCCCAGTTTGGTTGCTTAGGAGACCTGGCTGGAGTCAAGTGTTTTAGAAATGAACTTAAAAGTAAAGTAATTAGCAATTTGTAGTGTATTGCTTTTTTGAATAACTTACTCAACACTGGCTAAGGCATCTGTGTGTACTTGAGTGGAACTGACTTCATACATCTAAAAATGACCTTGAGACCAGTTGGTTAAAAGTAACTGAAAAATAGCTAAAGAAAGTTACAGAAAACAGAAAAGTTGTTTTTTTAATAAAAAGTTTAGCATCAATTGTTTACAGGTGCGACTTGCTTTGATATTTTGTTTGATGCACTGAAATTCACAAGTTATGTGTGGCTTAAAGTGTCCAAATACTTTTGTTTTTACACATTATAAATTACATCGGTGACATCTCCTGGTTAGCCATTGTGATGACAATTATTTCCACTTGTCTGTGTGTATCCTTCAAGTTTGCAGTCTTCATCCATCAGCAATTTATTTATTTATCACGAATCCTGGGCTCAGTCTGGATAAATGCAAAACTGACCACATACAGCTGCACACAGCAACCAATGTCTGCAGTGTCACTGTTTGGTCACTGGCTGATAGCAGCCATGTTTGTGGTCTACTCCAGATGGTAAGGTCAACACACTGCTCCAGGTTAACTTTAATTAGCATCACTTCCTCACTATAGCCATGACTTAAACAGACTGTTGTGCTGGTTTTTATACCCTACACTGTGTGAAGGCGCCACACAGTTTCCCCACAATAAAAAAACGAACATCCATAATGAAAGATCTTCTAGGCCACCCAAAATCATCACAGTGTGGTATGAATGTGAACTTTCTTTGGGATCTATGGCCAGTTTATGAACAGTAATTGACAGATACTGAAGAATGATTTATTATTTTGGCCCTCTGTCATCTCCAGTGGGAAACGTTAGAGAATATTGAGGTTAGAGGATGTAAAACATAACCGCTTAGTTTCATCAGCAAGTCTTATAAAACCACATGTAACATGGCACCTTGGTACTGTTAAACACCTCTTGTGGATTATTTTGTGGTTCCTCATGTTTCTGGAGAGTAACAGCATCTCGAATCAGATGTTGCTGGTTGGAGGTGCATGTCTTAAAAATAAAGAGTAAGAGAATATAGAGAGAGGAAGGGCTTGGAAAGTGGCCGCTTGGACTCCAGAGAAGCAATGTTTCACACAGGTTGAAAATTACGAGACAGAGCCCTGGATGCTGATGTGGTTTGCCAACACTGAAAATGTTAAAACTAGTAAATCCTCTTTATATGCAGTGTAGTCCCTCTCTGTGATTTTGTAATTCCATACATGTCTGTTTGAATACAGTGGTCATTCTATTACAGTTCAAGCTATTTCTACATTAAATTATAAATTATTATTAAAACTGTGATGTTTGTGTTTGTTATATTTTATTGCTTCCTATAATTTGGCAATATATATAATACATTTTTAATATATTAAAGCTCTTTTTGGAAAACATTGGCAATTTTAACAACAGATTTTAAAAGATTTATTAAATAAAAACTTTAATATTTGTGGTATTACATAATAGATTCTGCCTCTCCAGCTGTGTCTTATTGTAGTTGATCAGTTATGTGTTTTTATTTTTTATATTAACAATATTTACTATTTTATGAGGGACAATGCTTTCAAGCTCTGTTTGTGCTAGTAAAAATCTTTATGCATTACTCTGACGGACTGAGTTGTAAAATGTCCATCATGGTCTATTTTTATCGGTCATACTTGTTTTCATTTCATAAGTACTGGGGCTACATTCTGGGGTTGAGCATCCATTATAATGGCATATATATGACAGTGGGTATGTAATACTGTGGCAGACCTCTGCCTTTTTTTATGGAGGAGGAAGCAGGAGCTGGGTAAACATCCCAACTTAAGACATTTATTAACACACAATTTACTGTGTCACACATAATGTGTGCTTTTCAGCACCCCTCAAAATAGGCATACACACACACACACACACACACACACACACGCAGAGAGCTATGTGCGTCTCTCTCGAACTGCAGCTCTGGCTCCTCTTTATCTCTCTCCCTGCTGATTGCAATAATTCTCCCCCAGCTGTCCATCCTTATCTCTCGGCCATGCCCTGCTTGCCACAAATCAATTTTTGACTCTCCAAGCGAGTGTGGTGAAAGGAGTTCTAAGGTTTTGTGTGGCTTTAATTAAGGGGCCACTCATGGCTATGTGTGGGTTTCAAAACAGCAAAAGGCTGCGTGTCAGTGATGTGTGATCGTGGGGCGCCCTCTAGCGGTTTAGGTGCACATGTTGAGCAGATCAGCAATTTTAGATGAATATTTATCATATTACAATATAAATCGTCTTGCGTCGTCTGTCCAGACAGCGAAAAATGCATTTGATGGGCCCGGTTATCTTCTCTCCGCCTCCGCCAAGCACTTTATCGCTTTGGGTGAGTAATATGTGGGTGATGAACACTGTTGTATTGTCCATGTTTCATGTAGCTTCATGGTTGATTTAAAAACAACACTGCATGACTTGATGATGTTGTTTTGTTATTTAATGGTTAATCCCAGCTCTTGCACTGTATTGCATCCAGTGTTCATTTGAACAGAGGCATAAAACTCTCGCAATATGTCATTTCAGGGAATAGCTGAGAAGGCGCATTAATATAGAACGGTGATTAAAACTGATTGGAACTACCTGTGCATTCAACATTTTTAACTGCATGCATTCCAGCCAATCAGAATTGAGTATTAGAATTGACCACATACAGTAAGTAAGGAATAATTGACGACGGATCTTTGAATTATTAAAAAGTGGTAATGCGGTCACAACGCCAAGCTGAGGTCCTGTAGTTGGTGATATCTGCTTTACAAAAATAACTTTGCACATTTCTTAACCACAAATCCAAAATAGTGAGTGTCACAGCTGTAGCATTTGATGAATTTAATAGTGTTTTAAGGTACTTACAGTGCTCCATTCACCTCCCCTGTTGCTCATCAGAATCACACCCACAGCTCACAACACACTATAACATACCATGAATCTTTTCAGAAACGTGTTTTAATGAGACATTAAGGGAAGCATTCCACTTCTCTGTTATGTTTGCCCACACATGACAGGTATGTAACTTCAGCAGTGACTACTGTTCTTTCCCGCTGCTTGGTCAATATTTCAGGGCTCAGTCTGAACTTCATGGCAAGGGAAGTTGTGTAAAAAAAATAACTTGTAATCCCTCCCTCTGGTCCTTTGATGGATTGTGCAGATGTTTTTTTTTATTTTTTTCTGGAAGTTGAGGTACACTTAGAATTGACTTAAGAAGGGGTCTGCTGTGATCTCTCAGATATTTCTGATAGCTGTCTTGCAATAACACAGTCTCTGTGTTTATTCATTCACTCGAAGCAACACTGAACTGAAGCCTTAAAAAAGGATAAATTTCCTTGAAACCTTTTTTTTATATATATAAACTGTACAAGTTTATGGAGTGGATCTCTATTTTGACTGGAGGGACTGCTCACAATGTAAAAGCCAGAAACAAAAGCCGATTCACCACCGTCAGGCCAAATGGTTCTCGTTGCGATAATGGTTTCTTTTTCCACTGTGGTGCTGCGAAATCAGTATTGAATGGATTGACTGAGCAAGTGACCAGTTGTGAGTGCCACATCACTACAGCCATTCCACCAGAGCAGTTCACTGTCTTTATTAGATAACAGTGCTGAAAAATCAAGGCCGGGAGTGATTTGTCATAATACTGTACTAAACCGTGCTCAAATGGAAACGCTACTGGAACTGCTACAGACCATGCTAAGAACCTTTCGGCCCAATGATGGAAAAGCACATATACGCAAGTAGGCTTATGCGAGTGCTTGTCTAACACCAACTCCCATTGTACGTACATGCTTAACATGTTCTCTTGCATTGAACTGGCAGTAATAAATCTAAGTATTTATCAGGGTGGATAGAGTTAAAAGGATAGTTCACCCAAAAATGGGAATTCTCTCATAATTTACTCATCCACACAATGCAAGTGAATGGTGACCAATACTTTGAAGCACCAAGAAGCCCATACAGCTAAAATAAATGTAATCCAGATGACTCCAGTTTTTTAATCCATGTTTTCTGAAGCGTTCCAATTGGTTTGGGGGTGAGAACAGACCAAAATACATCTCCTTTTAACTATAAACCTTGACATTAGTAGTCTCCTTGGCGATCATGATTTCAAGCTTGATTACACTTCCTATACTGCCACCTAGTGCTCTGTGCATGCATCAAGCACTAGGAAGTGTAATCGAGCTTGAAATCATGATCATGCCTAGAGACTACTATGGTAGAATTTTCAGTGGAGAAAATAGTTACATTTTGATCTGTTCTCACCCAAAACTGAATAGATAGTTTCTGAAGACATGGATTAAACCTCTGGAGTCATCTGGATTACTTTTATGATGCTTATATGCTTATTGGAGCATCAAAGTTTTGTTAACCATTCACTTGCATTATATGGACCTACAGAGCTGAGATGGAAAAAATCTTCATCTGTGTTCTGCAGAAGAAAGAAAGATGAGAGAATTGTCATTTTTGGGGGATATATTTCTTTAACATCAAATTTAATGCCATTGAACCTAATGTGTTTTTATTTAGATAAGTTGCTACAGTATAACAACAAGCTAATCTTTTTTCCCTTCCCTATCATAATCATTTTCCAAATTATGCAGGAGTTTTTGGTGAAGGAAAATGCCCTTCTAGTGGGGATGAGAGGCGTAAATGTAGTGAAATGAATGTGGCCTACAGACATGGAACCACATAAGTGACTTATTTGGAACACTACAGTAGGCAGCAACTCCACACGCTGCACAAATAGCACGTCTCACACGCAGAAGCGCACAGGAGACTCGCAATTGATTTTAATGCAGGAGAGGTGAGAGTATGACACATGTATCTTAGTATTTATATACATAGAGTAGCATACACACATTTAGGGTAAAATCATTTAAATGGATTTTGGGTATATTTTGATAAAAAGTTATCTTGCTTGATTGGGATTTATTGAAAAAAATTAAATGTGTATTCTTATTTAGATTGAATGCGGAAATGTATTTGCTGGGTCAACCTCTTTCCAGACTTCTACAATGATGACATGTAATAATGACTCCAACAGCACAAACATTTTTAATCACAATTAAAACAGTAACATATACATTTCAAGCATTATTGCAAAGTTAAGGAACAGACTGAGGTCATTTTACATATTCCAGTTCTTGAATCAGGCATATCTGGTGGCTTTTTTGAGTTGTGAAATAATATTTTGACAGCAAGGCACCAGAAAATAATCACTTTCAGTTACAGTTAACAAATAATGTAGCACTTAAGGTAGCTGTGTAGGTTATGGTTAGCTGCAAAAACATTGTTTGGTGCAATACTGGGTCAGCATCAGTGTGTGAAAAAAACAGACATTTTTGGAAAATATATTAAAAGTTTTTCCTAGGTGTCATAACGTGTACTTAGCATAATGTTGTCACATTAGCATAACAGTTAAACAGTTAATATCACAGACAGAAACAAAACAAACAATAAATCCTTCTTCCTGAGACAAAAACAAGGCAAGTGTTTGCTATGAATTGAGAAAAGAGAATTGTTTATGCAGTTGTGATGCCATCTTGTGGACAACTTGCAGTGCATCTGCAGGAATTGAGATTTCTAGAAGCCTTTATTTTTGGTCACACATTATGCATATGTAACCAGTCCTGCTCGCCCCGCTCCGAACGGGACTCGAACCGAAGGCGTGGGAGGCGGGTGCGCTAACAAGGAGGCTAAAGGCTACAGCCTCTAGCATCAGTTGCTAGTGCACCTCTTGAGGTCAGGAGAGTGAGGTTTACACACTGCACAGCTATCTACCTGCTGGCTCCCATTACACATATATACAGTGAAATGTATTTGTTTTCGCATATCCCAACTAAGCTGGGGTCAGAGTGCAGGGTCAGCCATGATACGGCGCCCTGGAGCAGATAGGGTCAAGGGCCATGCTCAAGGACCCAACAGTGGCATCTTGGCAGTGCTGGGGCTTGTACCCCCGACCTTCTGGTCAGTAACCCAGATAACTACATAAATTAAGGAGTCTTTAAGAACATCTGCAGGAACATTTCTGTAGTGTATTTAAGATGCAGATTCCATGTGGGGCTGCCTATGGTTTTAAAGGGATAGTTCACCCAAAAATTTAAATTCAGTCATTGTTTACTCAACACTGTGTTGTTATAACCCTACATGACTTTATCACTTTTTCTTAACACAAAGAGAGATGTTGTGAAACAATTTTGTACTCACAATGACAAACAGTGGCAGTTTATGGTTCAAAAGGACACAATAGTGTAATTCAGAAGTCTAATAAATTATTCCAGGAGACTTGTTATGAAAGCATATGATAAGATTTGGTAGAGGAGGCTACAGGCAGCCACAGTAACACCGTGTACTAACCTGACGACAAAACAACACATGCTAATAAGTATCTTTTCTATGGTAATTAGAGTTTTTGTCCAAACCAGCAGTGACAAGCAATGGTACATTCTATCGATTGCTTGTTTTCTATTTTCGGCATCGCTAAGGTGACTCCGTCTACTGTGAACAGGTCCAGAAACAAACAAAAAAATAATAATAATAAGGCTGGGCATAGAAATGCATAAATTCTTCGACTACAAACTCTTCAGACATGTTTAGTAAGTTCTGTTCTTTGTTTTATGTGCAGCTGTGTTGTGTTCTGATGTCGCTATCGCTGTGGAGGACCTGTTTTTAGATAAACAAAACAAGTTTTTGCTTGAACGCCCCAATGACGCAAGGTGGCTGTGTAAACTGTTGCTCTCATGCCATATCATATATTTGCTGAGGAGATCAATGGTCAGTGAACATTTTCACTTAATAATACATTAGATTTCGGTTTGTTTCTCACCAACCCTTATCGCATGCTTTCATAACAATTATGAGTCTCATGGAATAATTGATTTACTTTTGAAGCTTGAAGAGGTAGTCACTATAAATTGCCATTGAATGACATCACTGAGTAAAATGTTTTTTTCACAATTTCTCCCTTTGAGTTAAGAAAATGAAAGAAAGTCATATATGGGTCTAGAAACACAGGGGTAAGTTAACAATGACTGAATTGTCATTTTTAGGAGAACCAATCTTTTAATGATTATAATGTAATTTCATAGAGGCCAAACTTTGCTGAGAATTTTAGTACTATGGATCATCAATTAACATAAATTAAAAGGCACATTTACAAACAAACATAATTAACAAGCATACCAAGTCTGGTCTTCAGTGGAATTTTAAAACCTATTGAATGTACTGTATAAAGTCTTGTAAATGTTAATCATGAACCGGGGTACCTAGAATACAGCAAATACATTGGCTACATGACATTATGTTTGTGTGATGCATACTGTATCACAAGTAGGGGTTTACTTAAACGTACCTGTTTTGTTCAGTCAAGTAAATAACATCATTGATCTTTGAAAGATTTTGCAAGTGCTTCAAACTGGCAGTCCACTTCTGCAGTCATTCCTGTGCCTTTTTGTATTTGAAAGGACCTACAGACATACAAAATATCCTTTTAGTTGATTAAAAAACAATCTTCAAGTTTATCTCTTAAAGTGTAGCTATAATGTAATTATAGTCTTTCCTTGCTAATAAAGTCTAGTTGGCACCATAAAACATGTTTGGGCTGCCTTTGGCTACAAAAACAAAACAATAATATATATATATATATATATATATATATATATATATATATATATATATATATATATATATATATATATATATATAGCACCACTCAAGAAACACAAGTGCTGTAAATGTGTGTTAAATGAATGAAATGATAGCGGCCATATGCTGGATTGAGATAATCCAGTACATCCTTGTATGTCACAGATCTTCAGTAAGATTTAGAGGATGACATCATGAAACACTGACTTGAGAACAGCAGTTGTTTGTTTACAGAAGCAGAGCTTATGGAGTCATCTTATATCCTCTTTTCAAAGAATGTTAGTGAAGTTCCAGAAATCAGTTTGGCTGCAGATATAGTACATTGGAATTAGAGAACATGCCATTTGGTTAAAAATGAACAAATTGCCATTATTGATTGAGTACATAAACAATCAGTGTTTAAAACAATGTCCTTTTGAGCTGTCGAGTTCAATTTGGCACCAAATAGCTGGCTTATGGCGTTCATCTTTGCGTCATAACGTCGTGATCAAAAACACATGAAAGAAGTGCCAGCTGTCTCATGTTCTGGCTGGAGAAACGAATTACACTGTTCAGCTCAGTTCAGTAACACTCACACAGTTCAGGACATCATCATTACAGTCTAGATGGATGTTTATCTGTTATCCATTTGGCAAAGTTATGTACCTGCTATAGTGCTTGGATATGTTTTCTGGTAGGGTTGTTGAAACTTATATATAGTGGTTGACCGATATGTGTTTTTAATGGCCGATGCCAATATCCAGAGAGCAGGGTGGCTGATTGGCCAATACAATGCAGATATATCACACTATTTAATATAGTATCTAACATAAACATAAACATAAACATATAATTACAAAAAAACACAATTATAATAATAGCATAATCTTAGGTAAAAAGAATCATCATTTATGATACCAGACTGACAGTGGACTGCACTCACATGCTTGTGCGGATCCAGCGAGCAGCAGCAATCTCCTGACAGTTTAAATGGCATGGATTGCTTGCTTGGATTGTCGTCATGATTTGTTAATCAGAGGAACTTTTGATCCTAATCCTGAAGTTTTGATTCTGGCTGATATAATCGATTCAGAGGAAGACATTAGATGAGCACTCGACAGGAAGAAAATGCTGGATTTTCGTGAGGTTTGTGAAATGACATCTGTTTAGACGAGATATCTGCATGTTTGCAGACAGTATAAAATATACGTTTTATTGATATTTGCCTTTTGTCATTATAAAAGTAAGTTAAAAGTGACAGGGAACTGTTGAGGAGAGGCTGATAGAATACGTGCTTCAGAGGAAGATTTATGAACATTCCACAGGATGCTGGATCTGCTGAAATTTTGTGAGGTTGGTTTATTACATCTGTTTAAACAAGATATGTGCATATTTGCAGACAGTATATGATATACATTTTATTGATATTTGCATTTTTAACATTAGACAAGACATTTAAATGTTATAGGGAACTGTTGAGGACAGAGAGAAAGAATGAAACAGGTGAGCAACAGGTGAGCTCAATATGCAGACTGTTTAAATGAGACCGTATTGCTCACCGGTCTATTATTGTAGTAACGTCATGTCACGTAACAATAAAACAAACCATGACTGGTCGTTACATGTCTCAGTTGCTTCACATGCAAGCAGGCGATTCTCAGCACCCTCAACAAACAAATCAGCCAAACTGTAAAATGTTTTGTCCGATTACAAAAGTCAGAATATCATCCGATTTATCGGCCTTAGCGATATATTGGTCGACCACTACTTATATTGCTAGTCATGCTTTTATGAATCTAACAATTCTTGTGTGTTAACTGAACGTGATTGTAAATGCGAGGCCGAGGTCGAGTGCCCATCTGGGGAGAGAGATGAATTTGCTGGTAATTACTGTTTCTTTGTTTGCAGTGAGAGACTGGGAGATAAAAACAACCTGGTACACAGAGAGAGGGAGAGGGACACACGAGAGACTGCATGTTAATCACTGAGTGTTTTGTTTGATTGCTGAAAAGCACAACTTTATTTGTGTATGTTGAAAAGCCACTATTTATTTTATGTAAGCTGTAAAGGGATTGCTGTGTATTAAGAATTAAAAACTGACTCACATGGATAGTGGAAACGGGGTTCCACTTCCTCCTTTATCTTCCCGACAACGAACTTTGCTTCTGTGATGTATCTACATTGTCCGGTGAAGTTACTGTGAAATGTTTAACATATATGACTTCTGAAATTGATTCTTGTTATTGTTATATTGCATATTTAAGAATATTATTTTTATGTTTAATACATTTAATTTTATTCCCATCATTATTGAATCCTTGTTTTATATTTTTAGTTTACGGTGTTATTATGAGCATTGCATAGACATGCTATTGTAGTAACTGAGGCTGGACAATATAGTATAAAAATAATAAAATCTTCAAAATCGAAAATTGTAGTACAATTCAAACATTAATAGTAGATAAAACACTTGAATAATCATATTAAGGTATACTGGTGGTGGCTGAGGAGAGTGCCCGGTTCTCTATTTAAAGTGCTTTGAGTGTAGTGTCAAAAAAATATTTAAGTGTAAAATTAATTCAAATATGCAAATAAGAGTGTTGTTTATCTTCATCAAAGCAAGTCATATTTCTGTTTCAAATGTTTAAACATATAACATAATATCAACATGAAAATAGCAAGTTATGACTCCTTCTCCAGTCATGATCACACACAGTCGATGTCCAGGTTAGCTCAAATCATGAGATTCATCCACTGGAAGAGCAGTGCCAGAACACGACTGACATAAAGTGTTCTTTTGCAAATTACTTGCAATTTTAACTTTTAACCACAGATGTTGGTAGAGAGCACAATGTTACGTAGTCCAGCTATAATTAATGGAAAGTCCTGTAAAAAAATGTTGGTGCAGCTATCATTATGAGGACTCTCCATTGACAATAATTTTTATACAGTACAAACTATAGATTCTATCCCCTAAACCTAAACCTCACAAAAAACGTTCTGCATTTTTACATTTTTAATAAAAAATAATTTTGTATGCTTTTAAGAAATTTGAATTATGTGGACACTAGACATGTCCTCATAAACTATATTTATGGCATAATACCCTTGTAATTACCAGTTTTTCATGTCTTCTTACCCAAGATGTTTTACATATACTTCATATCTACATTTATTAATGTAGCAAATGTTTTTATCTAATAGACTTACAAGTGACAATTTTCTATTGCTTTGAAAAGTAAGAGCTTGTATGGAGATAAAACAGTATCAAAACACCTCACAATTGCACACCACAATCCACAAATGTACGCAACAGATCCACAAATGCACACAACAGAGCTATTAATCTGCTCAATTCACAAATGCATAGCTACACAATGATTTCTTTGCTCATAGCACTGTCCACAAAAGCACACAAAAATGTTTTTCCATTGGTATTCTGCCTCAGGGACGTCCGTGAATGTGCTTTTGCATTTTTGGATAGTTTTGACACTGCTGTTCCACAGCCTTGATTCACAAATATGAGCGAGCTAATCTCGATCGTCTTCAACATTCCTTTGACGCTAAATGAACGTGCGTTCCAGGGGATGTTTACTGAATTTAAAAGCAGAATCCTCCACTATATTCACTTCTAAGGACTTTTTAACTGACTGAAGACGATTGTATTCTAGACAATATTTCTGATTAAATCTATGAATTCAAATGATTTTTACTAGACATACAAATAGAAATCTGTCCCTGTAACCTTTCTAAAATAATAATTAAAATATCCAGTAATCACAAATGACTGTGATGATTCGTACCACCTGACTAGCACTGAGAAAAGTAACAGATCCCATGTGACAACTCCATTTATTCAGCGTCGGTCAAAACAACTAACTAGTGAATAATAATTTGAGTGGAACAAACAACCATTTCTTTTTACGTTTGCTGGATATGCAACAGCAGTGTCTGTAAAACAGTCTAACCTACAGCTGTATTTTATCCAAGGAAATTATTTAAAATTACCCAGACATATTCATTTTACACTCATGATGAGTATTGGCGATCATTGTTAGATGTATTATTTATTAATTCATTAATTATATATTATTTTATTTAATAATTGTGTATCCTTATTTCTTTCATTGTCTTTTCTAAGTACTCCCTCGTAAAAAAAAAAAAAGATATTTAAAAAACACGAGGAAAGAATGAGGATGCTATGCAAGTACAGAATCAAAGAATTAAATCAAAGCAGTACATATGTTAAATTGCATATGTTTTGAAATGAAAATAAAGCAAAGAATTTAATAAACTCGCCCACATTTTATCACTATGTGACGACCCATCTGGTCTAAGCTAACAGCAGGTGGCAGTAATGGGCTATTTAACTTGTGATCCACTGTTAAAAAGGAAGAAGAAGAAAGCAGATCCACATACATTGCTTGCTCATTTTTGTGAATCAAGCCTAGAGTCAAAACTATACACAAATGCAAACACACATTCATGGGAATCTTTAAGGCAGAATACCAATGGAAAAACCTTGGCATTTATGTGTGCATTCATGGACTGTACCGTGAGCAAAGAAATCCTTGTATAGCTTATAACTGTGCATTCTGATACGAGTATTTGTGAATTTACTAAATATGTGAATCTGTTGTGTGCATTTGTGAATTGATGTGTGTGTGGATCTGCTGCATTTGTTAATTGAGCAGATAAGTGGATGTGTTCCATGCATTTGTGTATTGCCGTTTGCGAGTGTGGATCC